>NC_047097.1:34080771-34400961 GCF_902459505.1 Geotrypetes seraphini
CGCGAGACCGACATACCTCCCTCCAAATAGCAGCATCGGCAGCACTCTAAACAGGCTGCTTTGTAGGCTTTTCCTGCCAGGGCCTTACCTGTGCCGCTTCACTGATGACATCATCACATCATCTGACATATGTCATAACATCAAGGAAATGTTTATTGACCTTACTCAGACCATGTTTTGGCCTCTGACAGCATTTGTTATGCAGTTTGGTGCTTTTCCATAGGAGGAAGATATACACAGTTTTGTTTGTGTAGTTAGCTGACTATTATATCTTGCTCATTACACTTTACTTGGGGATCATTTACTAATGGTTAGCATGCGCAAATGCTATGGCATATTATCTGTTATGGGGCCCATCACATAAGGTCTGCTTACTTTTCTGCTACAATAGACCCTGTAGCATATAACAAGGCATAAGAGTGGTAGTGTTGACTTTTGTGTTCTACATGCAGATTTATCAGGTGAAGAAAGTAATTATGGTTCTTGGTAGCTTTTCTTCACAAGTACAAGCAGAACCACTGAGAAACTGCAAATCTTTTTAATTTGTGAATGTCTGGATTTTTATAGTTTTGACATGTTGCATTATTTTCCACATTTTTTGTTTTAACAGTATAGTATTATGTTCTGTCTTCTCATAATTGAAGACTTATGTATCTATGCAGCTACATAAGACAGATACCGTGACATATGACCATCTGGATATAAACAACTTAAAAAGGAGATTATAGCAGAAATGTAGAATGACACGGGACAAATTTTTCCCCGTTCCCGCAGGAACTCATTTTCCTGTCCCGTCGAGTTCTTTTCCTGCCACTGCCCTATTCCTGCAAGCTCTGTCCTCATCTGCATAAGACTCAAATGTTTTAAAATCATGTGTTTGAGGCTTGTGCAGTTAAGGCAGAGCTTAAAGGAATGGGACAGTGCCAGTGTCAAAACTCATGGGGATGGGATGGGGAAATTGAGTTCCTGCAGGGACAGGGACAAATATGTCCCGTGTCATTCTCTAGGCAACAGTTAAACTGAGAGAAATAGTGTAGGAAGATTTTGAAAATGTACAGAATAGTGTAGATGCCAAAATTGGAAGATTATACAGTTTTGCTTTCAATTTTGCTGTCCTTGTGGTATTTTAAACAAAAGTTCTCTGCTTTAGGGAGCTGTTCAGGGTCCTGAAGAATTTGCTGAAGGCTTTGTGATTGGAGTAAAAAGTCTTCTTGGGCATACAGTGGGTATGTATCATCTACTATTTATTGGTGCAACAAAAGATAGAATACAGTATGAATTTAATGATGTAATAGAGCAGTGTTATGATTTATGTTTTTCATATAATATCCACTTTTATTACAACATCTGCTTTGAGTGCTGTCCCTGAAAGCATTTAAATGAAGATCAGGACATGCAACATTGTAAGAGGTAAATTTTATAATGGAGTACTTGATTTAAAAGACATGTAGGCACCTCTTAGGTGCTGTTTTGTAAAGATGCAAAGAGGCCTACGTATGTATCTTCATAAAATACTAGCTTAAGTGGCAGAAATGCACATCTTGAGCAGGTGCAACTGTCTCCATGTAGATTATTCACATAGGCAAGTAGATTAAGACATTTTATACTATATGCATGTACCTGTGAACTCTACCAGCACTCCACCCAAACTCTGCCCCTGTATTTGCCTACTGGCAAATTAGGCACCATCCTGTCATGGTGCATACTTCAGTGCTGGTCGATAATTTATAAATGCCTGCTTATATGCATATATGTCTATGTACATGTGAAATTATTTTATAAAATTGACCCATAAACATCCCCTATCTCAGGTCTGTTCATGAATGTTGCTTCTACTGAAAGAATTGATCTAGACTTTGGAACTGAATTGAGCATATGCACATAGTATCAGAACCTGAAATCAATACTTTCATATAGGTTGGGCTTTTAACAATTCAGTCATAGTAGAACAGATTTATAATGGCAGCAATCTTTGTAAACAATAGCATGCCACCGGGTTGCATATAAATATGTGTGTGATAACTATTCTTGATTTATTAAGTAGTAGATATGTATCAAGTCAAATCACATTCTTCAGCACTCATTTATTTGTATTTAGTTTTCTGTTTTTCCATATGCTGTCCTCCCTGTTTTGTTCTTGTTTCGTCTACTGTTTAAGGGCTCCTTTTACGAAGGTGCGCTAGGGCCTTAATAGAGAATGACACGGTGACAAAATTCATCACCGTTACCGTCCCCGCGGATAACCGCAGTAAACAATCTTCATGTCATTCTTTAAGGAGAGAGGGAAGAATCAGAGTATGAATGGCCACAACCACTGACCCTCAAGCTTTACTTTGAAGAATTCTGGTGTAGAAGGACTGAGGTTGATACAGACACTACAGAATGTCAGTCTCTGGTATCTAGAGCAGATATTGTGATGTCATAATGCCTCATTCCACCAGTGCCTAAGAGCCAATCACATCAGTGATGTCACAATGGCTTCATTATCCTTGGCTCCCATAAGAATCAGAGTATAATTGGGCACAACCACTGACCCACAAGCTTTGCTTTGAAGAATGCTGGTGTAGAAGGACTGAGGCTGAAATAGACACTAAAAAATGACATGGGATTATTCCCCGCGGTTATCCGCGGGGACGGGAACGGTGATGAATTTTGTCACCGTGTCATTCTCTAGGCCTTAACACACGGAATAGCGTGCGCTAAATTGCCCCGCGCGCTAGTTGCTACTGCCTCCTTTTGAGCAGGCAGTAGATTTTCGGCTAGTGCGCACTAATCCGGTGTGTGCACTAAAAACGCTAGCGTACCTTTGTAAAAGGAGCCCTAAGTCTCAGATTTTTGTTCCCATTTAATTTTTCTACTATGTAAATTGCTATGATGTCTATTGATATAGTTAATAAATTTAATACAGTAGTTTAGATTTTTTACATTTTTGTCTTCTTAATTTATCTTAATGTATTTTTTCATCATAAAAAATACCAGGTTCTTTTAGAATTCTTTTCATTTATTCTGTCATGTCATCTATAATGGCGCCCTCCAGCATGCTTATGTTTTAAGTCTATTTTCTCATAGCAGCTACTTATATTCAAATGTGTGGTTGTTCTGAAAGCTCTTTATATGATACTGGTAATACCTTATAGTTCATTTTTGCTGGTTTCTTTAGAGAAGTGAACTGGATATTTAATTTGTGTTCATAATGCAGATTTTAAATTAGGTGTTAAGTGGTGCCATTTCTTGACAAACTTATTTTTCGTACTCTGTAGGTGGAGCAGCAGGAGTGGTGTCCCGCATCACAGGTTCTGTAGGAAAAGGATTAGCTGCCATAACGATGGACAAAGAATTCCAACAGAAACGTAGAGAGGATATGAGTCGTCAGCCTAAGGATTTTGGTGACAGTCTAGCAAAAGGAGGAAAGGGCCTCTTAAGGGTAAATGTTGAACCTTACTATTTACATAGAAAATACTTTATACAATACCTTTTATCTACCCAGCCATTATAGAGGCATCCTAAAAATTTTCATATATTCACAAGTTTTATAGTTGAATTTAATGTTTATGGGGAAAGTACCTAGCATCACCAGAAAATAAAATCTTGTTTTGTCCAGGGGTTACACTTATTTTTTTGTTGTTAGTTGTTACTTTTTAAGCAAAAATTTAACTGTGTCAATTGAGACCATAATGATATTAGGAAAGAAGAAATATAACGTTCAATAAAGAAGAGACATACAAAGTAATTTGTCACTAAATCATGTTTGGCCTGCAATAAGAGGGGACTCCAAGGAGAAAAGAAAGGAAGTTCACATTATAACCTAAAAGAAAAAAAATAAAGCAAACAGAAGGAAAATTGACTATTGGAAGGTGCAATACACATAAACCACTATCCAGGCGCACTAAAGTATCTCATCTACTTTCTGGCATATCCTCACTTCCATCTTTAGAATCAAGGAACAAAGTATCTGTCTTTGTGGATTATATTATACAGGGCAAACTAGAGATAAGATAAAACAATGACAAATTATACATAAGATACCGCTCAAATGTTCAGCAATTCATTGCCTTATTAGAACACAATGATTTGTGCTCTTGTAGAGCATTGCCAAAGACAGCGGCATATGTTGGCAGGGTTACATTTTGTATTATTTTTGCGGGTTCGATTCCCACGAGATTATGACATATTTCACATGCTAAAACAAAAAGAACAGAGATTTATATATATTTGGAACATTGTTTATCCAAGGGGGCTAAAGATATAAAAAAATAATTCAAATGTTAGTAGAATATGCTTTAACTATTATTGTATATTTGTGCACAGACGTCATCATGTAGCTGTGATTTTTTTTTGTTTTTGTTTTTTTCAGTTTTATGTGTATTATTTTATTTTGTATCTTTAATGTTTTCTCTTTGATACAAAAATATACTAGTCCATGAAGTATTCTAAACAGAGGGTAGTTTAAAAGTAAGAACATACTACTCTTTCAGTATGAGTCTAGTACATAGTAATGAATAAGATTCCATATGTTAACCGCTAAATATTTGTAGGAAGATATGAACTCGGGTATTGGGTAAGAAAACACAGGATTAAATAGCATTTAACAGTGCACACTGCAGTATTGAGATTAGCATATTTACCTGGTGATGCAACCAGACTCCATCAAGAGATTCATTCTCCTTCGCTTCAGGGAGGCTATTGATGCCAGTCTCCTCTGCCTCACCTAACCATCACAACAGATGTCTCCAGCAAAGGCTGGGAAACTTCAGAATCCAAGGCCATTGGGTTTGCATGAGAATGTGTTTTCTTCAAATCCATGGATGGAAAGCTCGTAGGGCATAAAAGACTGCCTGGAGTTTGAGATGACTGATATGAAGCTGTAGTTCTTCTGGCCCCCACTAGCCTTGTGGGGCTGGAGGGCATGCCAGATTGAGGGTGGTGTCTGGAGGGCCTCTCTTCTGCAAAGGAGCTGCTGTTGGGGTGTTTAGGGGATTCCGAACTGAGCCGCTGCTAGAGTGTTTAGGGTGAACTGAAAGGGCTACAAAGGCAACTCCTGACGATTCAGTACAGCTTTTTCACGTGGCCCTGGCACTGAAACAGCTGTGGTGAAATGTCCGTACTCAACTTACCGTGGTGAAATGGCCGCATTGAATCGTCCTAGACCCAACCTCAAAGAACTTCTACTCAACTGTTCCTGTGTTTTGATCCAAACAAACTTGGAGATCATGTCAACAGGAGAACCATTTCTACATGGCTAGCAGACTGTATCTCCTTTTGCTATGCTTGGGCTGGGCTAACGCTTGAAGGTCGTGTCACCGCACACAAAGTTTGAGCAATGTTAACTTCAGTAGCTCACTCTGCATTACACTGCTATTGAGGACATCTGTAAAGCAGCCTCCCTGGTCCTCAATTCATGCCTTCAGATTCCATTATTGTTTGGAGAATCATTCCAGACGGGATAGTTGGTTCGGCCAAGCATTTCTACAAAATTTATTCTCCACTTAGATGCCAACTTCCCTCCAACCCTTTTGGTCTTGACAGTCTCATGATAGTTGTCAATAACCCTCTTCTCAGAGGCATGATCCTGGCAGCTAGGGAGTGCCACATGTGCAAATATACTGCCTGTTTATCATCAGATAATGCATAGTTATTCATCTGTAGCATGTGTTATCCGAGGTCAGTAGGCAGATATTCTCACAAGCCTCTCACCTCCCCTAGTTGGCTTCTTAGCTTTATTACTGAACTGAAGGTCCCATGAGCCGATATCAGGAGGAAAGGCACTGACGTAAATGTGGTTTGGGCAGTCTTGAGATTTTTAAAGTGACAGTACACTTTTTTGCATTGCTCATGGTGAGCTTTGTGGATGGCGTCATCCACATGTAAGAATACGTGCCTGCTGTTGTCGGATAATACCTGCTACAGGTGAGTACCTATGCTTTCCTTCCAGCTGTTTCATAATATGACATACTGTGTTGACTGGCTCATTCTACTCATATCATGTTTCTTCTATTCTCTTTTAACTACATTTGGTTATCTATCACTTGCCATATCAAATCTAAAGTTTTAACCCTAATCCATCATGCATTTAGTGAAGAGGCCCCTTTGTACCTTGGTGTTGTCTTGTAGATCTGTAGGTCCATCGAGGCAACTGAGATCTGGGACTAACAAGCTGAATATTCAGCACACCAAGCTTGTTTAAGTGAGTTCTAGGAACATACTTTCACAGTCACGAGCTTATCTCTTTGGATTGTGGAGTTGGAGCGGAGGATGCTTCTATCTACTTTTAAGAAACATCTTTTTCTTTCAACTAGCCTTCAAGCACTAGCTGTAGTTTGTAAAATGTTTGTTTTACGATTTCCTGCCGAGCTTATTCTTTTATTTCCTTAGAAAACCAGGGATCATAGGATATAAAGATGGAAGTCAGAAAAGAGTCCTAAATATATATATCACAAAAGACTGACTTCAATGAAAAACTATCTCTGGAGAGTGTCTCACAGAGTGATCAATTACATATGAGGTCGCGATGACTGGAAGGTGAACTCTTTTCCGCAAAGGTGGCTTTTTAGCCTTCCTTTTTGGAGTTTCATATCTCTGAGCGCATTACATATGAACTGATCACTCTCCAGAGATAGTTTTTCATTGAAGTCAGTCTTTTGTGATCTATATTTAGAGCTTATTCTTTTGGAAGCAGCATTATATCTGAAGATGATGAAGATGGTTTATACTTTTAAGCAGTTAATGAAGTGCTGTGTATGCTTTGCCAATTTTTTAAAAATTTTTTTTATATGTTTTTGTACTCAGCTTTGATTACTATGAGTATTGTGGGTAATACACTGTCAGGCACCTTATTTATTTAAATAGATATCTGGAACGTACATAATATGAAAAGTTTAATTTAAATGTGTTTTTTGGCTTGGCTAGAAATTGTGTACTGCAGTCTTGTGTGTTTGAGTTTTATAAGAAGGCATCTGGTGGGACTCTCATTACCATTAATGATTTAGAACGTGATACCATTCAGCTATTCTAAAATCCTTCCCTCTTTCAAGTCTATTGTCTGCCCCTAGATCTGTTTTTCTTGCAGCTCTACTTAATTAGTTTGTGATCCCTAAGTGAAGAGTGTTACCTTTTCTCAAAACCTCTTTGTGTTTTGTTCATCTGTCTTGACTGTAAGCCCCAAGGAGTAGGAACTCTTAAATGTGTTTTTTAAGGAATGTTGTTATTGAGGTCTGTATAAGATATGAAGTAAGGATGGTGTGCTGAGATTTAGGGCATTGGAGGGAGATGTGTTTTTAAAAGAGATGGCTGAGGGAGATATGATTGAAGTCTACAAAATCCTGAGTGGAGTAGAACGGGTCCAATGGATCGATTTTTCACTCCATCAAAAATTACAAGTACTAGGGGACACTCAATGAAGTTACAGGGAAGTGCTCTTAAAAACAATAGGAGGAATTTTTTTTTTACTCAGAGAATAGTAAAGCTCTGAATGCGTTGCCAGAGGATGTGGTAAGAATGGATAGCGTAGCTGGTTTTAAGAAAGTTTTGGACAAGTTCCTGGAGGAAAAGTCCATAGTCTCTTATTGAGAAAGACATGGGGGAAGCCACTGCTTGCCCTGTATTGATAGCATGGAATATTGCTACACCTTGGGTTTTGGCCAGGTACAAGTGACCTGGATTGGCCACCGTGAAAACGGGCTACTGGGCTTGATGGACTATTGGTTTGACCCAGTAAGGCTATTCTTATGTTCTTATGACTTGACTCATGCACATTTACATTATGTAGGTATTTAAATGTCTCTCAAGATCAACATTTAAATGTGTCTATCATATCTCCCCTCTCCCACCTTTCTTCCAAAGTATACAGATTAAGATCTTTAAGTCTGTCCCCATACCTCTTATGATGAAGACCACATACCATTTTAGTAACATTCCTCTGCACCGACTCCATCCTTTTTATATCTTTTTGAAGGTACGGCCTCCAGAATTGTACACCAGTCTTATACAGGGTTATCAATACCTCCTTTTTCCTACTGGCCATACCTCTCCCTATGCAACCCAGCATCCTTCTAGCTTTTGCCATCACCTTTTCAACCTGTTTGGCCACCTTAAGATCATCGCATACAATTAAACCTTCTGTCGTGCACATAAGTTCTTCATCCCCTAAACCAGGGGTGGGCAACTCTGGTCCTCAAGGGCCGGAATCCAGTTGGGTTTTCAGGATTTCCCCAATGAATATGCATGAGATCTATTTGCAAGCACTGCTTTCAATGCATATTCATTGGGGAAATCCTGAAAACCCGACTGGATTCCGGCCCTCGAGGACCAGAGTTGCCCACCCCTGCCCTAAACGATACCGTTCCCTCGGGTTTTTGTAGCCCAAATGCATGACCTTGCATTTCTTAGCATTAAATTTTAGCTGCCAAATTTCACACCATTCTTCAAGCTTTGCCAGGTTCATGTTATTCACACCAGCTGGCGTGTCTACTCTATTGCAGATTGTGGTGTCATCCACAAAGATGCAAATCTTTCCCAACAACATTTCAGCAATATCGTTTATAAAAATGTTAAAAAGAACAGGCCCAAGAACAGAACCTTGAGGCACAACACTGGTAACATCCCTTTCCTCAGAGCACCCTCCATTGATCACTACCCTCTGTCGCCTTCCACTCAACCAGTTCTTGACCCAGCCCGTCACTATGGGACCCATTCTGAGGGCACTCATTTAGTTTATTAGATGGCTGTGTGGAATACTGTCAAAGGCCTTGCTAAAATCTAAATACACCACATCTAGCGCACATCCTCTATCCAATTCTCTGGTCACCCAGTCAAAGAAATTGATCACATTTGTCTATCAAGACCTACCTCTAGTGAATCAATGTTGCCTCCGGTCCTGTAAGCCACATGATTCCAGAAACTTGACCATTCTCTTTATTAGAATTGGAATAGATAGTAACCTTAAATGTTTATAACACAGACAAATACAAAAAGGTTTCCACATACAACTATGTAAGTAATTCTTATTAAGAGGAAAAGACCTCAGACACCTGCACCACTGAAGAAGATAAACTCAGAGGTGGTAAAAAGCAGGGATAGGATTTCTATCATCAGTCAAAAACCTCTTTAAACTGATCGAAAAAACTTTTAAATTCAGTAGACAATATTTCGTATCTCTTTTCAAAAATGATCAGTTCTGACATTCATGCACTTATCTTTTTATGCTGATAAGAGCCTGATGGGACCCGTTTTGCCACAATTTGGCTTCGTCAGGGGACTTTTTTTTGAACTACAAAGAAAAAAAGTGCAATTACTTATAGGGTAAAGATAATGTAGTTGTTAAAACATTAAATAGAAATAGTACTCACTGCATTCAGGTTAACTACTGATGCATGTCAAAAAAATGGCACCGGTGCTCACAGAACGCCTTGCATGCACACTTATACTCTATGCAGATGATGTAATATATCAGCTGACTATACTGACTACACAACTTGCTGCGGGATCAGAAAAAAGAATTCCATCCCACAGTACTTTTTAACCCATGTGGTTTTAATGTGTTCAAACGGAACATCCATCTTGCCTCTCGCTGAACTTTTTAGGAGGATGGAAAATACTTTCAAGTTTCCAAAGTATTTTTTCACATTTTCATATGGTGACATCTACTTTTATCTAGTGCAGTGGTTCCCAAACCTGGTCCTGGAGGCACCCCCGACAGCCAGGTTTTCAGGATATCCATAATGAGTATACATGAGAGATTTGCATTGCAAGGAGGCAGTGCATGCAAATTTGTCTCATGTATGTTCATTGTGGATATCCTGAAAACTAGACTGACTGGGTTTGCCTCCCGCCCCTTCCAGGGCTGGGTTAAGACCAACTGAAATAGAAAATAAGACAGTGAGTAATTAATTTGCATATTCGTTTTTCAAAAAACCTCAGTATTGAATCGTGTAACATCCTTCATGTCACTGTCCACTTGGTTATGTTCTTGGAAATGAACATAGCAGCAACATTAACTTTATGATACCTTTTAGTTTCCAACAAATAATTTTTCAGTGTGTCACAAATCTTAGTTAAAAAGTGTAGCAGCAGAAACCCCCAGTGGATAGTTTACTGCATCTCTGGATATTTGTGAAAATGAATGAACTCTCTCCTCATTTTATGGCACTGCCTGCCCTGATGAAGAGGACTCTTGAAAGATGGAAATGTATTTGATTAGTTCATTAGGTCTGCTGAATTTGATTTAACATATTGTAGTAAAATAATACTACTATATAACTTTTAATTTAAAAAATGTCTTTCAGGGCGTCCTTGGTGGTGTAACAGGGATTATAACAAAACCTGTGGAAGGTAAGCAGATTTTCAATATTTGTAGAATGATTTAGCATAAATTAAACAGACTGAAAATTTTCAAATGAGTAGCATTTAAAGTTATTAGGTTTTCCTAGCTTCCAACATGCAGTTATATAGTTTATCATTTGTATTCTGCCTTATACAAAGCAGTGCCTGTGTTAAATGTACTTGGAACTCTAGTTTCATTATGCGAATCTTATGCTTTGATTACCTGTTTAAATTGCCCATTAATTCAGCTTTGATATATAAATGACCCCTCCATTTTCACTTGTGTGCCTTCATGATGCATAACTAAGCAGTGTAATAGTATATTTACTGTAGATTTTTGTTCCATGGTACTTTTTAGTCAGCTTTGAGATGTGGCTTTGATAACACAGGTACAGTAGATGCCACCATGACATTTAGGGCTCCTTTTACAAAGGTGCGCTAGTATTTTTAGCGCACGCACCAGATTAGCGCGCGCTATAGCATGCGCTACCCGAAAAACTACCACCTGTTCAAGAGGAGTCGGTAGCGGCTAGCGCGCGCTATTCCACGCGTTAAGGCCCTAACGCAGCTTTGTAAAAGGAGCTCTTAATGACCACTTATAATATGTTAAGCATTAACCAAAAATCAGTTTATCTAGGCCATCGTTTTCATCAATTTTTTTTTTTTATCAGAATCATAATAAAAACTTATGAAGGATCAGGTATAAGTGTTAGAAATTACCAAAAACATAAAATATTTGCAAAGCAAAATGTCAAGTGACAATAAGTGATTCTGAAGAAAGTTCAGGAGCTGCAAGGGGTTGTTTTTTTTTTCTTCTTTTTTTTAACCTCATTTGACTTTTCATAGCTGCAAGCTTGAAGTGTAAAGACGAACCATGTTTAATCACAAGGTTGATTAGATGAGAGAAACTAGAGATTTCAAAATCATAATGTGTTTGTTCAAATCTTCCATTCTGCTGTATAGCTCTACAAAATTTTCCACAAAAATTTCATTAACATTAGATTCATTTCTAGTAACCACTTACCATATGTCCTGCAAGAAAATTTTACCAGAGATCTGTGGTTGAAGAAATTTCTAAAGTAGAATGTGCCTATTCCTCCTTTAGAAGTTATTAAAGTAGAACTGGTTGGCAGATTAGGGATAGAGAGAGTGAGTGGGTCACTGGAGTTCAGGGAAACCCTAGTTTCAGGAGAATGGGAGAGGTGAAATAGCAGAAGCTACACACAAGGCTTTTGATAACTGAAGAAAAATGTTTATTAGGAGGGCCGCTCGCCATCCCAGACACAACAGAATGAATTCTACCTTTGTTCTTTCTTTTCCCTATCTTCATCTGATGATGTATTATTTCATATGCTTCACTAAAACACAGCTATTGCAACATTTCTCTACCACTGCCACTTAAAAGAGGCTCCAAAGGGGTGTGATCTGCCTCTTTGGGCATGCCTCTTTAGCAAGTGCACATTTAAATAGTACAAGCTGTCACCTTATGAGGATATTAGTAGGGGGCTTTCAGTAACCAGGTAGGTCTACTATTGCCACTCCAAACATAAATCCCATCCCTCTTTGACTGCTGGTATATAGTCACTTCTCTCCCGTATCTATTTTTTTTTTAATGAACTGACTGCTTCTTTATGGGTGCCTAAAAAATAATTGTGTTTTTGCTGTTAAGTGGGCAATACAATGCAAGAATTTGACTACAGGTGGCATGCTAAGCACATAAAAAAAACGAATTGAGAAGTAGAATGTCCTCTTGCTAAAGAGCATAGGAAACCTAGGATATCACATCAGAGAACATTTATTCTCTAATTGATTTAGTTTATCTTCATTATGCTAGAAGATAAAACTTGTAAAATAATAATTAAAAAAAAAACAACCCAAAGTAAAGAAAGCCTAGGACAAGCCTAGGAAACTGGTCTTTAAGACATGCCCACAGTTTGCAAGAAATATGGTTGTTGCTGACACCTACCACATGCGTATCTGTTTATGGGCACACCCACAATATACCTGCCTAAAGAAAGGATGGTTGGATTTCCCTAAGGGCCCACAAAAGCTGCAGCCATGTTCTACAAGAACTCAAGCATGCTGTTAAAGCATCTGCCCCTTCACCAATGATTTCTTCCCACCTAGACCCTCCCAAAAGAAGATATTTCTTTACATTCAAAACTTTGAATTTTTGACATTTGGGCGCATTTGCTTCTGGTAATCTGGAGGGAGCCAAAAATTAACCTACAAGCTTTGTCAGTTATGCTCCAGAACAAGTGCAGGGAGGGAGCAATGTTAGTAACTTTTGAAAATTGTTCATCCTTTATGCAGATAAAATATTTGTACTGTTTCACATTCAGTGAAGGTGTCCCTAGGGCTGCTGTTAGGACGATAGAGGCAACAATGCACATAGCGAAATATTTTCAGAACTATACGTATTGTTTTAATAGAAGCAACTATCTTCAGAATAAGAGAGTGCAGTTCTTCATTGGTAAGCAGGATGAATCAACCCCACCGAGTGACCTCATCAAGTGGTGCTGGGATAGAGTAGCTTTCTTGAAGCCAAGAAACAACTAGAAAAGCTTTCAGATCATGCACTTACCCTCCTGCAAAGACACCTTTGATTTGCTCTGTGAAATGAACGTGCTTCCACAGCTTTTCCTCCTCTGTAGCATAAAAGCTAAGGGGGGAATTTATTAACATGGGCTACCATTAAGATGGGTTAATTTATCACCAGTTGTGCTGTTCTAACTCAGGGCCACTTTGCATAAAATGGGACCCTAAGCTAAAATAGCACGATGTGGTAAAATAATCCCTCTTAACAATAACCCACATTGCTAACTTCCCCTAAACATTTTTCATTTGTTATCTTAATTATACTTTTTCTTTATTTTTCAGAATTTTCAAAAAAGGTACATAAAAGCCCTTTTATTTTTTATTTTTTCAAATTTTATGAAGCCATATGAAACCACTGATTTAAACAAGAAGATTGGCTATGCTCACCAGACCTAAAAGATAATTACATTCATTGAGCCTTTGATTCCTTATACTTCATCTAGATTACTGAGGTCGAATGACCAATACTTATTGGTCATTCCCTCTCTTAAAATTATTAACACATGGCGGCAGTCTATCTTTTCCGTTACAGCTCCTCAAACTTGGAATGCCCTTCCAATTTATTTAAGAGAGGAAAAAAACTTGGAAAAATTTAAGAGCAAACTCAAGGGTTTTCTTTTTAAAGATGCATTCAATGACTAAATGAATTGCTTATGGCCCTCATTTTATCTTTATATCTTTTTGATAGTTTTCTCTTTCCCTTTCCTATTGTTTTTAACCTTAATTGTTTTTCTTTATAATCAGATTGTATTTCTTTCCTAGCCTTTCCTTGTGTTTTATTATGTTTGTATAAGTTGGTTTTTTATTATGTTTAGTAGATTTAGTTTTTTTTTGTTAGTTACGTTTGTTTCCCCTAACTCTGTAATTTTTATCGATTTGTACATCGCCTAGAATTTGGAATAGGCGATTAATCAAATTCAATAATAAACTTAATAAACTTGAAACTTAAAAATGTTTGTTTCCACAATCGATGCAAGGTGCTACTGCACCAGGTCCTTAGCAGTGACAGCAACATATCTTCAGTAGCAATGGATAGATACGTTTCCCATATCTGAATGACTCACTAGTAGCTATGCATACCAAACTGAACCCAATTCAATAAAGGGCAGTACTTAGATGCCAAAAATTTGACCACTGCGCTGCAACACATTGTTATTGTATGTTAGCATTTTATTTATTTATTTTAAAAAAAATTTATATACCTTTTAAAACTAAACGGTTTACATAATTGACAATACACAATATTAAAATAAGAACACAATTAAAACAAGTACATAATATAATGCACATGTAATAAAATGAATATATATACAATCCTCAGGAAATTACCCTGGTGAGGATAGTAGAAATCATAGATAATTCATTAATTTTTGCGAAAATACCTTTAAAAAAAGGCATCCATGAATAGCTGCATCTTTAATAATTTTCTGAACCTACCCTTTTCACAGCAATTTCGTATCTGACCCACCAGGGAGTTCCATGGCTTAACTCCTGCGCAACAGAAAGTCCTTTTACTAGTCTCAACGAGTCTTGGGTTCACGGGCGTCTTCAGTAAGGCTAAACTCTCAGAACGCAAAGATCTTTTTGGTGTATAACTGAGAATATTGCTTTTAAGTAGTTCTGGGATATTTCCATACAGGAATTGATGGCAAATCATCACTTCTTTATATTGAACTCTGAAGGACGCCAATGTAACTTTTTGAGATACAGTGACATAAGGTCATATTTAGACACAAAAAAAATAATAAATACAAGCTGAATATATAAAGTTCAGTTCACCATACAAAGTATATTTAGACACACCCATGATCAAGCATGCTGCTGCATTCTGTATAACCTGCAGTGCTTTGTATCTTTCCTTTGTTATTCCAAGGTATAGAGCCTAAAATTAGGCATGTAAAAGCAGAAGTACACTTTTACATGCCCAACTTTAGGCATGACCACTTATGCCATTTCTATGGCTGGTGTAAATGGTTGCGCATAAATGCGGGAATTCTGTAGCACACTTTTCCTGCCTATGACCCTCTCAGCTGAATGTCCCCTTTGCAGTTACATGCAAGAATATTTAGGCACCCAGCTATTGACTAGTACCTAAGTGTGCTTTCATGCCCATCTGTCATTTCATTCCCATTTTGGTTGTTTCACTACCATTATTGACATTATCACGTCTACAGTTAGGCACCTAACTTTTGGTACACTATGTAGAATTACCCCCAATATGTGCCACTAAAGTCACCATTCACCATCTTCAGAATGAAGATGTTCTTTTATTGTTAATTACCTAAACCAGGGGTGTCCAACCTTTTGACTTCCCTGGGCCGCATTGGCCGAAAAAAATGTTTCTGGGGCCGCACAAATGCGCAAACGCTGCAGCAATGCAGAGGAGGAAGCCGACAAGACGGGCAGCAAAGGAAAACACTGTATCGCCCTTGACCGGGGCCGCACAAAATACTTCACGGGGCTGCATGTGGCCCTCAGGCCGCAGGTTGGACACCCCTGACCTAAACTATCAGAATTTTAGCCTCATCCCTGCTAGAAAATTAACTTTCATAGGAATTTGACTGAATATGGCGGACGCATAGGTTTTCATACCACACTGTAAAATGGAGTGGCTAGGTTCCATCCAGAAAGTGACCTCTACCACCAATGTAAAAGCAAGATCTTGTATGAAAATACATTGTCACATGTCATTGTTATGCATAAATAACTCCATGTGCTACTTTGTACTTGAGAAGTCCCAAGTTGGAGTTGAGATGTCAATGGAATCAGACTATATACGCTCTTGAAAGATCTGCTGTTTACTCATCTTCAGTTATTCCATTGATGGACTGTTTGATCCATTCTTCTTAAAGGACATCTTGCCTTCTTTTTCTTACTTTGTCCTCAAAACAGATGCCTCAGAATGCATTGAAACACAAAACACACTCTGCAGTACATCTCCAAGGAAAGGCTGCATCAGTTAAGACAAAATACTACATCAACAAGCAAGGAGAGGGATTCTCTGTCCCTATGATTAGCTATAATCTGGAGCTGAGCAGTGACCATGACTTTCATCTTAAGAGCAGTTTTCATATAGGAAACCAGAATTTTTTCACTGATTAACTCAGCCTTAAGAATGGCCAGAGAGCAATGCCTTATTACCCAGACCTCTTGAAAAAGTAGAGAACTTCCCTGGTGGAACTATTTGCATTTAGCTTCAACACATTTCCCTTTTTTTGCAAAGACACCAGCAAAAAAAAGCAAAAGGATAGCCCTCAGAAATTTAATCATTCCATGAAAAAGGGATTTCTTGTATGCTTATTAATCAGAATTTCAGAGATTCAGAGAGTACAGCAGCTTAATTATTTTAATATTGCCTTATTGGCCATAACAAGTTTCTGTTCCTATTTAAGTTTTTCTGTCAGATGTTAGTAAGTTTGAAAATTCTTAGAACTGATCACGTAAAACCTAGGAACATTGCTTCAGCTCAATCTAGAACTGGATTCCAATGACATAAATGTTGAGCACAATGTAATAATACAAAACCAAAGGAAGGGGAAAAAAACCCTATGAGAAAATGCAAGAAAAACAAAGTAGGGGTGGACCAAAGAATTTCCAGCAACCAAAAATAAAAATACTTTTTATTGAAAAAGCACCATCTTTTTAAAGTTGGTGCTTTTTAAAAAAATATATATATTTTTTTTATTCTTGATTGATGAAAATTTTTGGGTCCACCCCTAGTTTGAATACAATGTGGTAGCATATCTTTTGCCCCTTGAAATTCAGCAGATGGTTTCAGCAAAAAAGTTTTCCACTAGAACAACTTTGTTTATAAATGGAAAATGTTTATATTTGGAGGCAGAAAGCAAAATGTACTTCACTAGCTGTTTCACTTTTCTCAGCAAGGTCTTCAGCACTCCTCAGTTAAGTTACACCTGAGTGATATTGATAGCTTAACACAAAATAATCAGTAAGCCTTTGATTTGCAAGATACCCCATCACTGCAGTGTTTGAGAAACTCAATGTAGTCTTATGAAGGAGCTATATACTTTGAAACACCCTTCTTTGTTTTTTCTAATAGCAGTCAACTTGATTCTTATGTCTGCTTTCCCTTACATGCAGTTCAAGTCTTGGATTCATAGCTATCATTTAGAATTTCAACAAGCTAATTGTTAGAACAGCAGACTTATAAACAGTGAAATCTGGTTCAAATCTCACTGTAGCTCCTTTTAATCTTGGGCAGGTCATTTAACCTGCTACATCTGGGGAACACGAAAATACCATATTTTTCACTCCATAAGACGCACCTGACCATAAGACGCACTCTAGATTTAAGTAGGAAAACAAGAAAAAAAACCATTCTGAACCAAACTGTGTACTAACATATACTAGGCTCTGCACCCAGCACCCCCGCCCTCACTCCCTGCCAGGCTCTGCACCCTGTCTCCCCTTCCCTACTAATTGTAATGCAATTTTTTCCTTTCATTTTTCATATACACAAAGCAGATATAAATTCTCAAAACTGACACATTTCGATCACTAACTTGAAAATAAAATAATTTTTCCTACCTTTGTTGTCTGGTGATTTAATTAGTTTCTGGTTGGACGACTTCTGACTGTGCATCCAACATTTCTTTCACAATCCATCCCCATCCCCTTTGGGTCCAGGTCTCTATCTCTTTTCCCTCTGCTTACCCTCCCCAGATCCAGTGTCAGTTCTCCTTTGTACCTACCACCATCGTTGTTCCAGGTCTCCCTCTCTCTCTCTCTCCTCTGTTATGATCTTGCATCTCTCTGTTCTTTCTCAGGGTTTCACCCCCTCTGTCTCTTTTGTCTGCATCTCCCATACTCCAGCATCTGCCTCCTGTCTTCTCTCTCTCTCTCTGTCTCTGTCTCTCTCTCTGTCTCTCTGTCTCTGTCTCTGTCTCTGTCTCTCTCTCTGTCTCTCTGTCTCTGTCTCTGTCTCTCTGTCTTTCTTCTGCTTACATCCCCCCCATCCCATCCCCATGTCCAGCATTTATTCACCTTTCTTCCAGATCCTTTTCTGCTTCTCTCTCTCTCCCCTTCTTTCCTCCCTCCCTGGTCCAGAATCTTTCCACCTTCTGCAGTTTCTCTCTCCCTATCTCTCTTCCCTCTATACACCCCCAAGTCCCAACATCTTCCCCCATCTCTTCTGCCTCCCCTTTGTTTCAGGTTTCTCCCTCTCTCTATTTTCCTTCTGCTAACATTTTGAGTGTGTTTTCCCTCTCTACCCCCTCTAGTCCAGCATCAGCCTGCTAGGTTCATTCTTTAGGCTGCCGTAATTAGCTCAGCGGTGGTCACAGCGTGGAAGATGACCTCTCGCTGGGTGCGGGAAGCAGCTTGGAGGTAAGGCCCCGCCTGTCGTGAGGGCCTCAGCAGGTTGCTGGATCTGGACAGCCATGATTAGCATTAAAGAGGGAATCCAGAGGACGCTGACACTAGGGAGAGCGTATCAGGTGCAGGCATTTAAAAAGGTATGATGGGGTGGGTGTTTAAAAAAAGGTATCTTTGCTGCATAAGAAGCACCAACACTTAGGGGAGATCAATTAAAGATGGCGTCGGAAACGGACGCCTGAGAGGAGGCTCTGCTATTGAGCCACAACGAACCTGCTGTGGGATCTTCCCCTACTTTGGAATGAGGAAAAGAAAGGGCGCAACTCACATTAAACCTCCGGTGGTGATGGGGACCCAGCAATGGATGGACTTTGGCGGAGGCATTCTCCCGCTCAGGCACGTCTGTGCGTCCTACCTTGGAGGGGAACCTGGAGATTTTGGGCGACCCCGTGCAGCTAGAAAGGGCGTCTTTGAGCCCTGAGCAGCGGATGGTGCCGCTTCAACCAGGAAGTGCACCGGTGGAGGGAGAGCTGGAGACGTCATTCCTGAGGATGGAGGCGTCATTTTCCGGCTTAGGAGGGAGTATAGCTCGAGCTCTGGTGGAGGAGGGCGAGTCTATAAAAGAACATCTACCCCACAGCAGATTGGAGGCGGAAGGTGCTTCGGGAGGAGTCAGCTTGCAGTTTGGAGCGTTGGAGAGACTCACAAAGATAGACATGGAGGCACTATGGCAAGCTATATCAGTGATGAGTGCTAACCTTAAATTAGTTATTACTACTTTATCTACTGACTATGGAAAAGTCTTTTCCAAGCTTGCGCAACAAGGAGTAGATATTGTTCAAATGAAAGAGAATTTAGGGAAACGGGAGACAAAACTCTCCAAAATTGAACAAACAAACTTTGCTTTATTAAAAGAAAGGGTTTACATGGCAAGGAAAATTGAGAGTTTTGAAAATCAGCTGAGGAAGAATAATTTGAGACTTTTGAATTTTCCTGAATCTTCAGTTATCTCTCCCATGGAGATGTTTAGGAAATATTTTAGGGAAATATTGTGTATCCCACTGGATAATTTACCTCCGATTGTAAGAGTTAATTACTTGCAGTTAAAAAGTTCTGTGGAGGCTTCTACTCCTATTGAAAATCAAGGAGATAAAAAAGGTATTTAGATTTGACAACCTTCCTATCGAGTTCACTGGAGGTGGTAACTGAGAGAAGAACTCTATTAGTTACTTTAGCTTTGCAAAATGACCGTGATTATGTTATGCGTTTATATTTCCATCATTTGAATGACCAGTTTTTTGGGGCCAAAATTCATTTATTTCCTGATATGACTCAAAAGTCCCAGAAGCGAAGGAAGGAGTTCTTGGCATTAAGGCCAAGAGTCCTGGCTTTGGGTGGAATATTTCAGTTAAAATTTCCTATAAAATGTTTTATTACTTATCAAAATAAGTTATTTATTTTTTGAACCCAAACAGCTGCTAGAATTTATTGAATTGAGAGAAGGAAGAGCAATTGTGGCCGATAATATTTAGCTTGCTATACCAGCAGTAGGTAACACAGAATTATGCTGCTTCTTAGTATTTTGTATTATTTTATTTTAATTATTTCCTGTTGATCTCCTCTAATATTGTGGACTAAATATCTAACAATTGTTTTTTCCTGATTTTATGATTTCATTATTATGTTATATTGATCTTTTCAAGTTGTATGTATTTCGCTTGATTGAAATTTGAAAATTGCATTAAAAAAAAAAAGAAGCGCTTCCAGAGGATGTGATAGGACAGAGTACAATACGGGGTTTCAAAGAAGGATTGGATAAATTCCTGAAAGATATGAGGATTGAGGGATACAGATAGAGGTAGAGATAAGTTATGAAAGGGGAGTGAAGGGTTTAGACAAGAATCACCTTACAGTAATGGACCTGATGGGCCGCCGCGGGAGCGGACTGTTGGGCGCGATGGACCTTTTGGTCTGACCCAGCGGAGGCAACTTCTTATATTTCCACCCACTTTTGGGTGGAAAAAAGTGCATCTTATGGAGCGAAAAATACGGTACCTACTTGTAACTTGCCTTGAGCTAATGCCAAATTTCAAGAAGTTAACCATCAAATTAATGAATTTACCTAAATATTAGAAATATCTCTATAGGTAACCATTCCAAACATATAAAGGCTCTGACAATAGAAAACCATGTCCTTGTAGTGTGAAGTTGCTTTCTTTTGGCCTCCAGTTCACCACTTGTTCTATTCAGTCTGCTCTGTGTCTATTCATCATAAGTTATTCTGAAGTGCAAGGATGGCAAGACAACTCTAGTCTCCTTTTTCCAAGGATGACGACCAGATTTTTACCATACCCTCCTAGATAATTTGGGGTTAATTTTCTTACCACACACATTAGGGAGAAACATACATGTATATATATATATTTCATCCTGTGGGCTTTCTGGGATTATTAAAGTAAATATGTATCTGATTGTACAGGTATTTGGAATACTTTTGAAAAATCAAAAGCATTTATGTATTTTATACCATGCCACAAGCCTTCCTTCAGGAGCACATTCTCCTACTGCTAGTAAATGTATGAGTGAACTAGCATTATGCACCTTTCATAGGCTGCTTACAGAGAGGACTGATCTATAAACGCCCATTTCTATAGGTAGTAATATTTTATTTGCAAACATGGCTTTGAAAATTACTTTTATTAGTGGCCACCTCTGTTGCATTTTTAAAAATTGGTTATATAAACGGTATTTTGTATAAATTAATGGTATCCTTTAAAGTTTGACATAATGCAAATATTTGGAGGTTCATTAGAAAATCCATCTGTTGTATAATTATGTTAATTTGTTTACAAAGGTGCTAAAAAAGAAGGTGCAGCTGGATTCTTTAAAGGGATTGGAAAAGGGCTTGTTGGTGTTGTGGCAAGACCAACAGGAGGAATTGTAGACATGGCAAGCAGTACCTTCCAGGGAATACAGAGGTAAAGTCCAAGGGATTTGAAGATGTCTGTTCTGCTTGTTACAATACTGCCTCATTTTTTGATATAAGGTTAAGTCTTGCAATGTGATTTATGCTAGAAAGTCTTCTCAGGAGCAGCCTCTGCACTTGAGCTTATTCTCAGAGGAGTTATGTGTAACTGAAGACTTTGACTACTTCAGGAAGCAGGTGAAAGTCAGTCAGTCAGTACAGCCATTAAAGGCTTGGAAGAGAAGCTATTCTTTTCCAAGCCTTTAATGGCTGTACTGACTGACTGACTGGATAGTCACTCACTCTGCATCAGGACTCCTGCCATTCACAAGGGTACTTGTGCATTTATGCTCATATGCAGTATAGCACCTAAATGTTATTCTATAATGTGCTAAACTGCCATAATGCTAATTGTCATAGGGGCATTCCCATTGGGGGAGGGGGAGCATGGATGGTCAGTAGATGGTTGCTCACTTTTATATGTAACTTATAGCTAACAGTTATGCCAGCCAATGACTTGGTTTAAATGTTCACATCTATATTTAGGTGTGGCACTGTGCGCATAAGTGTTCTTATTTCATAGGTTCACTGCCCATTTATAGACTTATTCCCACTGATTTGTACATGTAAAAGATTAGAATAATGACATATATGCAGATTTGTGTACACAAAAGTATGTAAATATCAAAAATGTGTCTAAACTACATGCATATCTCCGTTAGCATGTGGTTTGCAGGAGGGTGTACACATGGTTAGAATGCACTAATTTGTATATAAGTCACTTGTATCTCTGAAACGTAGGCATGCACATTTACACCAGCTCTGTGGCTCATTCATTCGTGCATAACTCATATATCCGGTTATACTAGTGCAGTATTTTAAAAGGAAAGTAAGTGCCTGCTTTCCTTTACAGAATATCACTATGTAACAAAATTTTATATAGATTTTTTTTGTTCCTGGGTAGTAATGGTTCTTTCTTAATTGACTATGCCACAAAAGTATAGTAAATTGCTATCATTCCCCTCAGACTTTGCTTTTGTGACCAGGACATTGATATTTTGAAATTTAACTTTGTTCAGAGCATTCCAGATTGATTCCCAGCTGAGTAAACTTAGGGGCCCTTTTACTAAGGCACAGTAGGTTATTGCTGTGTGGCAAACAATGCTGCAGGTGTGCTATACTTGCTGCTGCAGTAAAAAGGTTAAAAAAATTAAAGCACGGCAATTCAGGTGGTAAGGCTTACTGTGGGTGTGAGTGGAGGAAGGGCATGTTCTGGGTGGGTGTAACCACAATACACAGGTACACTATGGTAAAGGTGCATGGCACTTCTTACCCCCAAAGGCAGGCAGTAAGGGCTTTTCAGATGCAAATCTCAAAAAGTAAAAAAATATTCTCATAGCTGATTCATTTTTATTTTGAAAATGTAACTTATAATGTATTCCAAATGTAATTTATGTATATGTGATATTCGAACAGTTGTTTTAAGAGTCCTTTTATTAAGCTGCATTAGGCGCTTACATGTACCTAATGCAACTAAAAATGAAATATTGTGAGACATGTTGAGGCATCCAGTGGTAACTTTGAAATGTTTGCGTGCTAAAACAATGTTTTTTTAAGGGGCCGGAAAGGGGATATTCATGCACTAACCAGTTAGTGCATCTATATTACCACGCATTAACTGGTTAGTGCAGGGATACTGTGTGAGTCCCTACTGCCTACAAAATGGGTGGCTCATGTGGTAATTTAAAAAAAAAAAAAAGACTGCACACTAATAGCAATATTAGTCTATGGCCATTAAAAATAAAACATGGACTGAGGCCTTTTTTCTCCACTTTTTCCGTACACTTGACAAGGTTGAATCCGTACAGAAGAGAGTATTGTTTAGTGTATTTAATTTATATTGTTCATCCTCTTTCATTTGTGTATTTGTTCTCATTAAAAATAAAAGTCATTTTTATAGCTACAGGAAAAATGGCCTTAGTGTGTTGGACGAACCCACTTAAGGGTACACTAAGGCCACTTTTTCTGCAGCCTAGTAAAAGGACCCCTTAGTAAGAAATAGTAATGAGCAGAAGATAAAATCTGTTTTTAGGATTAACATGATCTAATTTATTTTGCTCAAATGTGAGATTATGGAGTTTTTCAGTTAATGTGAATCTTTGTGCTTACTTTTGAGCAGTAATCCAGCTTTAGAAGAACTAATATTTAAAATGAATTATCTGTGTGGGAAGGAAAAGTGTTCTGGTTATTATGCTACAGATTTTTTTTTTTTCTTTTCCGACATTGATTTGCAAACAGGGTAGCAGAATCAACAGAAGATGTGTCTAAACTCCGCCCTCCACGTCTCATTTGTGAAGATGGCATAATCCGCCCATATGATAGGAATGAAGCTGATGGCTATGACTTATTTGAGGTATACTTTTTTTTTTACTGGTGTCATGTGGAGTTCTTAGTTTTGTTTGTTTATTTTTAAGACTTGCATATATTACAAGAAATTTTTTTTTTTTTTCTGGTTATTGACCTATAAGTGTACGCGCTTCTTGGTAGATACTGTAACTAAATAAACTCAGGGATTGATATTCAAAACAATTTATCCAGATAACTTCAGGAATCAACCAGATAAATCAGCTTTAAAATTTCAGGAATGCTGACCAACTAACTCCTGACTTGACAGCTTGAAGCCTATCCAAATGATAACCATTTAAAAGGAGATGATTAGAGAGAGGTATGCCTGGAGCATAGTTAAAAGTTAATCAGATAGTGCCAATATTATTGCTATCTGGTTAAAGATAACTAAGTCAAGCTGCAGCAGTAACTACTGTAGATAAGTAGTCTAGTTATCTTTTTTTCTATAATCTTTGTCCAGGAATATTCAGAGATACTTATTAGACAGATGAGTCTTGAACCTCAGTGGGTTATTTACCTCTAATTATGAGGTCATCTGTCTTTATCAGCTCCTGCTCTGTGTTCTGTGCTCTTCAATTTCTCTTTCTACTTGCGAGTTGAAGGTATCTTTCTGATCTGCTCTGTTTTTGGTTTGTTGTTTTCGAGCTTTTTGGTCCACTCTCAGAGGCTTTTCAGTGCTACAGAGGTCCCCAGGTTCTCTGGGACAGCCTTGCCTGGGTGAAGACACAGACCCTCACTGTAAGAGGTCTGTAGCTGGGAGGGCAACCCTGGTTCAGAGCACCTAACATCCTGCATTAATTTTTTTTTTTTTTGTGTCTTGGGTGGTTTTGCTTCCTCTTGTAGCGAAGCTCGCTCCTGGTCATTGTCAGAGCTTGAGCACATGCTGTTTGGCATCTGTCTCAGTCCCTGGGACTTATCAGTTGTCAGCTATAATTCCACCCTATGCCCCCCCCCCCCCAAAGATATGTGAATTGCTGTGGGGGTTCTGGGACTTCAGTTTCTAACCCAGTCTGATTGGCAGCTTGAGTAAACAAGCATCTGGAGAATTGTTGTTTGCTTCTCTGAGGCAGTAAGGCCCAGATTCTCTAAACGGTGCCATTGTTGATGGCCGCCAATCACATATCAATTATGCAACAGTACTATTTAGAGAAATGCGCCTCTGACAAAGGTAGGTGCTGGAAATTTAGGCCAGGGCTTTCAAGGCCTATATTTCCAGTGCCTACTTCTGACCTCAATTGCACCTGCATAGGTACTGTATGGCTCCGAATGCCACTTCAGGCATTAGCTACACTTACAGTGACATAATGCATGATTCTGTCACAGTTTTTTTAGGCACCAATTGACACCTTGAATTTTCTTTTAAGTCCAGTTTTAAATGGCATTTAACTTGGGTGTTGGTAAGACATCTACTGATGCCTAAGTTAAGGTGCCATTTATAGAATATGAGCCTAAGTCTACACCACTTTCTAGCCTTTCTGTGAGCTGAAAAAGGATTTGTCTATGGGGCAAATCGGGGGGGAGGAGGGGGTTCTGGAGCTTGTATTCAGCTTCCCCACCTCTAAAAACCCTTTTCCCATATTTTGGGGACTTTCATGTGGCTTGCCTGGGCTGTTTGGAAGAATAGTAACCCACCCGGGGTTGGTAGCCCTGGTAGTCTCAGATTGGCCATGTTGGCCATGTTATATGGATCTGGGCTGTCTACAGAGGGACAAGGGTCTAATTTGCTGCTTCATTCAAATCTTCTCACAGTGTCCAGTGCCCTGGGAGATCCAGAATGCTTTGGGCTTATGGCATGGCTCTTAAGTGCACAGCCGTAGCACACAAGGGCTACTCAGAGGTGGTCATGTCTACCCTCCTAAGATCTAAGAAACTGATGACTGTTGCAGGCTAAGGCTTGAAAGACTTTTCAGCGCTGGTGTGCTAAGCAGAAGGTGGTGCTTTATCAGGCTCTGCTGTCAGTAGTCCTATTTTTCTTCAGGACAGGCTTGAGAAAAGTCTAGTGGTTGGTTCCTTCAAAGTAAAGGTGGTAGGCTTTTCTTACTTTAGGGCTTGAGTGGAAACAGTTTATTTGGCTTCACATCCTGATGTAGCCAGATTTTTGAAGGGAGTGATGTGGCTGCATCCTCCTGTGTAACAACTGCTTCCAGCTTGAACTCTTAACAGTATGACAGTATGAATCTTGCAAGAGGTGTTGCTGATGGATGTTACCATTTTTTTCTGGTAACTATTGGCTCAGCGAGAAGAGTCTCTGAGCTGCAGGCTTTGTCATGCATAGATCTTTTCCTCAGGTTTAAGGAGACTAGGGTCGCACTGCGCACAGTACCTTCCTTTCTGCCAAAAGTGGTCTCGGCCTTCCATATAAATCAGGAAGACCGGCTACCTGCATTCCATTACACGGATTCAAAAACAAATAACAAAATATGGAATTGCTGGATGCTTGGAGAGTTGTTTGTTACTTCAGGGTGCAAATGAGTTTCATCTTTCAGATCCTCTTTTTGTACCAACGAATCCTAGCCATTTGGGGAAGCCAGTTTCCATCTCAAGATGGATTTGCAAGGCTATTTCTTCAGCATTTATCAGGTGTGATAAACAACCAATGAATTTTTTGAGGGTGCACTCTATAAGGAGTATGTCTTAAGGATATTGGTAGGGCCAATGAGGTCCACACTCCATACTTTAGCAAAATATTAATGGGTGAAAGTAGTGACACAAATGGACACTGCTTTTGGGTCCTTGGTGCTAGCAGCAGACTCATCTGTCCCACCCTACACTCAGGGGACTGCCTTGGTTCATCCCATTGATTCAAGACTCGTATGCCTTCTGCACTAGAAGGAAAGATTAGGTTCTTACCTTGATAATCTTCTTTCTAGTAGAAAGGCATATGAGTCTCGAAGGTCTGCCCTGTCAGATTTTGATTTAGCCTGCTTACTGTCTCTCAGACAGGTGTGTTTTCTAGATGCTTGACCTTCTCCTGTCAAACAGGCCAAAAAAGTGATGAATACCCAGAAGGTAAGCAAAGTGCCCAGAGGTATCCTCCTTGAGAGGAGTGGTTGGTAAATAGTGCTCTCCTGTTCTAGAAAAAAAAGAGAAACCCAAGGTTTTTAGTAAATGTGAGAGTGCAGGAATCACGTTAGTGCTGGCTGCACTCAGGTAGGTGGCTTGTTGAGTTCCACCTTACTTTCATGTTCCTATTGGCATTGCTTTTCTTTAATTGTATTTTTTTGTTTAATGACAGAACAGACTTGGCTTGGTCAGGGAGTTCTTCATGCCTCTACTCTTTACACTTTTGTAGTGGTTATCAACTGCTTTGATACAAACTGAGGAGCACAGACACAGAGCAGGGAAGAGGAGGCAGGCTAAAAAAGGTAGATGATCCCTTCTACACAACTCACGATTAGAAGTGAATAGCCCACTGGTTCAAGATTTATATGCCTTTCTACTATAAAGAAGATTATTGAGATAAGAACCTAATCTTCCCTTATCTATTTGTCTTATCAGGTTAACTTTAACAGGATATAATACTGCTCACTTATGACCTTTCTGTTGTTAATTTTTTTTTTAAAAAACCCATTTGCAATGGTAATCATTAATATAGCATTAGATATTTATAATTTGAAAACAAATAAAGCATGTACTAGAAATCATGCAGAGGCATGCTTCCCTTGATCAACACAACTAGAACTCACTTTTTTCTCACATGGACTCCACAACCATCATCTTCATTGTCCAGTACTGGCTAAGGCTTCACATTGCTCTCCTCATCATCCTCTTCCTCCTATACTATAGCTATACTTGATGGTCTCTAGTATCTGCAGCTTAGCTGTGAAAAATCAGCTCTTTGACCTCCTGGTCCTGGGAGAGTCAGGTACAATGACAGCCCAGGATCACCACCATCAGACACCCCTTAGTAGAATAGCAGCAATTCTCAGCCTGAGACTACATGGAAAGAAATGGCAAAGCTAGACACAGGAGTGAGCATTGTATGCTACCTGGAGCAGTTTTGATCAGAGTGACTTATACAGTATATATGCAAGTGATAAGTAGCAGGGAGGTAATAGAGGCAGCAGCAGGATATAAGTATGACAGGAAAGGACTCTGGGATGTGTATGAGTAGAAGGCAAAACAAGGAAAACAATCCAACTAATCTGCAATTGAAAAGTCAGGCAATGAAAAACAAAGAAAAAAAACCTGCAGAAACGATATACAAAGCACATGATCTTTTATTGAAGTAGATGCAATGTAGTGATCCCAATGTATGAAGATGCAAGACCTGATACGGTCTGTGTTTCAGAGAAACACTCCTTCAGGGGTCCGGAAGGAAAAGAATCTCATAGATGGAGAACCATGGTCGTCAAAACAGGATACACCAAATCTAAAACAGCAAGTTCCAAAAGATTCAATCCTGCTGCTACGCGGTGTCAGCTTAGAAGAGGTTTGTTACGTAACATAGACAGCATCTTTATTCTGGTATAGCTGAAACATGTAATACTGGTGTTTAATATAAGGCAAAATAGTTGTTCAGATTATACAGTATCCACACTTTCACCCAGATTGTAATGATTTATGGTTTAAAGAAAAACTAGCATAGCTAAATTACAACCATTTTCCATCATTGATTAGTGAGCCATTTTGATCAATAATCTTGCCATTTGATAGAAGAAATGTCTGATTTCCAAATAAATTCTGTGAAAATAGCATTTTATCTTTTATGTTTTTTCTTTTAAACTGTTGAATCATTCAGAAAACTGCAAAGTAAATTTGATGAGTTCTGTCCTGATTTGCGAGAAAACCCCCCAAACCTTTTCTGTGCAAGTAAATATACATTTAATTAAAACAATGCCGTGACAAATTGAAATTATTTATTTGTTCACATGATAATTTTGTTTTGGTTTAATCTTAGCCATATCTTACAGCCCAAGCAGAATATACTTCTCCAGTCAAATAATACTAATTCTCTTAAATCCAAATAAATATTTAAATTGCTATATTTTCTTGGCTTATGGAGAAAGTATTTTGAATGCAGTTTTTTTTCTTCTTTTTTCTGTTCTGATTAGAATCTTGGTACTCTGTGTCAAATTTAAGTGGAATTACTGGGGTAGACCTCTTAAGCTTTTCTTAGTCATGTGAATAGGAAGGTGTGTCACAATGCTCTCTGGTTGCTAGAGCTCCATTACTGAGTGCTGTAGTACACTACCTAACTCTCTTTTGCATTTCTCTATTCTTGACACAATGCAGTGTTGGAAAGAAATGATAAAGGATTGAAAAAAGGAGCATTCTGGAATGCTGTCATGATGGCAGCTTAACTGAGGAGCTCAAATTGCTAATTTGCAGCCCACTGCCTGCCATCGGCAAGCCATTTTTTATTTCAAGATGTCAAAAGCAAATCCGAAAAAACTGACTTGGCATTTCTGGTTGTGGTGGTGAAAAGACAGAAATGGGCTCATCTTCACCCAAGGCAAGACAAATGTTACACCTTCTAGGCCTCATGGCATCCACCGCATATGTAGTTCCATTTGCATGCTTTCTACCTTAGAGTGTCACAGTAGACACTATCCTCCCAATGGATTCAGGCTACAGACTTCCTCTTTGCATGCCTTTGAGTCACCCCAGAACTTCAGTAATTGTTTCACTGGTGGCTTAATCCATCCAATCTCTCCAGAGGTCTACCATACCAACCTCCTCTCCACCAAAATGTCCTCACAACAGATGTTTCACTTCTCGGTTGGGTGGACTCACCTAAATGGCCTTGACACTCAGGGAATCTGGTCTCCTCACGAGAAAACACTACAAATCAACCTACTGAAGTTACGAGCAATCCGTAATGCTCTGCTCATTTTTCAGGATTGCTTGCAGAACCATGTAGTTCTCATACGCACTGACAGTTAAGAAGTGATATATTACATCAACAAGCAAGGTGGCACAGGTTCTCATCCCCTTTCCCAAGAAGTCATCCAAATTTGGACTTCAGCAATCCCTCAGAAATCTTCCTTAAAGCAGTATATGTAGCAGGAAAATAAAACAGCCTGCAGACAAATTGAGCAGACTCCTCCAACCTCATGAGTGGTCCCTCCACAGTGACTTTGTCAAATTTTCACATTATGGGGGACTCTTGCCATAGGTCTCTTTGCATCTCCCACCAACCACAAGCTGCCACTTTACTGTTCCAGACTATGTAATTCTCTTTGACTAGCAAGGATGCTTCCTCTGTGTTTCCTCCAATACCACTAATTGGAAAAACTCTACTCAAACTTTGCCAAGAGCAAGCCTCAATGATTCTCATTGCAACATGTTTGCCATGACAAGCTTGGTTTCCTTTTCTCCTACATATCAGCAATTGGTATCCCATCCTGTGCTAGCTATTTCTATCTCTACTAGCTCAGAATGAAGGTTCTCTCCTTCATCCCAATCTACGTTTATTGGCAGTCACAGCCTGGTATCTTTCTTTCCAGAAGTAGATACTTCTCCCCTTGTCACCTTCAGTCTTAAACATTATTGAATCATGCAGAAAACCATTTGGTGTGATCTACGCTCCTTAGATCCAGTCACATGTCCTCTACAATCTCTGCTAGACTACCTCCTTCATCATTCCAATTCTGGACTTCAAACTTCTTCTGTATGTGTTCATTTCCATGCAATCAGTGCTTTTCAAACTCAATTAAATAGTAGACCCATCTTGATGCATCCATTGGTCTCCAGATTCATGAAGGGGTCTTTAACACACCAAGCCTCCACTCAGACCCCACCATCTGTGGAATGGGATTTGAATGTTCTTTCTATTCTCATGAAGCCACCATTTGAACCCCTCTTGTCTGCTTCACTAAAAAACCCCACCAGGAAAATGACTTTCCTGATCGTGCTTCTGCATGTCGAGTCAGTGAGTTATAAGCATTTCTATACCAGATTTTATCACAATAAAGTTGTCCTCTGTAATCATCTGAAGTTTTTACCAAAAAAGGTCTCTGAATTTCATCTCAACCAGCCCATTGTTTTACCTGTTTTCTTTCCAAAACCGCATGCACATCTTGGGGTCCGCTCTCTATACTCTGGCCTATAAAAGAGCTTTTGCTTAATACTTGGATCAAACCAAATCACATAGGACTATGACACAACTGTTTATCTCCTTTGACCCTAATTGGGAGTTCCAGTTACCAAGAGAAATATTTCATGCTGGCTAGCAGACTGCATATCTATTGCATATTCTCAGGCTGGGCTGACACCAGATGGCCATTTTACTGCTCATAGAGTAAGAGCTATGGTAACTTGCGCTCTACTCTCATACAAGACATCTGCAAAGAAGCCACTTGGTCCTCAGCCAACACATTTACTTCTCATTATTGCTTAGAATAGATCAACATTCTTGATGAGACAGTCAGTTTGGTCAGGCAGTTTTCAAAAATGTATTCTCTTTAAAAGCCATCTTCTCTCTATCCTCGGGGATTTCACCAGCCTCATAAGTTATATTTAACCCTCTTCCTAGAGGCATGAATCTAACAGCTTGGATGTCCCATATGTGAGGATATACTGTTTGTTTGTCTTCTGAGAAAGCATGGTTCCTTACCTGTAGCAGACGTTCTCCGAGGAAAGCAGGCAAATATTCTCACAACCCACCCAACTCCCCTAGCTGGCTTCTTAACTTATAGATGGAACTGAAGATGTCATGAGCTGACATTGTACAGGAAGACACACGTGGTATGGACAGTGCAAAAATTTTAAGGTGACGGTACACTTAGGTACATGTCAATGCCAGGCTCTATGGATGACATCATCCATATTTGAGAATATCTGCCTGTTGTCCTCGGAAAACACCTGCTACAGGTGAGTAACTATGCTTTGTGCTGGAAGCTCCTGTATCTCTCTTCCTGCTCTGAGGAAGCATCTGATATATTCCTAGCATGGCCTGCAAATTTCTGGAGTCTAACCCTTTCATTTGGCTGTTTTATCAAAATCCATCTCATCTTGTTTTTCTGTTGTGTGATGGAACTAGGTACCCATGATTTCTTCAATAGACCTGGGTTAACTGAGCTGCCAGGCTTTAAAAGTGGCTTTTCCTGCCACCCCTTGCCTGAGGCACATAGCTATTTTTCCATTCATATACAACCCATTGACCTTACTGTCATTCCCTCAGGTGAGGGAGTTCACCACACACACACATACTTTTGATGTTGTCTTGACTTAGTTCTGGCTATAGAGAAGCAGCATGTGTACAGGCAAGTTCAGAGGGCTTTCAGGCAGAGGAGGAATGAGATACCAGAGAATGCAGGGGGCGGGAGAGGAAAGGCTACCAGAATTTGCAGGCAGCAGGGGAAAAAGCTGAAGGACAGCTTGGGGCAGCGGTAAATGAGAAAAATATGCCAGATTGGGGGGGCGTGGTACAAAGAAAAATATGCCATTTGGGGAAAGTGGGAGGAGTGTCAGACCAAAACATAGTGACCATAGAGGGGAGGGGAGGGGAAGGAGAGGAAAGAGAGATAGAGGAAATGGTGTCCATGGAGAGGAGGGTAAGAGGAGAGAACAAATGGTGCCTATGGAGGAGAAGGGAAGAGGAGAGAATAGATTGTACCCATGGAGGGGAGGGGAAGAGAGAAAATGGTATCCATGGAGGGGAGAGAAGAAGAGACTGGAGTAGATGGTATCCATGGATGAAGAGTAAGGGAAGAGATGGAAATTAGATAGGAGGAGGAAGAAAAAATGGAAGGAAAGTTGAATGTGAAAGATGTACAGCTTATAGAGCAAGAAGGGAAGAAGAGAAGAGGCAAAAAAAGAAATAATGAGTTGAGATGATGCCCTGACACAGAGTTCAGAGCACAGACAGGGAACATGGTTAGAAAAATTAAATCACCAAACAACAAAGGTAAGAAAAATGATTTTATTTTCAGTTTAGTAACTGAATTATGTGAGCTTTGAGAATTTACATCTACTGCCTATATTTTGCACTGTACAGATGCAACTTATATATCAAAATATATTTGGTAGAGAATTATTCTTTTGCCATGGGTGGAGTCTATAAAATTTTACTTGATTATACTAGGCATTCCTCAGTCAAAGTCTATCAAGCTCATATGATTGAAAGATTTCATGTGATTGACTCGTTAGGTCTAATTAATCCCTGGGGTTGTGTAACCTATTCAGGGGTAGATTTTATATTCTACTCCAGGAGTGTCAAAGTCCCTCCTCGAGGGCCGCAATCCAGTCAGGTTTTCAGGATTTCCCCAATGAATTTGCATGAGATCTATTAGCATACAATGAAAGCAGTGCATGCAAATAGATCTCATGCATATTCATTGGGGAAATCCCGAAAACCTGACTGTATTGCGGCCCTCAAGGAGGGACTTTGACACCCCTGTTCTACTCCCTTCCTCATAACAGAAATAATCAGCTACCAATCACATTCAAAAGTAGGTTGTTACTGTTGAGCTTGACCAGGAAACCAAATTAATAGAAGCAGACTATTTGCGTAAGTTACAGAAGATGAAATTTCAGTTTTAATTCCCTGTTCACTAAAAGAGCAGGCAAGACTACGTTAATGACCAAAGCCTATTTCTATGCAGAAGCTAATAAAAAAAAAACCAGGGAAAGTCAACTGCATCTGATTACTCACAAGAATGAATGTTTGTTGAATATTACTCAAATCTATGTACCTCTGAGTCCCAAGTGGGTAAGCTCAGATGGAGGTTTCCTTAAACAAATAATAAATGCAAACTTCTGGGGAGTGATTGGTTTCACGACCCAATTTTAATAGGATTTTACTTTGCTACTCACCCTATAAACTGCTATGTTTCTATTCTGATTACCTACAGGAGAGATTCACAGCAGTCTAATTCAGACTTGCCACTTATCGAGATGATAAACATATGACAAATTTCACTAGTTGCAAGCTAGTGCTTTTAATATAAGTGACAGTAATAGCATCAACTATAACACACAAACTACTCAGAGAAGTACTGTTCATGTTGGCATCTTTGTTTTCCATAATATTAAAGATGTCTCTTGGCACAAATTCAAGTGCCAGAACAACTCCATTTATCTCCCTTGTCTGTGCATAATAGCTCTTCATGGTTGCTGCATCTGTTTATTACCATGCCACTACAGGTCTTCAGTACAGAAAAAAATTGTGAAATTATTGTGCTAATGAAAATACAAAATGAGGGTAATTTTATGACAGGAAGCCTAGCCAGTAAAAGCACATGCATGCATATGTTGCATATATTTTATAAAGTCCATGTGTGTGCCTATACAGTATATCTTTTATAAACTAGCCTCACAAATACCTCCAGCATAAGTTGCACTGCTTTGAGGCATGTAATTTTACTTGTGGATGTACATCCCACACTCTGCTAATTTTCTGTACCCAATAATGTCTTTTGTATATATTGTATAAAAGTAGGCCATATGAGGCCAATATTCAAAAGGTAACATAGTAGAAACATAGAAATAGACGGCAGATAAGGGCCACGGCCCATTCAGTCTGCCCTCCTCAATGACCCTCCCCTACTTAACTCTGTGAAGAGATCCCACGTGACGATCCCATTTCTTCTTAAAATCAGGCACACTGCATGCCTCGATCACCTGAAGTGGAAGACTATTCCAGCGATCAACCACTCTTTCGGTGAAAAAGTATTTCCTGGTGTCACCGTGCAATTTCCCGCCCCTGATTTTCCATGGATGTTCTCTTTTTGTCGTTGGACCTTTGAGAAAGAATATATCTTCTTCTACCTCGATATGTCCCGTGAGATATTTGAACGTCTCGATCATGTCTCCCTCTCTCTCTGCGTTTCTCGAGTGAGTATAGCCGCAATTTATCCAGCCGTTCCTCGTACGGGAGATTCTTGAGTCCCGAGACCATCCGGGTGGCCATTTGCTGGACCGACTCAAGTCTCAGCACATCCTTGCGGTAATGAGGCCTCCAGAATTGTACACAGTATTCCAGATGGGGGTTTCACCATGGCAATGGCATAATGACTTCAGGCTTACGGCTGACGAAACTCCTACGTATAGACCCTATGATCTGTCTAGCCTTAGATGAAGCATGCTCCACTTGATTGGCAGTCTTCATGTCTTCACTGATGATTACCCCTAAGTCCCGTTCTGCTACAGTCCTTGCTAGGATCTCGCCATTAAGGGTGTAAGTCTTGCATGGATTTTGGCTGCCAAGGTGCATGACTTTGCATTTTTTGGCATTGAAACTCAGTTGCCAGGTCCTAGACCAGTGCTCCAATAGGAGTAGGCCATGTATCATATTGTCCGTTGTGCTCTTGTCTACTATATTACATAGTTTGGCGTCATCGGCGAATAACGTTATTTTACCTCGAAGCCCCTAAGCCAAGTCCCTTATAAAGATGTTGAAAAGGATCGGGCCCAAGACCGAGCCCTGCGGCACTCCACTGATCACCTCCGTCGTTTCGGAAGGGGTGCCGTTCACCACCACCCTCTGAAGCCTACCTCCAAGCCAGTCTCTAACCCATTTTGTCAATGTGTCACCTAATCCTCTAGAACTCATTTTGCTCAACAGCCTGCGGTGTGGTACACTGTCGAATGCTTTGCTGAAGTCCAAGCATAGGATGTCCATGGACTCTCCAACATAAAGTTTCCCCGTCACCCAGTCAAAGAAGCTGATCAGGTTGGATTGGCAGGATCTCCCCTTGGTAAATCCATGTTGACGGGGATCCCGTAGATTCTCCACGTCCAGGATCATATCCAATTGGCGTTTGATTAGAGTTTCCATTAGTTTGCTCACTATTGATGTGAGGCTAACTGGTCTGTAGTTCGCAGCCTCCATCCTGCAACCTTTTTTGTGGAGTTGAATGACGTTAGCCGTTTTCCAGTCCAACGGGACTCTACCTGTACTAAGGGAGAGATTGAAGAGTGTGGATAGTGGTTCCGCCAGGACGTCCCTTAACTCCCTGAGCACCCTGGGGTGTAGGTTGTCTGGCCCCATTGCTTTGTTAACTTTGAGTTTAGACAGCTCACAGTAGACACTGCTTGTCGTAAACTTGAAATTACTAAACGGGTCTACTGAGCCACCCTTTTTCTGTAGCTGAGGGCCGGATCCCGGCGCCTCGCGGGTGAAGACCGAACAGAAGTATTCGTTTAACAATTTAGCTTTTTCCGAGTCAGCTTCTACATAGTTCCCATCTGGTTTCCTAAGGCGTACTATCCCGCCTGTGTTTCGGTTTCTGTCGCTAATATACCTGAAGAAGGATTTATCGCCCTTCTTGATGTTCTTTGCTAAAGTTTCCTCCATTCGGAATTTGGCCTCTCTAACTGCTGTTTTGACGGCTCTTGCCTTGGCCAAATAGTCTTCTCTAGAGTCCTGAGTCCTTGATTGTTTGTAAGAGATGAACGCTCTTTTCTTCTCTTTTATGAGATCCGAGATCTCCACAGAGAACCATTGTGGCTTATTGTTCCTGCGCCGTTTACTTACTGATTTTATATAGCGGTTGGTTGCCTCCTGAATGGTAGCTTTCAGAGTTGATCACAGTTCTTCTACGTTATATGTTACTTCTCAGTTTTGTAGCGCCTGATGACGGCAGATAAAGACCCAAATGGTCCATCCAGTCTGCCCAATCTGATTCAATTTACATTTTTTTTATTTTTTTCTTCTTAGCTATTTCTGGGCAAGAATCCAAAGCTCTGCCCGGTACTGTGCTTGGGTTCCAACTGCTGAAATCTCCGTCAAAACCTACTCTAGCCCATCTACACCCTCCCAGCCTTTGAAGTCCTCCCCACCCCATCCTCCCCCAAATGGCCATATACAGACACAGACCATGCAAATCTGCCCAGCACTGGCCTTAGTTCAATATTTAATATTATTTTCTTATTCTAGATCCTCTGTGTTCATCCCATGCTTCTTTGAACTCCGTCACCATTTTCCTTTCCACCACCTCTCTCGGGAGCACATTCCAGGCATCCACCATCCTCTCCTTAAAGTAGAATTTCCTAACATTGCTCTTGAATCTACCACCCCTCAACCTCAAATTATGTCCTCTGGTTTTACCATTTTCCTTTCTGTGGAAAAGATTTTGTTCTACGTTAATACCCTTCAAGTATTGGAACGTCTGAATCATATCTCCCCTGTCCCTCCTTTCCTCTAGGGTATACATATTCAGGTATATGCTGCTAACATTTGAGAATTAGGCTTCTAAATTTGGCATCTTTGAAAAATTACTAGGGCTGATTGCCAACATTATGCTCAGAATTTCACTAAGCTTTTAAATTTGAGCCTAAAAAGTGGGTAGCACAGTGGCAGATTTAGGGCAGGGAAAAGAAATTAGGAGCTTAGTACTGATGTTCGACACTATACACCTAAATTAGTTGCATAAATCTTGACAAATGAATGGCAGGCTATAGGAGCATAGATTAGGTGAATTTTCAGGAGAAAGCTTGGGCTTCTATGTTTTGACTATTGGGGCCAAATGGGCTCATTTTCAAAAAAGTTAAATGTCTAAAAGATGGCATAAACCAGCATGTAAACATCTTACTAGTCAAAACATCCAAATGGGCATTTTCAAAACTGACTTTCTAGATGTCTTTCTGGTCTTTTTGCCTCCAGTGCATCTAAATCTTAAAGGGGCGTGTTAGAGGCATGTTTTAGGTGGGATTAGGGTAGGTTTAGCACTTGGATGTTTTATAGTGATAAATATTTTACAAAATGTCCAGAGCGCAGTTTGGATGTTTTGGGCTAGATCTGTTTTTAAAATGTATAAGGGCCAAAAAGATACCCAAACTGATCAGATGACCACTAAAGGGATGAAAATTTGGCTCCCACACACTCCCCCAGTGGTCATTGACCTCTCTCCCACCCTTCAAATATCTACATGAAACAGTACATAGCTGTCTTATGACAGCTGCAGATACTATGGCCAGTCCTAGTAGAGCTGCAAAGAGGTCTCTGGAGTAGCCTGGTGGGTAGTGTAGTGGAATGCAGAGAAAGGGACCCAGGCCCATTTGCCACCCTAACTAGTACAGTTCTGGTAGAAAATATGAGCCCATCAAAAACCCATTGTACTGCCATATAGGTGACACCTGCATGTATAAGTGCTATTGGGGTGGTAGACAGGTGGGTACAGTAGGTTTGGGGGGAGTTTTGGAGGGCTCACCATATAATATACAGGGGTTATGGTGAGATGTGTACCTATTTGCCGTTCACAGCAGTGCCTCCTAAGGTGCCCCTTCTGCTCTTCTGGCATGTCATTGTGGCTAGTCCATTAAAAATGCTAACTCCTTCTACATGCACATGGCTTGTTTTGGATGTTTTTAATTTGGATTTTTTCTTAATAATGTCAAAAAAATATTAGACGTCTAGCTCGACCATTTTTGATAAAAAGTTAGATATTTGGCGGGTTCAAAAATGGCCATTTCTTCTGCCCAATATTTGGACGTCTTTCAGGAACCGTCCAAAGTCGGACTTAGATGTCCTATCAAAAATGGCCCTCCATGTTTTCAGAGTGCCAACTCATATGCATGAATACTCTTGGTCAATTTTTTTAAATGCCTACTTCAGTACATAAAATGCTGTTCATTTTTATTTTGCTAGTTCAGGTCACGAGTGACAGCAGCACCAGTATAAGGTGTGGTGTGGCCCTAGAATTTGCCATCATTAAGGGTTGAGTAGAGTCCTTTGATAACAGCTGCCTCCTGCAGTTCATTCACAGCAAGGTTATATGAGGCTGTGCAAAGTTTTTTCCTTCATCTGGGGAAGTTGGTAGCCTTTAGGCCTTCTGGGTATAGTCTTCTAGGTGTCAGTTTGTTAACCCCAGTGTTCATTCTTGTTCATGGTCTTCCAAGAGGTCTGCATGGAACTTTGATAGTGTTGCACCTAAGCTTGTTTTATTAAGGACAGTTTTAGTATAGAGGTCTTTCTGATTCTCTCATCTCCTCCTTGGTTCATTCATGCCTGCCAACTTGGCAGGCAGCAAGATTGTGGAGATTCCTAAATGTTGGTCCAGTGGTCTAATGTCTAGCTTAGAGGAGTTCAGCAGTCATTGCTACCTTTATTGGTATGTGACTTACACCTTCCAGAGGGTCATGGTGGTATGCTGTCTTAGGTATTATTCTTACAAAGGTCAGATGTCCACTTGGAATGAGAGGGAATCTTGTTTATTGGTATCTGATCTTCCTCCTTCCCTGGGTCCTTCAAGTTTATTTAAAAAATTTTATACCGCTTAATCAAATTTCTAGTCGGTGTACAGAAATAAAAAATATCTTAAGAAACAAAACAAGTTAGAGTTAAAATGCTAAACAGAACCAAGTTAGGTTAGTAAAGACATACAAAAACATATATACCAACTACACACAGTTAGGAAAGAAGGGTAGAACTACAATCTTTGAGAAAAAAAGCAAACTTAGGGGAAAAACAATAGGTAAGGGTAAAAGCTATAATTTGTTTTTTGTCCTTAAAGGGACAGTTGTTATCCAAAAGCATCTTGGAATAAGAATCTTTTTTATTTTGCTTTAAATTGCTTTAGCGTGGATTCGATCCGTAAATCATTAGGCAGCGAATTCCAGAGAGAAGATGCAGTGACAGCGAAATTGTTGGATCTCAACGTGTTAATTAATTTTAATGATGGTATGACAAGGAGATTCTGTGACATAGAACGAAGAGATTTAGTGGGATTATAAGGAATTAGGAGTCTTATCAATAAACTCTGGTTGATTGTGCGAGTTATAAAAGTTAATAGTAAGATTTTGTAGCTAATTCTATGTTCAACGGGTAGCCAGTGTGCGTTGAACAGAAGAGGAGAAACATGATCATATTTCTTTGCGCCATACTTGATCTTGATAGCTGTGTTCTGCACTATCTGAAGGCGTCTTATATTGTAATGCCCTTATAAAGGGCATTACAATAATCTATACAAGAAATTACCAAAGAATGGATCATTGTATTCAAAGAAGCTGGGTCTAGTAGTTTGGAGAGGGAACGTATCATTCTAAGGCAGTGGAAGCATTTCTGGACCACCGTACTAATATGATTGTGATAGGAAAATTTACAGTCAAGAGTGACTCCTAGCAGCTTTAAAGTGGGTGCGACTTTAATTGGGAGAGATTCAGATTTCAAGGGGGCCTGAAGAGTTATTCCCTCTTTTAAAGAGAAAGATCATTAGTTTTGATTTATTGATGTTGAGGGACAACCTATTTGAATCTAACCACAATTTGATTTTTTTCTAGTTTGTGGTTGATGGAAACAACTTCCTCTATGTTATTAAGATCGATGGGGTGGATTAATTGCACATCATCGTCGTAAGCAAATATAGTGAAAATGTAGTCAAAAGAGGGGACATAAAGATGTTAAAAAGTAATGTTGACAGAATAGAGCCTTGTGGAATTCCGTATTTAATGGAAGAAGGCTCAGATGATATATCGTTAAAGATAACCTTGGATAATCTATCTGAAAAATAAGAGGTGAACCAGTCCATGACTTGACCTGTTATGCCAATTTCATGAAGACGTGATAATAATAAGTTATGATCAATAGTGTCGAAAGCAGAGGAAAGATCTAAGGAGAAGAGCAGAACTGACTGATGATGGTCAAGATGGTAGAGTATTTTTGTGGTTAAACCTAGCAGAGAGAGTTCGGTGGAATGATGGTGACGAAAACCAGTTTGGTTGGGGTATAGAACTCTTGTTTTCTCAATAAAAATCTGAAATTTGGTGGAAGACAATTTTTTCAGTAAGTTTAGCTATAAATGCTATGTTAGTTATAGATCGATAATTAGACATGTCTTGAATGGTGGTTTTTTGATCCTTGAAGACTGGATAAATAATTGATTGTTTCTAAGTTTTGGGTAAGGAACCCGATGATAGGCTAGAGTTGACCAAGTATTTGATATGTGGACCAAAAATAGAAAAAAGTCTTTTTAAGAGGAAAGGAGGAATGACTTCTGAGCTGGTCCCTTTTGTATCAAGTGAGTTAAGACATCTTTGTAATTCCTGTAAAGTTGGAAAAATGAAACAAGAGCATTTAGAAAAGGACAGATTTGAAGAAATAGTAGAATCGGTAAAATCTTTAGCACAGCTAGGGATAGGAGTTTGCAAGAATGTCTCCCTAATTGTTTGTACTTTGTCTATAAAGCAAGCAAGGGCTTGTGCTGATGGTGCTTGATTAGTTTTATTTGTTTCTTTTTTCTTCGTTGTTAGAAATTTAACTATTGCAAATAATGCAGAAGTATTTTTTGATTGCTTAATTTGTTTGGAGTAATATTCTTCTTTAGTTCTATTGATTTCAGTTTTATAGTATGCCGCGTGTTCCTTAAACTTATTGAGATTGATGAGCATTTTGTTATGTCTCCATTTGCGCTCAAGGGAGCGTAATTGTTTTTTGATTAAATTCAAATTAGCTGAATACCAATAATTTTTTAGTTTGCAGGGGGAAATCGTAAAGGTAGTAACAGGCGCTAGTGAGTCTAAAAGTTTGGTGACAGATTGGTTCCATTCTAAGGCTTTATCATCGATAGAAAGACTGGACATGTTTTCTAAGGTAAGATCAAAATTAGACAAAATAGCAGCAGCTTCCAATTTCTTATAATTTCTAGCGGTAATTGTTTTAGGCTTTAACTTTGGGTGATGGTATAAGGTTTGTAGTTGGAAGGAAACTAAGAAATGATTTGACCATGGAACTTGCATGGTGGAAGAGACTTGAAAGTTATTATAGTGAGATGCTTGAATAAGCACCATGTCCAAGGTATGGCCAGCAATGTGAGTAAGATTGGTTATTAGTGGCAGAATATCTAGATCACTTAAAAAGGTGAGGACTTCTAAAGTAGAAACGTTACTGGTATCTTCAAAATGGATATTAAAGCCACCTGGGATGACAGGATTAGCAGAGGAAACACAAAAATCTAAAATAGTTGATTGAAGATTGGCAGACATGAAGTCTGCCAATCAAGTGGAGCAGGCTTCGTCCAAGGCAAGACAAATCATGGGCTGCATACGAAGGGGTTTCGTCAGTCGTAAGGCGGAAGTCATTATGCCATTGTATAGATCCATGGTGAGGCCCCACCTGGAATACTGTGTGCAATTCTGGAGGCCGCATTATCGCAAGGATGTGCTGAGACTGGAGTCGGTGCAAAGAATGGCCACCCGGATGGTCTCTGGACTCAAGGATCTACCATACGAAAAACGGCTTGACAAATTACAGCTATACTCGCTCGAGGAGCGCAGAGAGAGGGGGGACATGATCGAGACGTTCAAGTATCTTACGGGCCGCATCGAGGCGGAGGAAGATATCTTCTTTTTCAAGGGTCCCACGACAACAAGAGGGCATCCGTTGAAAATCAGGGGCGGGAAACTACGAGGTGACACCAGGAAATTCTTTTTCACTGAAAGAGTGGTTGATCGCTGGAATAGTCTTCCACTACAGGTGATTGAGGCCAGCAGCGTGCCTGATTTTAAGGCCAAATGGGATCGGCACATGGGATCTATTCACAGGGCAAAGGTAGGGGAGGGACATTAAGGTGGGCAGACTAGATGGGCCGTGGGCCCTTATCTGCCGTCTATTTCTATGTTTCTATGAAGATGTGTGAGAGTTTGAACACTAATAGGAGGAAGGAGATATAGAAGCTAGTAATCTAGTGGAGGAGATGTTTTAAGTCTAACCTCTAGATATACCAAAGAGGTGTTGCTTGGGGAGAATTCAAAATCAGCCATTGGTGTGTCATGAGATCTGGGGGACCAGGCCTAAGAAGATCCATGATGATGTGCTGACTTTTGACTCTAAATATTCAGACATTCCTTTGAGGGGCATATACTGTGCCTACGGACTGACCTAAGAACATTGTAGACTGGTAGGATTGTCTTTTTTGCATATCTATGTTTGCATGGTATTATCTTTAAAGAGAGATTACTGTCCTCTATGTGGAAGGAGTTATCTGGATTAGAGAAGGTGGTGGTTAAGGCAAGGAGTCTTAAAGTCTTGTGAGTTCAATCTATAGGATGCTGGGGTAGAGGGGAGTTTCTGTAAGACAGGGGTAAAATGAGAAATTGGGGACTAACGTGTCACATTTAAGAATGGTTGGGGGAGGCAGTGGGCAGGATATGAAAACATTCTCATGCGGTGGGGCTTACTGCACAGCAATATGAGAGATTGCATAGTACATATTATTCCTCTGTGTGATTACATATGATAAATAGTAGGCAGGATAGGGTGCAAAAACATTGAGGATCTGTCTAATATTTTGTTTGGATGCCTGCAGATGACTTTCTTCTGGTGGGGAGATGTGATGAATTAAATAAATTCAACTACCCAAAATATGCCTCCAGGAATTGTTCCCTTCAGCTTAGTTATTTGCATATACGCCATGGGGTTCATAATCAAAACATCCAGACATCCAAAAATCCACCTAAGTCAGCACTTGGATGTCCTAATCAGCTGGACGTAGAAGTGCCAATTTTTGAAACCAACATTCTGGACATCCAGCAGGACTTCTAAGCCGCTGTGCATCCAGAGCTCAAAGGGACATGTTGGGAGGAGTGTTAGGGGTGGCGTTTGGGCAGGCTTAGACTTACACATCTTGCAGTGATAATTGAATGTTTTGGCAGATGTCCTGGTCAGAACTTATATGTTTTGAGTTAGACCTGTGTTAAAATGGTACCCAAAGATAACCTCAGAGATAAAGTAAAGATCCCTACACAATTCTGCAGAGCTCACTGACCACCCCACAAAGATCAAAATACAAACGTACATACCTGTCTCCAAAACAGCAGCATTTGGTTTAGAAAAGTCTAATAGACCTACACACAGGTGTATTGAGTAACCCGGTGTGTGGGCTAGTGAACCATAAAGAGGAGTAGCCAGTCCCATAAGCCACTCTAACCACTAAATTTATGGTGGAAAGTGTAAGCCCACCAAAATACTCCCCAAACCTACTGTACTGCCATATAGATGACACCTGCAGCCATAAGGGCTATTGGGGTGGTAGACAGGTGGATACTGTAGGGTTGGGTTTTTTTGTTTTTTATTGGGGGGGTTCTGGTGAAATATGTACCTGGCACCCTTTATGTGAAGTTCACAGCAGTGCCCTGTAAGGTGCTTCACTGCCCTATTGGGATAACTGCGTGACCAGTTCATTAAGATGCTGGTCCCTCCCACATACAAATGGGCTTGATTTGGACGTTTTGAACATGGATATTTTTGTATTTGAAAATGGTCAAAAAAGTTGGATGTCCTAAGGACCAAAACATCCAAATAGGTCATTTTCCAAAAAACATTTGAATGTCTAGCAGTTTCAAAAATGGAAGTTTCCTTGTCCCAGCTTTTGGACATCTTGCAGGAAACATCCAAAGTTGGACTTAGACGTATTGAAAATACCTCTCAATGGAAACAAACATGTAAAAACCAAGCTGAGTAATTTTCAGATAGCCCTTTGACTCTGGTATATAAGTATTTACCTGAGCTAACGGTGCTTGAAGATTGACCTTTAATGGAGCAATCCTAGGCACTTTATGAATTTTGATTTAGTCTGAGTGAAGTATGCAGCAAACTAATGCTCTTTCATAATTCAGAATTAGCAGGAAAATTATGGTTGGAAAATTTTATTTCAGTTTGGTGACTAGTGCACTCCTTAGTTTAGCTACTACTTTAATTCTACATTGTGGCTTTGTAAGTCTCTGGTATCAAAATAGTAAGGGTGGAGAGAGAAAATTAAGGATATTGTGCAGGTTTTGAAACAATAGCATTGAAACCTGATAGTAAAAAAAAAAAAAAAATCTATTTATAAAGTAAATTAAAAGAAAAGTACACCGGAGGGAGAGTAAGAATTCAGAGAAAACAGAGAAAGCATAGAAGGCCCAGAAGATCACATTCGCAGAAAAGCAACTTTTACTACAAGAACCGACATGGCCCATGTTTCGGCAAGTGCCTGCGTCAAGGATCAAATCATTGCCAACCATAAATCAAACTCTTCCACCAGAAAGTTCAGATGCATACAGTCAGTCATGCTACAGAGTGAAGGTTCCCATATTTGACTGATTGTATACATTTGAGCTTTTTGGTAGAAGAGCTTGTATTTTAGATAGCAATGATTTGACCCTTGATTGAGACATTTGGGGCTCCTTTTACTAAGCTGCGCTAGCGGTTTTAGTGCACGCATTGCCGCGTAGCGTGCGCGGAAGTGCAGTGTGTGCTAAAAACGCTACCGTACCTTAGTAAAGGAGCCCTCGGTGAAGCATGGGTCTTGTCAGGTCTTGTAATAAAAGCTGCTTTCCTGTAAATGTGACTGCACTTTGTTGCTCCATCTGCGGCCTTCTACACTTTCTAAAGTAAATTAAAAACACAGTTCTTGGAGTGAGGAAAAAAATTAGCACTTTGAATATGCCCATAAAATGCTTTTTTCTTTGAACAGTGTTATGAGTAAAATGCTCTATGTAAATCTAATATTTTTCTTCTTTCTCTCCCTGTCTTTCTCCACATGCAGCAAGAAATGGAATAATGGAGTAAACTTTACCTTGATTTCCTTTCTGATCTAGAATGGAAGAGCCTGATTCAACCAAATTTATTTGTTCTCATCATTCCTCTTTGGTCTAAAAAATTATGTGATGTATACTTATTCACACAGCTTTTTTCATCATAAACTATCCCTTATCTCTTGTTTTTCTGTTCCTTTCTTTCCTGGGGGGTTTTTTTTTTTTGCCATTTTTAATATTTTTACCAAATAAATTCAGAACTATTTGAACCCTTGCTAACCTGCCCTGTTTCACCGGAGGAGCTTCATATTACATCTGGGGAGGGGGAAATTGGGAAGAAAATTTGAGAATTATAAAATCTTCACGTAGGATTTCCAACCTCATTAGATACACATGATTCACCATAAACTCTCCCACTTGACAGGGACCACCTAGAATACTTTAACATTAAGGGAGAAATTCATCAAGAAGTGTTAAGGCCTTATATGGTAGTTGCCCCATTTTGGATGCAACCCTGGATTGGGCAGGAGTGACTGGGCATCATTTCTGCCCAAAGACACCACCCTACCCCTGAACCACAAATGATGTTAAGGTAGCCTTTTGAGGGTGCAAGAAGCTACCTTTGAGGTTGGAGAATTGGGGGGGCTTGAATATGAGGGGATGTGAGGGAATTGAGCTAGTGGGGTCCTTAAGCCAGAGGGTATCTGAAACCAGGAGAGACCTGCACAATGCTCTTGGGCACATAGAATAAAGCTTCTTGGAAGGTGGCTTGCAAGCAGCGTTATTCTTTTACCACAGGATTCATCAACTTGTGGTACTGGGATCCTGCAGGTTTATCGTTTACTAAAACTTGATATACCGCCTTAGTTGCAGCACAATTCAAAGCAGTGTACAATAAAAACTAAACAAACATTTAAAAATAAACAGAACGCCATTAGGTACAGGATAGAATCACATCAAAGAACAAAAGATTCATAATATAACAATTTTATAATAATATGTGCTCACTATTACCGTCGCTTCAAGTTTTGTTTTGTTTTTTCCCTGAATTCAGTGGAAAATCAAGCTGCAGTAAAAGGCAACTTTTTACCACAACTTGATGAATTCCCCTCCCCCCTTCTCAAGAGGCTGATGTACATATGTGAATAACCTTTTCTAAACTAGACTTTATGTGAGTTCTGATTTGGGGGGATGAACTTTATTTTGGACTATAATTCTTGTTAGTATGAAACAAACTTGATATAATTTTATGTGGCATTTGTTTTTCAGTATAACTAAGTGTAATAGTAACTAATGTGAACGTACATTTTTTTTTTTTTTTACAAGTCAGCTTTATTTAATAAAGTAGCAAAATGTCAGGTTACTAGTTTAAAACAATACCCAGGCTTCCTTCATGGTATGCCTTCAGCTAGACATTTGTGTCCAATATTCACGCATTTCTTTTCCTCTTGTGTAAATTGTGCCAAAGGAAATATTGTCATTCTGAATTTTTTTGTACTCCAAGCACAAAAGTCGTGAGGAAACCACCAACCAGGAATATGTCTTCAAATGAAATCTTTATTGGGTCTGGATTCAACACAGTCAGTGCCTTTTTCAAGAATCTACAAATTGAGCATATTAGTAAAACACATAAATACAAGTAAATATACACTATAAAAATGATGTGTAAGTATATCTTTTAAAACATATCGTACATATCATGAATATAATGATATTTATTAAATGTTTTAAAAGATATGCTTACACAAAATTTTTATGGTGTATATTTACTTATATTTATATGTTTTACTAATATGCTCAATTTGTAGACTCTTGAAAAAGGCATTTAGGTGCCCAGTTCCAATAAAGATTGCATTTGATGACATATTCCTGGTTGGTAGCTTCTCTTCCTCATGACTTTTCTGCTTGGATTTTCATTTCTGTCGTGGAGATGTTTGTCTAGTCCTACTTTGGTGATTCTTTTTTTGTACTCCTCCAGTGCCATGCCTAATTGTTTCAATTACTATTGATTTTTTAAAATCTGATGTGAACCAAATTCTCATGTAGTTTGTTTTTTTAAATGACTTTCATGACTAAAAAATTATTTTTAAGAAGCTACATCAATGATGTTCACTCCAGCCCTCATGGGCTGCCTGTAGGGGTAGGTTTTTGAGGATATCACTAATGAATATATGTATGAGAGGTTTGCACATAATGAAGCTGTATGCATGTTTGTAAAAAAAAAAAAAAAAATACCCTGAAAACCTGACCCATTAGTGATAATCAAGGAACAGGATTAAATGCTACTGGACTATGGCAATATGAAGTAAGCTCTGCTCTCAGGTATACTATCTAAAAGATTGGTGTGGTTGTCTTTTTGAAAATATTTTCTTTGCATTTTTTTTGTAACCTTTGAGGTTAAATTGGAATTAGTCTCCTCCTTAAGGTTACATTGAGCTGCTTATACAGTTTGTATATAGCAATTACTTTATGGTTTTATGGGCTGTTGTAAAATCAGCTGTATACTAGTGGTTAGTTCTGAACATATCTTCTTTATGTATTTTCACTATATTTGTTTTTGTAATGTTTTCACATGCTTTGTATATTATATGTAGTTCACACATGTAAACAGTACACAAAATAAAATGGGCTACAACAATATAGTATGAACAGTGTTTTACAGAATTTAGGGCCAGATTGATTCATGTTTTTCCTCATTCTGTGTTTAGAGCAGTGGTTCTTGACCCCCATCCTCAGGACATACCCATCCAGTCAAGTTTTCAGGCTATCCACAATAAATATGCATGAGAAAAAATCTGTATGCATAGCTTCCATTCTATACAAATTTATTTCTACAACACAGTGTAGGAGAAAACAGCTCCTACAACTCAAGACACGAGTCTTGGCAGTAGGAGCCTTATTCTTCCTTAAATTCCCCTGTAAATGTTTGGTTACATGTGAGAGTAATAAGTATAGTTTTGTTGATCCATCTCAGTTGGAAATTTTTTTACAAGATAAACTTAAAATAGATAAATTACCTGAGATTATTACAGAGGTTGATAAGAAGTGATAAAGTAAAGAAAGGAATATAGTTAGTTGTGTCTGATTGTCAGATTATAATTTTAATTACCTTGTAATTATGTGATTTATCGGGTGATGTCATAGTCCCAATAACGTGGACTTAGAATTGAATTTATTTTCTTTGATCTAATAATTTTCTTGTTTACATTACTGTGTATTCCTATTTTTATTTGTTGTAACAAATAAATAAATTTATAAATAATAATAAAAAATTATTTCCTACATGTTCAATGTTCATATCTTGAAAACCTGACTCTGCATCCTGAGAACTGGGTTGAGGGGTCAATGGGTGGTAGACACCTGGAATGCGCTTCCAGACGGAGTGATAGGACAGGTTACGGTATTGGAGTTCAAGAAGGGATTGGACAATTTTCTGAAGGAAAAGGGGATAGAAGGGTATAGATAGAGGGCTAGTATACAGGTCCTGGACCTGATGGGGCCGCCGTGTGAGTGGACTGCTGGGCATGATGGACCTCAGGTCTGACCCAGCAGAGGCACAGCTTATGTTCTTATGAGAATCTCTGGTCTAGGTGGGAAAAGTTTAGTAAACAGACCCTTTCTCTTGAATAAGCTACAGAAATTCAAATTAATTATTTTATTTTTGGCCTGGAAATTTCCTTCTGCTTCTTTAGGCTTCCAGCTCAACTAGAACCAGCCTTTATAGGGACTTCAGGCACAAGTTTAGCCTCCCTGTCCCTGTGTTTATGTAGCACCAACCGTTGCATGATAGTTTTTGACCAGATGATTTCGGACATTTGGTGTCACCATTTTGAAAGATGGAAAATATGTCCCGGCTGACTTAGGGTGCACTTGTATCAGGTTCTAAAGGCATGATCACATGAGCAACAGTGATTGCTGAGCTATAAAGGAAGGAGAAATCTAAAACTTTTGGTGGAGGATGTGAATCACTAGGAAAAACGTGAAAAAATAAAATTATCCTTCTCCCTCTTTATGAAAATGAAAAATTGATAAATTGAATAAGTCAATAAAAGGAAAGGATTATAAAATGTGCAGAGGAAGAAACAATCTTAGCTATTTTTTATTTTTTTTTACCACTGTATCTTCATTTGTTAAATTTTGTTGACATTTAATTTACTGGATTTTGAAACTTCATGATAAACTTCGTCATGGAATAGCTTAGACCTGCCATTTAATAATTTACTTTCAGCATATACCAGTAGTTTTCAGGGCTACATGCAGCTCTTGAAGTCTTCCGTTCAAGCTGTCAAACAGTTGGCTCAAATGTTCCTCAAGTCCTGCAAATTCATTAAGTCCAATCTTGCCCGCTCAGATAATGCATTTACCCCCCCACCCCCTTACTAAATTGCAATAGCGGTTATTAGTGCAGGGAGCCGCGCTGAATGTTCCGCGCTGCTCCCAACGCTCATAGGAACTCTATGAGCATCGGGAGCAGTGCAGAGCATTCAGCTTGACTCCCTGTGCTAATAACCACTATGGCGGTTTAGTAAAAAGGGGAAGGGGGAGGTAAATGCTAGAAAAAAGGGTTTCTATAGACTGGGCATGGATGAAAGTCGGTATAGGACCTACTATGCCCTATACCAGGGGTGCCCAACGCGTCGATCGCGATCGACCAGTAGCTCAGGAAGGCAACTCGAGTCGATCGCACTCGTGTTGCCGTCCTGATCTACGGGCCGATCAGCCTTCCTCTCCAGTGTTCTCCCTCGGGCCTTTTAGCTGGGCGGTCCGCCCAGCTGTCATCTGCCGCTGCTGAACATTAAAACCCCCCCAAAAAAAAACGGCTTGGAGATTTCAGCCCCTAGCGAACTTATGCTCCGGGCTCTAACGTGTGCATGCCGGCTTCTCTTCTCTTCCCTCCGAAACCGGAAGTTATGTCCGGGGGGGGGGGGGGAGAAGGGAAGCCGGCACGCACATGTTGAGAGCCCTGAAGCAAGCGTTCGCTACGGGCTAATGCGGGAGACAGGTTAGTGAAGCATTTGTTCTTGTTCCTGCCGGGTCCTGCCTACTTTCTTTTTCCGCGAAGGCAGGACCCGGCAGCATTTCCCCCAATAGGTTGATCACGATCTTGGGCTGATCAGCCTTCCTCTTCCCGACGGCAGAATTGACGTCGGGGAGAGGAATGCTGGTTGGCCGAAGCAGGGAGAGCTTGGGGCCTGTTGTTGGTGGTGTTTGGATCCTGGTCCCCGATGGTAATGGCAGTGGCAGTGGCTTGGGGGAGGGCAGGGAGAAAGAAAGAAAAAGGGCAGGCAGGGATACAGAAGGAAAGAAGAGAAACAGAAAAAAATGAAAGGGAGGCAGAGAGAAAGAAAGGGCAGGGAAGAGGAAGGAAAAGTGGGGGGGAAGGAATGAGGTCTGGAGGAGAAGAAGCATACAGGCTAAAAGAAGGGAAGAAAGATTGTATGCACAGTCAGAAGAAGAAAGTGCAACCAGAGACTCATGAAATCACCAGACAAGGTAGGGAAAATGATTTTATTTTAAATTTAGTGATCAAAATATGTCTGAATTTATATCTGCTGTCTATATTTTACAATATGGTCCCCTTTTACTAAACCACAATAGAGGTTTTTAGCGCAGGGAGCCTATGAGTGTCGAGAGCAGTGCTGGGCATTCAGCGCAGCTCCCTGCGCTAAAAACTGCTATCGTGGTTTAGTAAAAAGGGAGGGGGTATATTTGTCTATTTTTGTATGGTTGTTACTGAGGTGATAGTGCTTAGAGTCATCTGCTTTGACCTCTTTGAAAAACCCTGGAATAGGAATGATGATTAACATTTTCTATGCATACAGTGTGCTTTGTGGTTTTTTTTTAATTTTATTGTTGGTAGATCATTTTGACTTGGTCATTTAAAAAGTAGCTCGCAAGCCCAAAAAGTGTGGGCACCCCTGCCCTATACCATATGCCCATTTATTTATTATTTATTTATTCAAAACATTTATAGACCACTTAGGGCTCCTTTCATCAAGCCACGCTAGCGGTTTAACGTGCATAATAATGCGCGTTAAACCGCCAGCCGTGCTAGCCTTGAGCAGGCGGTAGATTTTGGCCAGCACGGGGGTTAGTGCGTGATTAAAAGTCGCCTTTAATATCTAAGCAGTTTCCAGCAATAAACATACATATAATTTCTAATAAAAAAACAAACAAAACGAATTTATATTTTCTCATCGTATATGGTGACTGAATATCAAGAAAGGTCAAAAGTCAGGATTCATGTTTAGATGCACAAGTACCACAGTGATATGACAAAGCTAGATAAACCAAGAAACACTTGTGTTCAGAGAATTATGGAAACCATGCCAAAGTTTTGCTAAAACACAAAAGAGTGCATGGAGTTTTCAGTGATATATTTAACTAGTGTAGGCTTAAATGTGTAAGCGTGAAATCTTGTGGTGGCCCTGAAAGCTTTCTCATATTCACATATGTGAAAAAGGTTGGAGACCACTGAAATACACATACACACACACGTAATGATGGCTTCTAAATTAATGTTAAACTCCTGTCATAGGCCAACACACAACTCCAAAATGACCAAAGCTCAATACATAGAGATGAAGACTAAAATTCTCCAGTGCCCAAGGTTCACAGCCAGAACTAATCTTGGAGCTATCATCGAGTAAAGTCTTATTTTCTCTAAGAGCTTGTTGTGTTTATATTGTAAATGTAACATATTATGGACTTATTACTCATATTACTGCTACATTGTTTATGCACTGATTGTGCTGCTGTGAAAGCGTGGTACTTAGCTGGACAAACGCCCAGGGAATCCCACGCCTGAACGGCGGAAGATCTCCGTTTCGCTCTGTTACTATTAATCAGAGCTTCTTCAGAACAGCAGTGTATTGAATTTCAATGCTACAAATGAAACAAATAAAACATTTGTGTTACACTAATTAAACGTTTCATGGCTGCAAATTTGCAAAGTTAGTATGTCCTAGAAAAACCCCCCCGAAACACCCACCTATCATAAATTCTGGACCGAAGCGTCTAAATCACTGAGCCCAAGTGTAAACAAACTTTGTATACTCACTGAACTGCCGTCAATAACCGACTTCCCCGCTATGTAGATGCGAACTAAGCCGGCGGGAGGCTCAAAATTTAAAGCCGTCTCTCGGCGTCTGACCTCACTTCCGGCAACTCAGATAATTGGACACCATTTTGTGCTAGACATCTTTACTTTTTATGTTTAGAAAACGTATTTTTTAATTATTTAAAAAGACTTAAATGTTAGCATTATTAGATATTTAAAAAGACCTGATATTTACTTTATTGCATTATTAGATACACAGAAAAGTGTTTGAAAAACACAATTTTGATTAGACTGTCCGTTAAAGAAAGATGACATTTAATTCTAAATTAATGTGCCTTACATAAAAGAGTTTTGTGTTGGATGTAATGGTGATTGGCCCTTTAGAATTTCATTCATTTGATTTTGTTAACATTTATCATTGTCTGCTGTTAATTCTCTGACTGCTAAGTAGCATGTGGTGGTCTTTTAAACTACTTTGTAAACTATTGCCAATTTTATGAAAAAATGTAAATGTCACTTATAACCATTTGGTCATCATTTTAACTGGTATGTCCTTTTTGCATGGAGAGAACTAGTAGCATTGAGTGCTACTGAGAGTATGGAATGTTTTATAATTTTCTTATCAAACATGCCAACAGCAAAATCTTAGCGAATCAAATATTTAAATTAGTCTTCATATAAAAAAATGACCCTGCAGTTCTTCAGTTAATTATTTTGAGTATGAAAGTATTAACATTCTTAAGAGAATTATCATTTTGGTTCCCTATGAACTACTTAACATCCCTTTATTTACAGCTGTTTAGAGCAAACATTCATCTCAAGCGCATGTTTCATGTTGGGTTTTTTTGTACCATTTTTGTCTTTCATCCTGCAAATTGCTTTACGTCTTTTGAAGTTTTAATAACTATGCAGTGACACTCTTTAAGAAGTTAGAAGTTAAATTAATATAGACTTTATGATCCATTTCTATATCAATATAGCCTCGTATTTTGTGCATCTTGTCAATGGAAGCTGTTTTATTTTTTTTTTTCGTGTAGAATTCCAACGTTAAGAAACTGGATGGCGAGGTCTTCCAATATTGCTGCACTGTTCCAGAAGGCAAAAATTCAACCTTGGTTATCACAAATAGGTACTTTCTGGTATCAATTTGTTTCATTAGATAAGCTTTCTTTACAAATACAGTAGAAACAAGTTCTGATTCTCTTTTATCCAGTTCTTATTATTGTTTGACTACTTTGGCATCTGTTTTGACCAGCATTTAGGAAACGTGATGAACAGAGTGTACTGATTCCTGAAAGAAGTGAGAATCTGGAAGTACCCTCAGCTTTATCTGGGACTTCTCATTTTTCCTTCATTTTCAGGGATAATGATAACTTTACGTTGTATCTGCAGTGTCAGGCCAACTGGGATCTAGGCATACAGAAGGAGAATGTGCACCGGTTTAGTGGGGAGAGATATCTGTTACTGTGGTGGTCCCTGCTGGCTTATGAGTGGTATTCAGTGTGCATCTCAGGAAAAAGTACCCCTTTAAGGAATCTGAAAGGCTTGAATCACTTGGTATGCTTTATTGATTTGATGGGAGAGGGGACAAAACCAAGCATGAAAACAGAGAAAAAAGTCACACAAGAGTCACCTACAGTAAAAATTTCTATATTAAAAGCACTGCCTCTGCTTGCATGCTTGTTAGTTTTTTGCCCTCCTCCAGCTACAGATAAGAACATAAGAATTGCCGCTGCTGGGTCAGTCCAGTGTTCCATCGTGCCCAGCAGTCCGCTCACGTGGTGGCCCCCAGTGCTCTAAATGAGTCCAGCCTCACCTGTGTATGTTCCAGTTTATCAGGAGCTTGTCCAACTTTGTTTTCCAATCCCTGGAGGGTGTTTTCCCCTATAACAGACTCCAGAAGAGCGTTCCAGTTTTCTATTACTCTGGGTGAAGAAGAACTTCCTTACGTTTGCACGGAATCTATCCCCTTTCAACTTTAGAGAGTGCCCTCTCGTTCTCCCTACCTTGGAGAGGGTGAATAATCTGTCTTTATCTGCTAAGTCTATTCCCTTCAGTATTTTGAATGTTTCGATCATATCCCCTCTCAGTCTCCTCTTTTCAAAGGGAGAAGAGGCCCAGTTTCTCCACTCTCTCACTGTACGGCAACTCCTCCAGCCCCTTAACCATTTTAGTTGCTCTTGTCTGGACCCTTTTGAGTAGTACCGTGTCCTTCTTCATGTATGGCGACCAGTGCTAGACGCAGTACTCCAGGTGAAGGTGCACCATGGCCCGGTACAGCGGCATGATAACCTTCTCCGATCTGTTCGTGATCCCCCTTCTTTATCATTCCTAGCATTCTGTTCACCCTTTTCGCTGCCGCCACACATTGCGCAGACGGCTTCATTGACTTGTCGATCAGAACTCCCAAGTCTCTTTCCTGGGAGGTCTCTCCAAGTACTGCCCCGGACATCCTGTATTCATGCATGAGATTTTTGTTACTGACATGCATCACTTTACACTTATCCACATTGAACCTCATTTGCCATGTCGATGCCCATTTCTCGAGCTTGATTATGTCACATTGCAGATCTTCGCAGTCTCCCTGTGTCTTCACTACTCTGAATAACTTTGTATTGTCCACAGATTTAATCACCTCACTCGTCGTACCAATGTCCAGATCGTTTATAAAGATGTTGAAGAGCATGAGTCCAAGCACCGAGCCCTGCGGTGACGCTCTTCCAGTCCGAGTATTGTACATTTACCCCCACTCTGTTTCCTATGCTCCAGCCAGTTTTTAATCCATATGAGTATTTCATCCTCGATTCCATGGTTCACAATTTTCCGAAGTAGTCATTCATGTGGAACGCCTTCTGAAAATCCAGATATACAATGTCGACCAGGTCGCCCTTGTCTATCTTCCTGTTTACTCCCTCAAAAAAGTGCAAGTTCATCAAACAAGATCCTGCCTTTACTGGAACCGTGCTGGCTGGTCCTCATCGGACCGTGTCCGTCAAGGTGATCAATGATGCGGTCCTTTATCAGCGCCTCTATCATATTTCCCGGTATCGAGGTCAGACTACAAAATACTATTTGGCAAACTGCCCTTGAATTTGATGTTTGCTTATCAAATTGCAATATAGCCTTTATACTGTTTAAAAATTATTAAAATATAACTTGACTATAACGTTTGCTAATTGTGATAATAGAAGATCCCTTGGAATCCTTTGAGGCAGTTTGGCGAATATTAATGTATCTTGGAGGCATTAACTTATATTTGGCATTCTACCTGTGCCAAAATTTTCCCTTTTAGCCCTCAAGGCGCAAAGAGGTGGCAAGAGAAAACTGAGCGGAAAAATGACCATAAGAAATGCTGAGAAAGCTGTTCAAATGCATAAGGCTGTAGCTTCTTTTAATATTGCCCAAACAATATGTTGGTAAATCTGTGTACATGTAGCCCTGTATGCATATAACTGTCCTACCTAAGCAGACATGCTCTCAGGGGCAAGATTCAAGATTAGCACTTGTGTAAATACTCTAGTTTAGAAAATGCACTTGTAGGTACATAAAATAAATGGGGAATTGGTACATACTAAATAACAGTACATATGCATTGCATGGGGTAACTTTCAAAGGGAAACAATACGCATGCTTTCCCTTTGAAAACTGGTACAATTTCATGTTATCAAATTACTCTCTAGCCCCTGTATTCTATATATAGCATCCAAACTTGCACCTGCAAATTGACTAATGAGCTGAGAAACATCAATAATTTGATGTTAACAACCAATTAATGATGTTGGCAGTCATAAAAATTTGCATGTGCATTTTACTGTGCAGTGTTCTATAAAGCGCAATGCCTAACTTCATGGGCATGGTCAAGAACATTATAAAATGTTGCATATGGATTTTTAGAATTCTCCTGAAACATACCTAAATTGGGCACCAACATTTACACGTAAGTATAGTACGCAAAAGTTAGGTGCAGGATCCGCACAAAACACTGTTCTAATAAGGATGCATGCCCTTTATAAAATAGTACTTTTCTGCACCAATTACTGAATTTTCTCCAAGGTGGATAAATAACCAATCCACGGACACATTTTTTTTTGATTGTAAGGACCTTTTAATTGTTCAATGGCAGGCGAGTGATGTGTGTAAAGGAGATGGAAATCTTGGGCCAGAGAATCACAGATTGGGATTACCTTTTGGAAGATTTTGTGCGGCCACCGTCTGTGGAAAAGAGCATATTAAATCTCTATGTTAAGGTATGTATATGATTTGATTCTGCCTTTCATTAGATAAGAAAAATATGTGACAGTTTAAAACTAAAAATATAATTTAACAAAATAGATTTTTTTTTTTCTACTCTGAGTTTGAGACTTAAAAATAACTAGGGATCTAGTATCACACCCAGATAACGCACTTCAGTAGAAAAATGCATTTATGTATTTAGTACAGAAATAAAAGCAATAGCTTCAGTGTCTGGATCCCTTGAAGCAAGCATAATCTTTGTGTTTGCAACATTTAGCACTAACCTGTTGGCATCATCCAACTCTTAATGGTATCAAAAATGTCATTCAATCTCTGCACACTCAATACCAAAGAGCCCTCAACTAGAAAGAAAAATGGTATATCATCAGCATATAGCCAATACAGTAATATACCTAGTTGTTTCATCAGTTTACAGATACAGATTGAACAACAACACCGATAATCAGAACTTTGAGATATACCTGTACCCACCTCCCTACACTTAGAAAAATTGACTTCCACAAATACCTCCTGCATTCTGTCATTCATAAACGATTCAAACCACTGTAAAACTGTTCCTCGAAACCCACAGGCATAAAGCCTGTTCAACAAAATATCATGATCCAGCGTATCGATCGCTGCAGAGATAGCAAGAAACACCATTAGGTATTTAATGCCTTGATCAAAACTGCCACAAATTTCATCCAGTTTGGCTGCCAGCAATGACTGTGTTATGACTCTGTTTTATGTTATTTTATGATGTATTACACTAGTCTAATTTTTATAGTTAGGTTTTTTATTTAATTGTTTTTCTTAATGCTTTTTTAATTTTGGTTTTTGTGTGTTTTAGTTGCATGTGCACTTTAAAATAGTATTCTCTGGGTATTTTTTTAAGAAAGTGGGCCTTTTTTTATTTAAATCACTGTTTTAAAAGTATTTTGAATGTTTTCAAAAACTTTTAGTAGTGATGTCATCATGTTGTTTTTGACAAGTAAACACCATTTTAAATGGGAGAAGATATGATTTTTTTTTTTTTTTAATCTCCTCAAAAATATTTTAGGAAAGCTTCCAAGATATCTGTGGCATTCAGAAGCTAAATGTAGTCCAGACATCTTTCCTTTCCTTTTTCCCCCATAGTGAAACAAAAGATATAGGGCTCCTTTTACGAAGCTGCGTTGGGGCATTAACGCGTGGAATAGCATTGAGCTGGCATTAGTTCTAGCTGCGTAGTGCACGGTAATATCCTGCATGCACTAAAAACACTAGCGCACCATAGTAAAAGGAGCCCAGAGTCGGCAAAGAGCAAATGTAAATTGGTTTCCAAGCCAGTGGAACCCCCCAGTGCTGATTCACAGACCGAAGAATGTTTATTTTTGTAGCAATGATGTCTTAATCACAGTTATGTGTATAGCTGGAGGCCTCAGTCAAGTTTGGGAGGGTAAGATTTCTCTTAGCCCCTCAACGCAATTCCCCAATCTTACCTATTGTTATCCCAGCATCTATACTGAATCAAAATGTGGAGCATATTGATGGTACAAATATTGGACCAAATATTGGATTCGCTGAAGTTTCCAAAGAATGGAGCGCCACAGGTGAAATTAAGGAAAGGGTCAGCAAGGAAGAAAAGAATAGAATGCATTGCAGTAGGAAACTGCAATGGAGAAAAAAACTCGACTGATCCGAAAGGCATAAAGGAGAAAAAGGTGCCACTGAAGGCAAGATGGCATTTGAGACCTACATAAAGTCACAAAGAGCAGTAGGGGACACAGTTGCACAATCTTTAGGCATAGGAGCAGCAGCTCCATCAGTAAGGCATACCATCTCTTTGGTGTGATTTTATTTTTTTTAAGAAGTGCAGGCTATACTTAGCCTGCACTTCTTAAAAAAAAGTAGTAGCAAGTGAGAAAGAAGCATAGAAGTAACTGGGTAAACATGTTCACCATTGCCTGACACAGCAGAATTTGAAATAAACATGACTGTCTCAATCTAAGCCCAAATGACTGAGTGTTGGAATGTAAAAATGATGATTTCTTTGCCCTCTGGGACTGAACAGTTGGTTAAGAAATGTAAGTAAATAAGTAAGAGATAGCAATAATATCCCTGGTTCATCTACGAATGTTAGTCTAAAACAAGTATTGCATGTCATCAGCAACACTGAGGAATAAAACTTGCAAGTGTATCTTCAGTTTTGTGTATTTTTAATAAAAAGTCAGCAGAGAGGTTTGAGAACTAAGACTGAGAAGGGATGAAACAGACATGGGAGAAGTGACTGCTTGCCCTGGATTGGTGGCAAGGAATGCTGTTACTATTTGGGTTTTTGCCAGGTACTTGTGATTTGGATTGGCCTCCATGAAGATGGGTTACTGGGCTAGATGGACCATTGGTCTGACCCAGTAAGGCTATTCTTATGTCCTTATTAAGGAATTGGATAGCAACACTGCAGCTTCAAAGATAGCTGCTATCAAAGGTAAAAAGGATGGAGTCAGTCCAGAGGAATGCTACTAAAATGGTGCATGGTCTTCATCATAAGGCATATGGGGACAGACTTAAAGATCTCAATATGTATACTTTAGAGGAAAGGCGGGAGATATGATAGACACATTTAAATACCTACTTGGCATAAATGTGCATTAGTCGAGTCTTTCATTTGAAAGGAAGCTCTAAAATGAGAGGGCATAGGATGAAGTTAAGAGGTGATGGACTCAGGAGTAATCTAAGAAAATACTTTTTTACAGAAAAGGTGGTAGATGCATGGAACAGTCTCCCGGAAGAAGACAGAGCAAGTGTCTGAATTCAAGAAGGTGTGGGATAGGCAAGTGGGATCTCTCTTAGAGAGAGGAAGAGATAATAGTTACTGCAGAGGGGCAGACTAGATAGGCCATTTGGCCTTTATCTTCCATCATGTTTCTATGTAATTTGTTGCTACATATTAAAATGGACTAGATGTAAAATTCTGTAAGGGATAAAAACTTGGGCTTGCTTAATTCTTCCAAGACTAGACCATTGCCAGCACAGAAGCATTTTATAAGCTCATGGTAGAGAACTTAAAGATATCCTTATGTTCTAACCCAACCTGATTAACTCATCTTGTTTTTTTTATTTTTTTATTGTATTTTTTCTTTTCCCTCCTTTCCTACTGTTCCATGTGTTTGTTACCCCAGTTCGTTTTTTAATTTTTTTAAGTAACAATTTTTATTTACGATGTATTTGTAATTTTAATATATCCAATTTTATTTCTTTGTAAAACGCTTTGTATCCTGAAAAGCGTTCAATCAAATATTTTAATAAACTTGAAACTTGAAACTTGATCTCCAAGTTCACTAGCAGCTGCATCCAGGATGTTTAATATCCCTATTAATATTAAGAATGAAAATTTGGAAGAAGGGAATATGGATTGTATTCTCTCTGATAATAATCTTGGGCTGATAGGGTCCTTAAAATAATCATAGAAACATGATGGCAGACAAAGGCCAAATAGCCTATCTAGTCTGTCCATCCACAGTAACCATTATCTCTTTCTCTCTCCGAGAGATCCCACGTGCCTATACTTTATCATCATGGCCACTCTTCTTGGAACCTTTTCTAGTGCCACTATATCTTTCTTGAGATAAGGAGACCAAAACTGAATGCAATACTCCAGGTGAGGTCGCACCATGGATCCCTACTCTAACTACTCCTCTGGTGACTCTATGTCAGGAATCTGATAGCAATCATGTGCTGAAAAGATCCCTCTGTAAAAGGGTTGCCTTCTTTGGGCAAAAATATCTGAATGTTTTTGCTTAGGTTGAGACCTTCATGTTTGTTTATTTCAAATTCTGTTGTGTCGGGCAATGGTGAAAAATTTTACCCAGTTACTTCTATGCTTCTCTCTTGCTACTTCTTGTACCGTCAACCTGCTCCACATTTTGATTCAGATGTGCTTAGGGGTCTTGGATGTGGAGGATGAATTCTTTGTAAAACAACTTTGAAAATATTTGACACAGTACAGGGTAGGCATGTAGTTTTTTGACTCCTTGTTGAAATTGGAATCATTTATGAAAGAAAATACGGGCTAGTAACCTTGAAGATGTGGACCTTCAAGTTATCCTTAAGGGATGGATTATGCCTTTTGTGTAAATTTTTGGATTGTTTTTCTCTTTGCCCCTTCCCTAGTCAACTTTTCTTGTAAGGCAATGGCATTGATGTATTTATAATTTTTGTGTTTTCCTTCATTGTTAACTGATTTGCACAAATGCATTTTTTCTTTCCTTCTTCGATCTTCTGTAATTACACTTGCAATACAAATAAAGAGAAATATTATTTCTTCGGAATTTAGTTATGTTTGCATATATGTTATTGGGCAGACATAATTAAGTAGTGACATTTTAGTTATCCAATGAAAGGTACCAAATTCTCCTTTCCCACAATGCAGTTTTGTCATTTTCTCTTGAAACAGAATCATGGGCCATTAGTGTTCCAGAAAAAAGAAAGTGCCGGTCAAGGGTACCTGAAGAAAATTCAACTCCAAAATACAGATGCTGCCAAGGTAATCCATGTCTGGAAAGGTGTCATTGTTTTTTTCCTTTATTTTTCCAGTCCTCATAGAATGCATTGAAGGGCCTTTGGTTTTTGGAACAGGAAAAAAATAACTTGCAATTAAATGAGAAGCCATGCCAGATTATTTTCTGCATAGATATTACTTGCCCTTCATTGCAAGTCAGAAATGTGAAGAGTGGACAAGAGAGGAATGGGTAGAAAGACAGTGATGATGATACTGGTCCTTTCTAACAACACTCTCAACATTTATACTAATATTTAGTCAGTCTCGTCTGTCTATATTCAAATAAGTATAATACTTTAAGCTTGGATTTTGCCCTTTTTTCATGCAAACAAGCGCTCAAGTGAACAGGACATTATCAGAGAATTATCCCAAGTAATCCCCTCATAGTTCCCTTTGACTTTGTGAGCATTATAACTAAAATACAAGTGGGTAATAGAGTATTCTTTGTTTTGTATGCCATATGAAAGGATTCTTACCCTCTTTTATGAATTGACAGATGGTGTGTAATGCCATTGATGTTGCCCAGTCAAAAAGACAACAACAGAAGCTGGTGAAACAAAAATCATTGCGATTTATCAAACAGTATTCATCCTCATGAACAACTTCAGAACAGATTTCTTCTAACCTATCATACCTGTCCAGAATTTTTCACATTGCACTAAATTGTAATTTACTTTGCCTGCTAATATTTTAACTTTGCTTAGTGTTTACATTTGATGTATAGCATTTCCACTGGTTCCTAAGATTTCAGCCTGCGAAGGATTGACGGTGCATAAGAAAATGTCTGAAATTTGAGAGTTATGGTTTTAAATCGCTTAATTATTGTATGAGTAATTCAGGCCTTTATTGAACTGGAATTTAAATAACTCATATTAATGTAAATCTGACAAAAATGTCCGTCCACGTATTCCTGATTCAGCCACACATTGGGATATTTCCCATACCGCCACTCATTTTCAGCGGTCAAGCCAGGCAATCCAAGGTTCTCGCTGGCAGAGGGCTAGAGAAGAATCCTCATTCATAACTTAAAAGTACAATCAGCACTCTCTCTGGTACAGCAACATCTTAATGGCCCAAGTTCAAACTTCAGATTTATGTACTGTAGCTGAGCCACGGTATCGATCAATGCCATATTTGTGCTGTCTAAATCAGTACTTGGCACAAAGCATAGACAATATTACAGTTACACAGTACTGCCCTTTTTAATCAGATACTTAGGGGTCCTTGTATCAAGCCGCGCTAGCAGAGTTAGCGGGTCGGACATTTCATCACGCGCTAACCCCCGCGGCCGGCTAAAAAAACTAACACCTGCTCAATGCAGGCGTAAGCGGCTAGCGTGGCAGGCGGTTTAATGCGCTTTAAACCCCTACCGCAGGGTGATAAAAGGACCCCCTTAATTCCTTTTCTGTATTTCTGATCATGCTATTGAAGATGCAGTAGTGAGTTTATAGAAATCATTTTGAGATTATTGGTATGCTGTCTTCTCTCCCCTTTGTTTAGTCAAGTCTAGAAAATTAACAGACACAAAGCAATGCACTCAGCCATACAAAGTTTAGGTGGTGGTAAGATCAAGACCTGTATATTTCATCAACATGCAATTAGTATTACTAGTTCTCATTTCTATGCTGCTGCGAGATAAATGCTGCACTGTGCAGGTACACGTGTCCATTGGGAGTGAGAAACACAGAACAAACAGTGTCTACAATTTGATCTCAGAAATAGGAAAGAAGGAAAGGCGACTGAAAAGCAATGTCAAATCACTAGACTAAAAGACTGCATTCAAAACAGCATGAGAGCACAGAATCTGATATGCTTAGATATCCTAAAAATAACAAAATGGTTCTGTAATTATATTTGGCAGCTTAAGCACAACTAAAATGTTGAGCCTTAGGGACTCTCTACTCTACACATCAGACCATTTGGGATCAGATACTGCGTCATACTGCACATTAACAATATCTATTTATCTAGAATTTCCCTCACATTTACTGAGTCGTATGCACAGAACAAAATATTACTATTGTAGCCCACCAGGATGTTGTGCCTTTATGAGGTATGATTTGAAGGCTTCTGCCAACATGCATATAGCAGTATATACCTTATATCATTTATCATAAAAAAGTACAAGCTAGACATATCACTTGGTTGCCAAGCTGTTTGACATAAGGTTGGAATAACTATATTTATGATTTTCATGAAAGTGATAACAGGGGGAGGAAAGATAGCTTAGATCATTGGTAGAGAGAGTGCTGACCTATTCCTCTTGAGTGCCTGTGGAGAGAATAAAAATGTACAAAAATTTAATTTCTCTGTTCACTTTCAAATATATATATATATTTTTTTTTTTATGAAGTGATGACAAGTACGTTCAAATATATATATATATATATATATATTTGAACGTACTTGTCATCACTTCATTGAAAAAAAAAAAAAATATATATATATATACTCGTATATACATTCACATACAGAAAATGACCACATGTTAAACCACTGCCAAATGCTTATTTCTGATTATAAGAGCATTTTTGTATGGTCTGTCTGCCCAATGTACTATATTAACGTTGTATCCTGATTTGAATATAGCCTTTATTCATGCAAACTTGCCTACAAAACAGTACAAATGATTTTGTATATTATTTGTAAAAAAAAAAAATAAATGTAAAATTGACATGATGTACCTTAGTTTGTTGACTTATTTTCCTGTATATTATAACAATGTTCTGCCTGGATATCCAAATATAGCATGTCTCTGTTAAGTCTTAAGGGCTGCAAATAGATCTAGTTTATCAGGAAACCTAATTATGCACATTAACTTGTGCCTCAGAACAAAAGGTATGCTGGTTAAATACCCAGGTTAGTTTGGCACCCTCAAGGCCAAGGATTGCGTACCTTGGCCAGTGTTGTAACGAGGGAGGTTGACATCTGGGGCGGTGGCCCAATATCGCTGTGCTATGCGCTCACCCACTCTTCCCCACCACTTGAGCACCCCCTGTGTACTTCTTGAATCTTTGCCAGCACGAGCAGTATCTTTCACCTACTGCTCACGCCAGCCTCGGCACCCTTCTGATGTCACATCCTGGTCCTGCGACCAGGAGGTGACATCCAAAGGGAGCTGAGGCCAGTGTGAGCAGCAAAAGGAAGATGCTGCTCTTGCCAGTTAACTTTTAAAGAAGTGCTGACCTAATTCTTTTCAGAGCAGTCTTTTCATGGAGCAGTTGGCTAACAGTATATCATAGTTCATCTTCCTAGTGTATCCTGGCCTAAGACTCTGATTGGCCAAGATGCTTAAGGCCCCAGGATGCACAGGGAAGGGGAAGGCCCACCATTTTGAAGAGGTGGGACTGCTGGCTGAAGGGAGTAGGCATCCCTCTGGATGGCCTCTGTGTAGAAGGTAGGGGGTGCCATCGTGGGCATGGGGGTGTCGCACTCACCCCTTTTCTTCCTAAGGTTGTGATAGAGTTACTTCATAATTAGTCAATTATTCTACCAACATGCTCATTCTGATGAAAGTGTACTGCATAACTTAGACTGCAAGTGAGTCTTAACATTCCATTTTGAACAGACTAACGCTCATACAGTCCATCCAGCTTTTTGTTTCCTTTGACCCAATTTGGGAATGGCCATCAGCAAATGCATAATTTCAAGTTGGCTAGCAGACTGCATCTCCTTTGCTTATGCCCAGGCTGGGCTGACTGTTCAAGATCATGTCAAGACTCAAAATGTCATAACCATGCAACTTCGATAGACCACTTGAGATCAGCCTCTGTAGAGGAGATTTGCAAGGCTGCAACGTCGGCTTCTGTCCATACTTTCATATCTCACTCCTGCCTTGAGTAGAATTGCTGAGGTGACACCTGATTCAGTCAGAGAGTCCTGCAGAATTTGTTTGGCATTATATTCTGTTCCAGGCTGTATCTCCACATTAGTATGTGTTTGTATCTCAGCTTATTATTAAACAGGCCTTGACGTTTCAAGCCCAGTTGACCTAACCTTGTTGTTTTCAGTGATCCTGGTAGCTAGAGACACCCAGATATGAGAATTGAAGCCTACGTTTCCTCGGATAAAGCAAAATTACCTATAGCAGGTTTTCTCTGAGGACAGCAGGCCGAATATTCTTACATTCCCTCCCACCTCCCCTTGGAGTTGTATCTAAAAGCTATCACATAGGACTGAAAGACTGCTGTTTACGCATTGGGTGGGAAGGCTCCTACACATGTGCGGTACTGTGCAGCTAGAACAGAGGTGGGCAACTCCGGTCCTCGAGGGCCGGAATCCAGTCGGGTTTTCAGGATTTCCCCAATGAATATGCATTGAAAGCAGTGCATGCAAATAAATCTCATGCATATTCATTGGGGAAATCCTGATAACCCGACTGGATTCCGGCCCTCAAGGACCGGAGTGACCCACCCCTGAGCTAGAATGTTCTACATAAATTAAGCTAGCTGAGCACTTCACCAGGCTCTGTTGCCAATGTCACTCGGATATAAGAATATTTGGGCCTGCTGTTCTTGGAGAACATCTGCTACAGGTAAGCAACATCACTTTCTGTCATGCAGGGCAGAAATCAGTATGTGTGTATCTGATGGAATAAGGGTTAGCGCATCAATGTATGGGTTGGCTCAGTTGCTTGCAGAAAGTTCTCTTGTGAGAAGAAAAAAGGGTACTTAATTGGTTGTGTGCTCACTTAGAAGCAATTCCTGGTGATCTGGCCACTCTCAAAACATTCATAGACCTCAGTGTAACAGAATGTAGTAAAAGCTAGCTATACTTTTGGAAATTTGTAAGTGAAGGGTCAAAATTTTGAATTAGTACCAAATTTGAAAACATTAGGAGTAATTTTGGATCGTAATTTAACTTTTAAGAAGCATACAGATTTACTAATTTAAAAAAAGTTATGCACTATTATGGAAGTTGAGAACAATTAAGAAGCATTTTGATATGGAGTCCTGGCTGTTGGTCCAATCTACTGTACTGTCTACCTTGGATTACTGTAATATTGTTTATTTGGGGGTTACCAAAAAAGATTTTATTAAGACTCTGTTTACTTCAGAATACTGCAGTTCGCCTGATCTTTGGCCTCAGAAAATATGATCATTTTGGTTCCTTTTATGTCAAATTGCACTGGCTGCCTATTGGGGCCAGGGTGCTTTTCAAGTTTGGGTGTATCTGTTATAAGGCTCCTTTTGGTTTACTACCCTCTTATTTGGTAGCTTATCTGAAATTGTTTACTTCCAAAAAAATGTACCAGAAATTCAGGAATGTTCATCTTCCCTATCCCTAGGGCCTGTCGTTATAAAACTTCCCCGCCTGATATTGAATTGGAATATCAGGTGGGGAAGATGAACTCATGGATGAGCCCATTGATCGCTCAAGCCTCTTCTCACCTCACATTTAGGAAACTATTGAAAACTCATTTATTTAATAAATAATACTGATTCTTATTCACATTTTAAAGTGTTTTTTTTTAAATTAGGCTAAGTATTTTTATTGATTCTTATTTGATGTTGTTTTTTAATTGATGTTATTTCTAATGCTCTGTGTGTTGGAAATTGTATTTTTAACTGAAATGTTCCAGTTTTTCTGTTGTGAACCGCCCAGAACTGTTGGAAGGGCGGTATATAAGAAAATAAATTATTATTATTATTATTATTTTAATAGTCCTTGCAGAGTATCGGTGAGATTTCTGTGTATCAGCAACTGCTGGAATCTTTACACATTGTTTTCTGCCTCAGTGGGACTGACATGCAATAACTGGAGACAGATAAGGATTGACATACTGTACACTATATGACAAATTCTAAAGCTCCGAGCTGCATCAAGGCTTTTCTTGGCCTGTGCTTCTTGTAGGGACGTTGTGCTGGTTCTGGTTTTGTTAGGGGTAATTCATGCATGTAATTTGTTAGGATGCAGTAGAGAGCTGTCAAAAAGATTTGGCTCAGGGGTACTGGAAAATAACATACTGCCTTCATTAACCAGCTTAGGCTGCAATGATAAATGTACTCGGATATAAACATTTCATAATATGCTTACTGAGTGTTCATGCTTCAGCAGCACAACTAACTACAAAGAAACTGGTCATACTTTTTTTTTTTTTTAAGAATATTCTTACTATTAAATGATAAGCATTACTTGGAAACATACTGTTGCCAGTATAAGAGGAGAGTATATTGTCTTGAGAACATGAACTGCTGTAGGATGTTAATTTGTTGTACTTACAAAAAAAGAAAAAGAGAGTACCGGAAAAGGTCAGTTCAGTCTTTTGGTATTCAGGCTGGCTTTTTAGCTCAGAACAAACAAAAGTGGAAAATCAACAGGGTCTGCAGTGAAGGATGCGGAACAATAACAAGAAAAACTGCAGAAACACGTACAATGATGCAGGCTAAATTTATTATATCAAATAATTGAGTGCGGTTAATGATACCACCTTAAAAACAAACCAAGGGACCTGACACGGTCCGTGTTTCGGTTAACACGCCTTCATCAGGGGTCCCAGGTCAATAGGGGATCAAATGAAACTGCAAACAAAAAAGCTGATTGCCCGTTGGTGTTTGCTTTTTCACAAGCTACAGCTTTTTTGTTTGCAGTTTCATTTGATCCCCTATTGACCTGGGACACCTGATGAAGGCGTGTTAACCGAAACACGGACCGTGTCAGGTCCCTTGGTTTGTTTTTAAGGTGGTATTATTAACCACACTCAATTATTTGATATAATAAATTTAACCAAATAATGAGAGATTGATAATTTCAGCCCAAGACAGAATGGGGCTCATAATCGAAAGAGAAAATCGTCCAAAACCGGCCTAAGTCTGCACTCGTATGAACACTTCTCAAAAACGTCCAAGTGCCGATAATAAAACCGGGTTTTGGACGTATTTCTAAACGATCTAGGCCTTCATAGTGCTGCTCAACGTCCAAAGCTAAATGGGGCATTTCGGGAGGTGTGTCAAGGACGGGAGTTGGGCGGGACGTGGGCCGGCTTAGACTTAGTCGTACAGCATGTATAACCGAAAGTTTAACAGAGCCTAGACGGAACTTGGACGTTGTGACTTAGACCATGTAAAACATGGTCTAAGTCACAAAAATCTCCTATACAAAGGCTAACTTTAGATCAAGAAGATCTTTACTCAGTGATATCAGGAATAAAGACTACAGGTCTCAAGTGCCCACAGTCAATTACCAGAACTAATCTTGGTTAATTGGCCATGCGTGCGGGCTATCATTGATCAGAGTCTTTCCCTTTTATTCATACATTTTTCATATTTATTTAATTGCTGTTTAAACCACTGTTTCGTTACTATTGTTCTTTATATTCAATAGTGCTATATGATATTTAGCTCGGGTGTTATGTATCGCCCGGCTTGCTCCATTGTGACGGAGGGTCTCCGTTTCACTCTCGTGTAGTACTGAGAGCTTCTTTAGGACTGAGCGTTGTATTTTGCAAATTATTCTAAGAACAAAAGAGCAAAATATTTTTATTTTTATTTAATTTTTATAAAAATACTACTATACAGTGTTATTTTTTAGTTAAAAACCTCTCATTCTATTTGTCTATGAAGCCTTCGGGAAACCACCCTCTATTATTGTTTAGATACTTTTTTTCTTAAAATCTTGCAAAGCAATTGAATCTGTATTACACTGCGTTTTTGAATATAATCAACTTAATTACTATTTGATGTGACCACCGTTGGTTCTCAGTAAGTTATAATCCATTTTAGATCCCCAATACGTTGTTCACTCTGATTTTTAACGGCGTTCTATGTCATTTACGGTATTCCTTCCCCGGAAGTGATATATTCATTTACGTTTTTGTCTTATTTTAATTTATTGCTAAGTTTTGAAAATTGATTCTATTGTGTTATAGTTGCCCTAACTTCTTTATTTTTACCATATTATGTCTAAGTTTTATAATCTATATATAGCAATCCTTCGATACATATATAGAATTGAGCAAATTCAATGTCTGCATGTCTGGCTTCTCCCAATGTTATCTCAGCGGTCCTTTCCCAGTGAAACTACTTGCTGGTACTAAAAAAACTGCCGCACCGGGAACCTAATTAACCGATGTAGAAGGAATTCCTACTCAAAAGTGAATATTGTATTATCAAATGCTCTTCCAAAAGGGGTCTTCATATATATTTTTTTATATATAATCCATGCTACAACTTTAGGTTGTATACTTTGTAAACGATCTATCCATCTTTGTTCTGTTTTCAGTAACTTTTCCCCCCTGTCCCCTCCCCTGATGGATTCTGGAATTTTGTAGATGATCATACATCTTAATTCTTCAAAAGAATGATTGTGTGTTGGACAATGCGCTACTAAAGGTGCTTCTTTTCTATTCAAATTTAGACAGGGTTTATGGTCAGTCATCCGTATTTTGAATTGTCTGGTCGTTTTTCCGATGTAAATTTTTGAACATGGGCATTTGATCATGTATACTACATGGTCTGTTTTGCATGTGGTTTGATGCCTTAGATGGTATATTTTGTGATTTAAAGGGTTCTCAAAGGTTGCCCTTGTATTGTTAAGGGGCATATTTGACATTTGCCACATGTTGAGTGCTACCCTTTCAAGGAATCCCTTTGTATGTTGATATCCAGTTTTAAACTGAAATGTTCTTTTAAATTGCGTGATCTGGTATATGTCAATCTTGATTTAACATTTTCAAAACAAGGGTTTCTTTATACTATCAATGATTACGCATAATATTATTCTTCTATGGTATCTATCATAGTGGTCTGATTACCGTAGATGCCCTAGATTCTATTGATTCAGTTTTTCGTGGTTGTAAGAGCCAATCTTGATGATTGTTCTTTGCTCTACGATATGTTTTCTTTAATATCTTTTTTGGATAACTTCTGCTTGTAAGATTGTTAGCTAATTTTTTTGCTGATCGTTTGAAATCCTCTGTGTGAATACAAATTCGTCTATATCTTAAAAATTGTGCCAGTGGTAAGCTGTCTTTCAATGTTGATGGATGGCAACTACTGTACTGTAATAGACTTGTTGTATCTGTTGGTTTTACATATAATTTGGATTCCAATCTGTTTTGCTGTATTGTGATCCACGTATCTAAAAAGTTTATAATTTCTGATGATTGATTCATTGTGCAGTATATATTATTATCTCTAGTATTTAGCCAATCTACAAACTGTATAAGTTGACTGCTGGGACCTTGCCATAGTGAAAACACATCATCGATGTATCTTTTCCATCCTTTGATGTATTGAGTCCATCAATTGCTATTTTAAAAAGTTTTCCTCATAGTGCTTCATATAAAGACATGCAATCGATGGGGCGCACGTGGCGCCCATTGCCACGCCTTTTATTTGTAAGTACAAATTGATGCCAACCGTGAAAATTTTTTTTGTTAATGCCAATTGTAATAAAGATAAAGTGAATTCTGTCGGACATTGGTGAGGTCACATTCGATTATCAAGGGCTTGTTGTGCTATTTCTAAACATCTATGTTGTGGAAGTGAGTTGTATAGCAAAACTATATCCAATGTTGCTATTATAATTGGTTGATCTGAAATCTCTACTGTTTGTAACCACAGTAAGAACTGGCTTGTATCTTTTATGTATGAATCACTGGTTTCTACTAATGGTTTGAGATAATAATCTGCAAACATTGAGAGGAGTTCTAGGATAAATTTCCTAGATGAAATTATGGGACGTCCAGGGGGTTTGTCCAGTCTTTTATGGATCTTAGGTACTAAGTAAATCCAAGGTATAGTACTATTTGATGTGTTCAGATATTGGAATTCATGTTTTGTAACATCTCCTTCATCAAAACCCTCCTGTGTTAAACTTAATATTTGTGATTTTAACTGTGCTGCAGGGTTGTGATCTAAAAGAGTATAAGTACCGTATTTTCGCGGATATAACGCGCACCCGTGTAAAACGCGCACACGGGTATAGCGCGCAGAAATCACGATGATATGTACAAAAACTTTTGTATACCGCGCTCACGGGTATACCGCGCATGATGCCCGACGCTCCTTTCGCCCGCCCTGACTTTCCGAGCGCTGTCCCGACTCTCCGTTCACCCCCCCTGACTTCCGTGCACTGCCCTGACTTTCCGTGCGCTGTCCCGACTCTCCGTTCACCCCCCCTGACTTTCCGTGCACTGTCCCCCCTTGAAGTCCTGTCCCCCCTTGAAGGTCTGTCCCCATCCTGAAAGCCTGATGCCCCCCCCCCGACGTCCGATACATCCCCCCCCCCGGCAGGACCACTCGCACCCCCACCCCGAAGGACCGCCGACTCCCCAACAATATCGGGCCAGGAGGGAGCCCAAACCCTCCTGGCCACGGCGACCCCCTAACCCCACCCCGCACTACATTACGGGCAGGAGGGATCCCAGGCCCTCCTGCCCTTGACGCAAACCCCCTCCCCCCAACGACCGCCCCCCCCCCAAGAACCTCCGCCCGTCCCCCAGCCGACCCGCGACCCCCCTGGCCGACCCCCACGACACCCCCACCCGCCTTCCCCGTACCTTTGTGTAGTTGGGCCAGAAGGGAGCCCAAACCCTCCTGGCCACGGCGACCCCCTAACCCCACCCCGCACTACATTACGGGCAGGAGGGATCCCAGGCCCTCCTGCCCTCGACGCAAACCCCCCTCCCCCCCAACGACCGCCCCCCCCAAGAACCTCCGACCGCCCCCCCAGCCGACCCGCGACCCCCCTGGCCGACCCCCACGACCCCCCCCACCCCCCTTCCCCGTACCTTTGGTAGTTGGCCGGACAGACGGGAGCCAAACCCGCCTGTCCGGCAGGCAGCCAACGAAGGAATGAGGCCGGATTGGCCCATCCGTCCTAAAGCTCCGCCTACTGGTGGGGCCTAAGGCGCGTGGGCCAATCAGAATAGGCCCTGGAGCCTTAGGTCCCACCTGGGGGCGCGGCCTGAGGCACATGGTTGGGTTGGGCCCATGTGCCTCAGGCCGCGCCCCCAGGTGGGACCTAAGGCTCCAGGGCCTATTCTGATTGGCCCACGTGCCTTAGGCCCCACCAGTAGGCGGAGCTTTAGGACGGATGGGCCAATCCGGCCTCATTCCTTCGTTGGCTGCCTGCCGGACAGGCGGGTTTGGCTCCCGTCTGTCCGGCCAACTACCAAAGGTACGGGGAAGGAGGGTGGGGGGGTCGTGGGGGTCGGCCAGGGGGGTCGCGGGTCGGCTGGGGGGGCGGTCGGAGGTTCTTGGGGGGGGCGGTCGTTGGGGGGGGGGGGGGTTTGCGTCGAGGGCAGGAGGGCCTGGGATCCCTCCTGCCCGTAATGTAGTGCGAGGTGGGGTTAGGGGGTCGCCGTGGCCAGGAGGGTTTGGGCTCCCTTCTGGCCCGATATTGTCGGGAAGTCGGCGGTCCTTCGGGGTGGGGGTGCGAGGTGGTCATGCCGGGGGGAGATGTATCGGACGTCGGGGAGTCGGCCGGGCAAGAGGGCTTGGGCTCCCTCTTGCTCCGATCGTGGATGCGGGTGCGGGTGGGAGCGCGTGCGAGCGGTCGTTCGGGGTGGGGGTGCGGGCGGTCCTGCTGGGGGGGTGAATCGGGCGTTGGGCGGGGTGGGAACTTTTGTATACCGCGCTCAGGCATATAACGCGCGAGGGGTATGCGCGGTAGGTAAAAACGCGTATAACGCGCGCGTTATATCCGCGAAAATACGGTAGTTTCATCTGATAATTGTTGATTTAACTCTCTTCTATAATCTTGTTCATTCCAGATAACTGTGGCTCCTCCTTTATCCGCTCTGCTAATGACGATTGATCTTTTTGTAGATCATAAGAACATAAGAAATGCCTCCGCTGGGTTAGACCTGAGGTCCATCGCGCCCAGCAGTCTGCTCACGCGGTGGCCCATCAGGTCCAGGACCTGTGCAGTAATCTTTTATCTATACCCCTCTATCCCCTTTTCCAGCAGGAAATTGTCCAATCCTTTCTTAAACCCCAGTACCGTTCGCTGCCCTATAACGTCCTCTGGAAGCGCATTCCAGGTGTCCACCACACGTTGGGTAAAGAAGAACTTCCTAGCATTCGTTTTGAATCTGTCCCCTTTCAACTTTTCTGAATGCCCTCTTGTTCTTTTATTTTTTGAAAGTTTGAAGAATCTGTCCCTCTCTACTCTCTCTATTCCCTTCATGATCTTGTAAGTCTCTATCATATCCCCTCTAAGTCTTCTCTTCTCCAGGGAAAAGAGACCCAGTTTTTCCAATCTCTCAGCGTATGAAAGGCTTTCCATCCCCTTAATCAGTCGTGTTGCTCTCCTCTGAACTCTCTCAAGTAACGCCATATCCTTCTTAAGGTATGGTGACCAATACTGGACGCAGTACTCAAGATGCGGACGCACCATTGCCCGGTACAGCGGCAGGATAACTTCTTTCTTTCTTGTTGTAATACCCTTCTTGATTATACCTAGCATTCTATTCGCTCTCTTAGCGGCCGCTGCGCACTGTGCCGTCGGCTTCATTGTCATGTCCACCATTACCCCCAAGTCCCTTTCTTGGGTACTCTCATTCAATAACATCCCTCCCATCGTATAGCTGTGCCTCGGGTTTCTGATTCCCACATGCAATACTTTACACTTCCCAACATTGAACTTCATCTGCCATCTCTCTGCCCATTCCCCTAATTTGTCCAAGTCACTTTGCAATTTTTCGCAGTCCTCCTTTGTCCGAGCTCCACTAAATAGTTTGGTGTCGTCCGCAAATTTTATTATCTCACTCTTTATTCCTGTTTCTAGATCATTTATGAATATATTAAATAGCAGCGGCCCGAGCACTGAGCCCTGCGGAACACCACTCGTGACCTTCCTCCTGTCTGAGTAGTGTCCCTTCACCCCTACCCTCTGTTTCCTACCCGCTAACCAGTTTCTGATCCATCTATGCATGTCTCCGTCCACCCCATGGTTCTTCAGTTTCCGGAGTAGACGTTCATGAGGCACCTTGTCAAAGGCTTTCTGGAAATCTAGGTATATGATGTATATGGGGTCTCCTCTGTCCATCTGTTTGTTAATTCCCTCGAAGAAGTGCAATAAGTTGGTCAGGCACGATCTCCCCCTGCAGAAACCATGTTGGCTGGTTATCAGAAGTTCGTGTTTTTCAAAATGTTCATCGATTTTTTTCTTTTATCAGTGCTTCTGCCATTTTCCCCGGAACAGAGGTCAGACTCACCGGTCTGTAGTTTCCCGGGTCTCCTCTTGATCCCTTTTTAAAGATGGGAGTAACGTTGGCTATCTTCCAATTCTCCGGAATCACACCTGTTTTCAGAGATAGGTTGCAAATTTGCTGTAGTAGTTCCGCTATTTCCTCCTTTAGTTCCTTCAGCACCCTTGGATGGATTCCATCCGGACCCGGGGATTTGTCAGTTTTTAGTTTTTCTATCTGTCTGTGCACATCATCAAGGCTCACTTCTATGGATGTTAACTTTTGTGCTTGATTGCCATTGAAGATTTGTTCAGGTTCCGGTATGTTGGTTGTGTCTTCACTTGTAAATACAGACGAAAAGAACATGTTAAGTCTTTCTGCGACCTCTTTCTCTTCCTTCACCGCTCTCTTCCTGTCTCCGTCGTCCAGCGGTCCCACCTCCTCCCTAGCCGGCTGTTTCCCTTTAACATATCTAAAGAACGGTTTGAAATTTCGTGCTTCCCTGGCTAGTCTCTCTTCATACTCTCTTTTGGCTTTTCGAACCACACGGTGACATTCTTTTTGATACTTCCTGTGCTCTCTCCAGTTTACCTCAGTTTTGTCCCTTTTCCATTTTCTGAATGAATTTTTCTTATTGCCTATCGCTTCCTTCACTATTTTAGTTATCCACGCCGGGTCTTTTATTCGCCTCTTGTTGCACCCTTTTCTGAATCTGGGGATATATAGATTTTGCACCTCGCTCACCGTGTCCTTGAAAAAGGACCAGGCATGTTCTACCGTCTGCCATTTTTGGGAAGTGTCCCTAAGTTTCTTCTTTACCATTCCCCTCATTGCTTCGTAGTTTCCCTTCCTGAAGTTAAAAGTTGTCGCTATGGTTCTCTTTCCTTTCAGAATTCCTACTTCCATCTTGAACTTGATCATATTATGATCGCTGTTTCCCAACGGTCCCACTACTTCCACTTCCTTTGCAGGTCCCCTTAGCCCATTTAGGATTAGATCCAGAGTGGCATTTCCTCTTGTCGGTTCTCTAACAAGCTGTTCCATGAAGCAATCTTGTACAGCCTCCAGAAATTCTGTCTCCCTAGCGCATCTTGAGCTTCCAATACTCCAGTCTATCCCAGGGTAGTTGAAGTCTCCCATAATAACCGTGTTACCACCTTTGCATTCTCGCTTCATCTTGGCTTCCATTTCTTCATCGATATCTCCGGTTTGTCCGGGTGGACGATAGTATAGGCCTATCTTTATTTTGGGCCCTTTCCTTCCTGGTATTTTAACCCATAGCGATTCTAGCTTGTTGGCCGTCTCCGCTGTGTCCATTCTTGTCGATCCATTAAGGCCTTCTGTTCCTTTTGCGATAAATTATAAGTTTCTGTTTTTTTATATCGCAATCTTGCTGCATCCTGGATCACTAATTGTTTAAAAGTCTGAAGTAGGGGATCCAATTGTCCGGGAGGAGTCCAAGATGACTTCTTTTTTTACTATTGACCTGTCATGCTGTACTTCACTACCCCAAAAATATAAATTGTATTTCTGCCTTTTACCTACTTGTTCCAGTTTGTATTAATAGAACATAATGATTAGTCTGTATAATTTTGTCTCATTAGTATTTGGATTTGTCATCCCTGGCTTTTATTGTACATTACAATTATGTAATACGCATTGAAATATTGGATATTGCGTAAAATCAAAATTTAATAAACTTGAAACTTGATAAAGTTCTTACAAACCTTTCTATATCTACTTGAAGTTGGAAATGATCATAAGGGGTAGTTGGTATGAATGAAAGTCCCTTGGATAAAACACTCTTCTCTGTCTGATTCAACTGTTGATCTGAAATGTTGATTATAGTTGAAGACTGAATTTGAATATCTGAAGAATGAGATTGGTTTTCTATGGTCAATACTTGTTCCGATTGTTTCTTCTGCCTCTGCCTCTGGAACGTCCTCTTCCTCTTCCTCTTTGAAGGTTTGTTTGTTTTTGATCTACAAAAATTCCCTTCAGAATCATCGCTTCTGGAGGAATTAGACAGGGCAGATGAGCTGGTATCCTTTGATTTTTCTCGGGTCACAAAAATCCACCTAAACTCACCAGATAAGCACTGCAAACACATAACACAGACCCACACACACTACCTCAGTGATCACCAACCCCTCCACCCCCATAAAAATTATATTCATAACTTTAAATTTCAGCCTCCAGACCATCATCACCTGGCCGCCTGGCATAGGAAAGCCTAGTCATCTAGCCCAGAGGCAGCTTAAGTCATCTTAGGGGTGGGTTAGGGACCCATAGAGAAGAGAACCCATGCCCATAAGCCCATTTAATCACTGCATTGATACTTAAACATGTGCACTGCCCTATACACCCCCAAAACCCTTTTTGACTGGCATATAAGTGGCTCTTGCAGCCATAAGGGCTATTGGGGTGGTAGATAAAGTGGGTCTAGGGGATTCTGGAGGTGATTTGGGGGCCTCACCATCACCTATAAGGGAGTTGTAGTGAGGAGAAGCCATGGCACCCTTTTTGTGAAGTTCACAGCAGTGCCCTGTAAGGTACCCCCACTATTTAGGTGCCATGTCTGGGTGTTCAGACCATCACTTTGCAACCCCTCCCACATCCAACAGGACTTGTTCTAGGCATTTTGGACTTGGACGAAGAGTTGGACGGAAATGTGGTATAAAGTTTGACGATTTAGCGGCTTGGATGATCAGATCGGCAGGATGTATAATTAGACGATTTTCGAAAGTAAAAAAAAGTTGGATGTATCTTTCGAAAATGTGTCTTAGGCTCTTTTTAACTTTGGACGACTTGTGAGATGGATGTAAACGGATTTAGACTTCCCTTTCAATTATGCCCCTCTATGCCTTTCAGTGCTAATAGTAGATTATGAATGAGATGGTTCACTGCATACATAGGGAAAAAATGTGGAAAATTGACATATGTGGATTCTGTAAGGAAGATCTGGAAATTAGCATTGCAATGGTCTAGGTCAGGGGTAGGTAATTCAAGTCCTCGAGAGCCAGAGCCAGGTTAGGTTTTCAGGATATCCACAATAAATATGCATGAGATAGATTTGCATCTCAAGAAGGCAGTGTATACAAATCGGTCTCATATTCATTGAGGATATCCTGAAAACCTGACCTGGCTCCGGCTCTCGAGGACCGGAATTGCCTACCCCTAGTCTAGGTCTTGCCACAACTGAGTAACTGAAACCAATATTTCAGCTAACTCTTATACAAACAAGAGGTACAAATCTAATAAAGTATGGTCTCCCTTAATGAATATATCCTCTCATCCTTAAACTTCCGGCTCGTTTCAACTGCTTGGACAATTGTCTCATGTTGAACCTTAACTTAATTCAAAGTGTAATTTTTGATGAATGTAATATAACTCACATGAAGGGTCTCCTTAGGAACTTCCCACTTAATTTACATTTATGGCCTCATATAATTGTTATTCCATATTCATTATACATAGGTGCTTGTTGTGTCCCTGTTGCACCTATGCTTGTATCAAATATACAGTATGATATACCAGTGTATTTTTCTTTGTAAAAAAAATTTTTCAATAAAAAGATTTTATTTTATTTTTTTAAAATCTTTATTCATTTTTAAACTTATAATAAGTGTGATAACATTTCCATACAAATAACCATAAATATATCACTTAATAATCAACAATGATACATATAATATTCTCTTATCTCCCCCCTCCCATGAAAAAATGAAATTTTTTTTTCTTCAGCCCAATCTTTATGCGGCGCCTCTTAGGCGGTAATATGCTGAACATTGTACTTAATTGTGTTAAGAGATAGCTGGTCACATAAACGCAGTGAATCAGAGCTAGTGCATGGACATGATCTGGCATTGAATATCCAAGAATAAAGCTGGCAAGAGAAAAAAAAAACAAAAAAGTGTTCACCATTGCTGGTTGAATATCGACCTGCCAGTATTAATGCCGGGTTGGATGCAGGCTGACCAGTGATATCCTGTTATTTCAGGTTGTTAGTATACCAGTACTAATTCACAACCAACAATTACCTCACCTCAATTAGATCAGCACCAGCTTTATAGAATTAAGGTGTAAATGACCAAAGGTGGCGTAGCCAGGCCTCACTGCTAGCTAACTTCTGGCTTGCTTGTTAAAAATTTTATAAAATGTAGCAAGTTTTATCTTTAAATGATTAATGAATCTTCTGCATCCCTCTTTTGTTACATTTAAATATCACCTCTTAAATGCCTACCTGCTATATTTAGAAGGGATTTAGTTAGCATTTGTAAACTGTCAGCTTCAAATACTTCAGACGATTATTTTATTTCAGAAAGTCAATTCAGCATTTGTAAAAGGTAATGAATTCATCAGCACCTCATCTACCCCCTCCCATGCTTTATCTGCAGTCATTTGATTTAATGTGTTTAGGGACCTAAATAAGATTGGATTTTAAGAGCCTAAGATGGACATTTGCACTTCTGCCAGCCCAATCCTCCTAAAGTTTCATATCTGAGGCACAAGGCAGTCACAATTTTTCTAGGGATCAAAAGGATTTAAGTACAATTTACAGAAATTTACATAAACATGATGACAGATGAAGGCCAAATGGCCCATCTAGTCTGCCCATCTGCAGTAACCATTATCTCTTTTTCTCTCCGAGAGATCCCATGTGCCTATCCCAGGCCCTTTGAATTCAGACAGTCTCTGTTTCCACCACCTCTTCCGGATGACTGTTCCATGCATCTACCACCCTTTCTATAAAAAAGCATTTCCTCAGATTACTCTGGAATCTATCACCTCTTAACTTCATCCTATACCCTCTCATTGCAGTTTCCTTTCAAATGAAAGAGACTTGACTCGTGCTTATTTATATTACGTAGGTATTTAAACGTCTATCATATCTCCCCTCTCCCGCCTTTCCTCTAAAGTATACAGATTGAGATCTTTAAGTCTATCCGCATATGCTTTATCACGAAGACCACACACCATTTTAGTAGCTTTCCTCTGGACCAACTCCATCCTTTTTATATCTTTTTGAAGGTGCAGCCTTCAGAATTGTACACAATATTCTAAATGAGGTCTCACCAGAGTCTTATACATAGGCATCAATACCTCCTTTTTCCTACTAGCCATACCTCTCCCTATGCAAACTAGCGTCGTTCTAGCTTTCACCGTCACCTTTTCAACCTGTTTGGCCACCTTAAGATCATTCAAAGATAATCAAAAAGAGTAAAGATTAACTAGTAATCATAAGATCCACAAAAAAGTTAATCTGGAGAGCAATTATAAAGTTGATATTAGTTAAATCGTTAATCTAGTTATTAATTAAGTGAAGGAAAAGATCTCAGAGTTGCCACTCCTAGGATCATAATAATATCATCCAATATGGAATAGTGGCGTGGATATCTTTCATAGATCATAAAAACCTTCACTATTGTTATATAATGGTTTGACTAATTACATCAACGTGACAATTAAAGCTAAAATTCTCTACATATTATTTACTAAAAAAGTACTTGAATAAAACTGTAGATAAAGTGACAAGCGCAATCCACTAATTAAAGTGGCTGATGCATTGGTTAAATGTATAAACTTTAAAGTGGCTGGTGCTATGACTGGCCTATTAAAGTGACTAATGCTATAAAAAAGCCTAAAAAGTGTCTAATGCTTTGTGCTGCAAACTGTGCAAAAAAAGAAGTAATGTTGGCTAAATACTTTCCTAAATAGAAACTCTACAGTTGAAAAAGTGACTAGTGCAAAAAGCTAATATAGCCATACTGATAGACAATGCAGTAAGCTCGATGGGTATATGAATAAACACTTCAAAACACACACTAACTAAAAGTTAGGTAGTTGTTTAGACTGCCCAAACGTATATAAACAGATGTAAATTGAGCTATTGCAGATGGCAAAAAATAAGGCTGCTGAGATAGCTAACCAAAACTATAGAGAAAGCTGATATGATAGTCAGCCAAACAGTATAAGCCAAAAAATGGCACTTATCTTATAAAGCTAGAAAAACGGCAAAAAGATTTAAATGCCGGTATAACACTGTGCATCTTATCTTATCCGACGGGACCCGTTTCGCCGCTATCATGCGGCTTCATCAGGACTTCATCATTGTAGAACACTGTACCGCTTTAAATCATAAGTTTAATGATCTCCGCTGTTTGGCTGTCGATCACGAGCCTCCAATCCAACGAGGAGGCGATAGGATAAAAAGACTCAAACAAAGGGAATTAAGATGGATATACAATCTTAATAGTATACATCCTTTTGGTTTAAACACCACGGTTGATTGGTCAGTGTTTTTATAACTCTGTTTGCTCGATATCTTTAATCAAAATCATTATATGAATGAATGACATTGAGAACCTTTTTTGTCCAATCAGATTATTTTGTTAGGTTTCTCCATTGCGCATGCGGTGGCGTCTTATGTTTATAAGCGCCATTTTTCAGCCAGTAGAATCGTGTAAGAACGTTTCGAATTGCTTATATCGAAGTAAGTCTGTTGTGCTTATATTTTAGATAAACTGTTTATCGCATTTATGGCATGCACTACAATTCTTTTTCTTGTACCTTATTCTTTTTAGAGTGTTATCCATAAAACCCTGATGAAGCCGCATGATAGCGGCGAAACGGGTCCCGTCGGATAAGATAAGATGCACAGTGTTATACCGGCATTTAAATCTTTTTGCCGTTTTTCTAGCTTTATAAGATAAGTGCCATTTTTTGGCTTATACTGTTTGGCTGACTATCATATCAGCTTTCTCTATAGTTTTGGTTAGCTATCTCAGCAGCCTTATTTTTTGCCATCTGCAATAGCTCAATTTACATCTGTTTATATACGTTTGGGCAGTCTAAACAACTACCTAACTTTTAGTTAGTGTGTGTTTTGAAGTGTTTATTCATATACCCATCGAGCTTACTGCATTGTCTATCAGTATGGCTATATTAGCTTTTTGCACTAGTCACTTTTTCAACTGTAGAGTTTCTATTTAGGAAAGTATTTAGCCAACATTACTTCTTTTTTTGCACAGTTTGCAGCACAAAGCATTAGACACTTTTTAGGCTTTTTTATAGCATTAGTCACTTTAATAGGCCAGTCATAGCACCAGCCACTTTAAAGTTTATACATTTAACCAATGCATCAGCCACTTTAATTAGTGGATTGCGCTTGTCACTTTATCTACAGTTTTATTCAAGTACTTTTTTAGTAAATAATATGTAGAGAATTTTAGCTTTAATTGTCACGTTGATGTAATTAGTCAAACCATTATATAACAATAGTGAAGGTTTTTATGATCTATGAAAGATATCCACGCCACTATTCCATATTGGATGATATTATTATGATCCTAGGAGTGGCAACTCTGAGATCTTTTCCTTCACTTAATTAATAACTAGATTAACGATTTGACTAATATCAACTTTATAATTGCTCTCCAGATCACCTTAAGATCATCACATACAATCACACCCAAGTCCCGCTCTTCCGTCTTGCACGTATGCTCTTCATCCCCTAAACTGTACCGTTCCTCAGGATTTTGCAGCCCAAATGCATGACCTTGCATTTCTTAGCATTAAATTTTAGCTGCCAAATTTCAGACCATTCTTCAAGCTTCGCCAGGTCTGAACTAACGTAATAATAGATATCACCACACATATGATGTGAATTACAGTGTTATATGTTTTGTGTGTCCATAGTTTAATGAAACAATGATACTGCACAGTCCCCTTGAAGAAGCAGTTTGTGAAGCATTGTATCCATGTTGGGTGCTGGAATGATTTTACAGAAGGTGTTAAGAGTACATCTGCAGCCACCTACGATGGGGCTAATACAGCAGTGCTTCACGGGACCTGGTTATATTGAGGAGAATCTGCTCTGAATTATAAGTTAAGTTTGAACCTCCCAGTGATTTGTCTGTTTTGTTCATTGACGTGCAGTGATTGAAAAGATGGTTGCCTTTTGATTTAATTCACACTGTCTACATAAATTATTTTTTTTTAAATCACATTTATCACTTATTTTGATGTACTTGAGATTTTGTATTTATACTTTTATTGTGACAGAACTTTGTGGTGTTTTCTAGTACAATTTACAATTACATACCTGCCAACCACCTGCTGTCTTCCAACATCAGCCAGTGACTATACCATTAGTATTAATGCCAGATGAAGTGTATGTTTAGGTATATGTAGGCTTGCTATACTGTCTTCCATAATATGTCATAACATAAAACATAGTAACATAGTAGATGACGGCACATAAAGACCCGAATGTTCCATCTAGTCTGACTAACCTGATTCAATCAAAAAATTTGTTGGGTTTTTTGGAGGGGATTTTTTTTCTTCTTCTCCTTAGCTATTTCTGGACAAGGATCTAAAGCTCTGCCCATCAGAGGGAACGTGCTACTGAGGTGGAGAGCGGCCTGCGAGGTTCGCTACAGCCGGCTGGCGAACCTCAGCAGGCTGCTTTGAAGAGGAGCGGCAGCAGTTGGTGAGTGAGGGCGAGAGGTGGGAGTCGCCGGCATGTTCCCTGCCTCCGTGTTCGAAAACGGAGTTCGGCATAGACCCAGACACCACGGTCGCAGGGAACACGCTGTCCTAAGTGCGCATGCGCGCTTAGGGTTTTATTATAGAGGATGGAATCCTCTTACTAAGCTGTAGTAAGTGCCTGCATGTGTTTACTGCAGCTTAGAAAGGCTTACTGTGGGATGCTCAGGCATATCGTGGTACTTTCCTGCTCTGTGCATAAAAGCGTGTGCTAAAACACATTCATTTGATTGCAGTTGAGGGGGGGGGGTGCCTCTGCGGGATGAGAGTGAGCATTTTTGCACTAATCAATTAGCGCAGCTACATTACTGTGTGCTGATTAGCACAGAATTAGTATGTGAGCCCTTCCATCTACAAAATAGTGTTCTTATGGGCTCATGGGCTAATATTTTTTAATGGCTGTGTTCTAGTGGCAGACAAAATTCATTCACTATATATCAGGGATCTCAAAGTCCCTCCTTGAGGGCCGCAATCCAGTCGGGTTTTCAGGATTTCCCCATTGAATATGCATTGAAAGCAGTGCATGTACATAGATCTCATGCATATTCATTGGGGAAATCCTGAAAACCCAACTGGATTGCGGCCCTCAAGGAGGGACTTTGAGACCCCTGCTATATATGAACTTTAGTAGACTAAAGTGGCTAATCTTTATGCTCTAATGCAGGGGTAGGGAACTCTGGTCCTTGAGAGCCATATTCCAGTCGGGTTTTCAGGATTTCCCCAATGAATATGCTTTGAAAACAGTGCATGCAAATAGATCTCATGCATATTCATTGGGGAAATTCTGAAAACCCAACTGGAATACGGCTTTCGAGGACTGGAGTTCCCTACCCCTGCTCTAATGAATCACACATTGCTTATCAGCCAATATGTTCTTTAGTCCACTCAACTATACGTATATTTTTTAATCTTAATAATTGTGCTTTATTCTTTATTTCATTGAAACTTGAGGCTCCTTTTACTAAGGTGCGTTAGCGTTTATAGCGCGCGCAAACCACACGCTAAATGAAAAATACTAACGCAAGCTCTATGGAGGCATTAGCGTTTAGCGCGTGCGGCCACTAGCGCACCTTAGTAAAAGGAGCCCTTGGTATCTTAACAACTTATCTTTTTTATCGTTGTTTAAATATCCTGGGGGGGGGAGGGATGTTCCCAACGTGATATCACGTTTTGCTGCAAGCTGTTTCAAGATTTCTCCCCTCTATATAGACGCTGTACATCTCCTTTACATTCTCTTCAAAAGATGGTAACATTAGCACATGCCCTCAGGGTTTGTATTAGCCGAGAGAAGGTACGTTAACGAAATTCTGTTTTTAGCAAGGTTTATTAGTTATTACGTACTTAGGAGAACATGGTGAGATCTGTTTCAGTGAATCTTCACATATCATTTAAGGTTTTGTTTATTTGTCATATAGATTTAATTTAATTTTAATTTTTATCATTAGTGACCCCTCCTGAGGAAGAGTGTGAAACTCGAGTCGGGGGGCTCGGTGTCTCATTATGGCATTCAGCTGCTTTTAAGCACAAAAACATTTAGAGCGCCAGCACTTTTATGGTTTCAGTCTATGGCTGCCATTACGTCCATCAAGAGACCTCCAGTTTACGATTTCAGATAAGTTACCTGTATCCAATGTTGGTTGAATTGGAAAGTATCATGGTATGTTTGGAAGGCAAGGGACTGTAAAGGCAATGATGGTCCCACTGGCAACCATGGTTTAGTGATTACACTGAACAGTTTTGGTTGTAGGGTCTGAGCACTTTACACAATTAATTATTTAGTTTATTAAATAATTTAAAAATCTGGAGCTGTGATATTTGATTGAAAGTATTTATATCATCACATAATTTTTTGTAAAAATTCTTTATTAATTTTTATTACTAACAAAAAGTGCAACACAATGTTCACATCAGTAATAATAAATAAGCGCGTAAATACAATCAGTATTAGTGCAACAATATATGCCCTCCCCCCCAATTACCTTAAAGATCACCCTAAAGATACATCCCCCCCGGATGTGTCTAAAATACACCAATAAAAGAAGGCTTAACGAACTATAACAATTGTACAAAAGATGTTAATGGACCCCCAAACTAAGGGCTCCTTTTATCAAACCGCACTAGTGGTTTAACGCACGTTAAACCGCCGGCTGCGCTAGCCACTAATGCCTCCCTTGAGCAGGCGGTAGTTTTTAGGCCAGCGTGGGGGTTAATGTGTGATGAAATGTCACGCGCATTAACCCCGCTAGCGCGGCTTGATAAAAGGAGCCCTAAGTTAAATATCTTAGAATGCCCTAAATGTCGGCATTCATCTTTTCATACCTGTAACTTATATCATCACAGAATATTATAAATATCTCCCTAGAAGTTGAGTTGTTCATTAATAGAAAATAAAAAAAAAATAGAAAATTGGTCATTTTACTGCTGCAGTAAAAATGGCCTTAGCATAAGGGAAAAACATGTCAAGGCTTAATAAAAGGATAAGCGATTAATCAAACACTTATTAAACTTCAATCAAACTCATAATGAATGCTAAAAAATTTGATCATGTGACTCCTCTACTCAAGGAAGCACATTGGCTTCCGGTTGTTCACCGAATATCCTACAAATTAAGTTTACTGACTTTCAAATCCCTTCTTTATAAAACACCTGCTTTCATTCATAGATTATTGATTCCCTATACTTCCTCTAGATTACTCAGATCTATTGACCAACATCTCTTGACTGTTCCTTCTCTTAAAACTATAAACACACGGCGGCAATCTATTTTTTCCGTTACTGCTCCCCAAATGTAGAACTTGCTTCCAATTCATGTGCGAGAAGAACTTAATTTGGATAGATTCAAGAGCAAGCTAAAATGCTTTCTTTTTAAAGATGCATTCGACAACTAATAAAATTAAATTTGGTCTACAAACCTGAAATTTGGATTAGATCAGGCACTTCAATTGTGGCCCTTGGCTTTTAAACTCTCTGATGCGCACTGCTCTCCTCTTCCCTATTGTTTTTTCCTTACATGTCTTCTTTACTATTTTTAAATTTGTATTTCCTTCCCATCCCATTCCCTTTGTATCTCGTTTGTCGTGTCAGTCACATTTATATAGTTTGTTTCCCTTCGATTACTGTAATTTAATATTTTAATATTTTGTACATTGCTTAGAATTTGGAATAAGCGATTAATCAAATACTTAATAAACTTGAAAAACTTGGAAACTTGTTATTTATGTGTTTATTAATGTACTGTATATATTTTAACTGATTTTTTTACTGCTGTAATTTGTGATATCTAATCATTTTTCCCAGTTGCTTCTTTTTTGTTTTACATATTATTATTGATGTCTTTCAAGCTTCTTTAATTACAAGTGGTCAATCATGTGTTTTGGCCGCCCCTTTGTTCTTTCTTTCTAACTCTTCTACAAAAGGCATGCATTTGTAATGGTTGACCAAGTGAAACATTCAGCAGATCAATTGTTCCTCTTTTTCACCTAATGAGCTGCTGTGCTGCGAGTTAGCCCTGAAAATCTATCACAGATTATTGCAGAAGTAGCCACAAGTATTTTTTAGATATTGAACTCAGAAAGCTTTTGTTGCTTTCTGTCAAAAATTATCTTAAAAGCAAAATGATGATTAAAAGTACATCATTTTTTTTCTAGTGCATATTCTAATCTAAGGTGTTTAAAAAAAATAAATAAATAAACAGTTGCTGTGTGTCAGTCATACTTCCATAAAAGGAGTTTTGATCAGTAAGGAGTATTTACATACTCTGAAAATTCCTTATATGGCAGTGGGAATATTGAGACCAATTCAAGATAATAGGCTGTTCCTTCAGCCAATAGGGCAAAGTGGGAATTAATAATAAATAAGGTTTTTTATTTTATTGGTCCCCAATTATGGAATCATTTACCACATGATTTGAGATTGGAGGTAAACATGCAAGCATTTAATTTCTAGACTAAAAACTTTTTATTTTTGTGAAGCATTTGGTAAAGATTTTTCTATATCGGAGATTATTCATATTTATTGAGAGGAATGGATTTTGCCATGTGAATCTTGAGATTATAATAGTTAGAGGACATTCAGGTTTATTTTAGGTTATATGGTGTGTTTTTATGGATGATTGTGATCTAATTCTTGTTTGCTTGTTTTGAGGCCTATAATTGGAGTTCTTTCTATATTGCAATATTTATTGTAAACTGCTTGGACCTGTCTTAGGAACAAGAGGTATAACAAGTTTTAATAAAACATAAACCCAGTGACGTACCAAGGGGGGGACGGTCCGCCCCGGGTGCATGCCCCAAGGGGGTGCACAGCTGGCCATCCACTGGGGAATAGGCTGCCGCCGGGAAAAGGCTTCCAATGCCGTCATCAGGAACAAGCCGGTCGAGTTCTCCCTTATTTTCTTCTCTGCAGGGCTGACCAACTCTCGCCGCCCGACGTCAATTCTGACATTGGAGAGCACGTTCTGGGCCAGCCAATTGCTGCCTGGCTGGCCCGGAACGTCCTCTCCGACTTTAGAATTGACGTCGGGCAGCAAAGAGTTGCTCGGCCCCGCAGGGAAGAGAAGCAGGGTGAACTCGGAGCCGGCCTGTTCTCGATGGCGGCAGTGGCAGCCTATTCCCCAGCGGCGGTGGCAGCATATTCCCAATGACGGTGGCATAGGGGAGGGGAGGGAGAATGAAAGAAACGAGGGGGGGGGATGACAGGCAGCCAGAAAGAAAGGGGGCAGGGTGAAACAAAGAAAAAGAAAAAATGGGGCACGGAGAGAGAGAGAAAGACAGAGAGAAAGAAAGAAGGGGGCAAGATGAAAGAAGGAAAAAGTTGGGGGAGGGAATGAGGTCTGGAGGAGAGGAAGCATACAGGAGGCTGAAAGAAGGGAAGAAATATTGGATGCACAGTCAGAAGAATAAAGTGCAACCAGAGACTGATGAAATTACCAAACAAAGGTAGGAAAAATGATTTTATTTTTAATTTAGTGATCAAAATGTGTCCGTTTTGAGAATTTATATATGCTGTCTATATTTTGCACTATGGCCCCCTTTTACTAAACCGCAATAGCGTTTTTTAGCGCAGGGAGCCTATGAGTGTTGAGAGCAGTGTGGGGCATTCAGCGCAGCTCCCTGCACTAAAAACCACTATTGTGGTTTAGTAAAAAGGGAGGGGGTATATTTATCTATTTTTGTATAGTTGTTACTGAGGTGACATTGCATAAGTCATCTGCCTTGACCTCTTTGAAAACCCGCGGAATATAAATGATAATTAACATTTTCTCTGTGTATAGTGTGCTTTGTGTTTTTAAAATTTTATTGTTGGTAGATCATTTTGACTTGGCTACGAAGGTAAGGGGGAGGGAGGGAGGGGAGCTACTGAAAAACATCTAGTAATCCTTGTAGGCTTGACTGCAGGGAATTATTTCTGTAAAATCATGTTTTATTATGTGACTGGGATTATTTAGACTTTAATTTCTATGAATGAATAGAATGAAAATGATATAAAATTACTTGCGCTGAAGGAAAGTGGAGAGAGAGTGGGCTGAGGACGCTGAAGGGAAAAGGGGAAGAGAGAGTGGGGAGAAGACGCTGATTTATAAATTGACAATTGTACAGACTATTGTTTCTTTTTATACTTTAATATAATAAGTTCAATATATAACAATTCAAGGCTTGTGTGGATGGAATCAGGTGGTTTGCGGGGATGGGGACCGAGCTTACGGGGATTAGTCCAATAAAATAATATTTTCTTATTTCTCATTATTTGTTTTATTGTTTGTTAATTTGTAAAATGGTGATTGTTATGTATCAGTTTTTTCAAATTTACATCTTCTGTCTTTATATTTTGCACAGTATTATAGGACATGTATTACTGTTTTTGTGGTGTTGTAGTGTTGCATTGTATACAGAGTCTGGTTTCTTGGCGGTTCAGTTTTACTTTTGTCTACATATTTCTATTTTTAGTTTGTGATTATTCCATATTGGGTGAGGGTGTATCTGTCTGTGTGAATGAAAGGGACATGGCTTTCTGATAGCATTGACTGTACAGGATCAATTGACTGTACAGGATCTGGCTTGTTTAGTTTTACAATGTATGTGTTGGTGTTCTAGTGCTCACTGCAGTGTTTAAGATGCTGCCTTTTCTTAGGTACACTCTTGTTGTGCGATATGTGGATTGTTACTAAAAATCATATTTTTCATATAGATGGGGGGGTCAAAAAATGATGGGCCCCGGGTGTCACATATGCTAGGTACGCCACTGCATAAACCCCCTCTTCTACGAAACCGCACTAGCGGTTTCTATCACAGGGAGCCGCGCTGAATAGCCTGTGCTGCTCCCGAAGCTCATAGGAACTCAATGAGCATTGAGAGCAGCACGGGCCATTCAGATTAGCTCTCTGCGCTAAAAAAAACGCTAGCGTGGTTTTGTAGAAGACGGGGCAAGTTTCTCATCAACAGCTTTTGAACTGCTTGCAAGCCATCAGTTCACCTGGCTGTCAGCTAGTGACTCTAAGCCCTTGGGCTCTTTCTCCATGAGAAGCTGAGAGGAGTTCCCCAGCTCCTTCCTCCACACAACCATACACGGAACAACGGAAAGGGGGGGTCCTTGATTCTGAAGGCGGAGGCCCAGAGTAAGGGCTGCCATTCTGTCCACAGAAGGAAATGAGTTACTGAGGGAGAAAATTGGGGTAGGGGACATTGAGGTGGATGGGGATGGGATAGAGTGTGTGGAGGAGGGGTGGGGCACTATGGAAGGTAACTGAGGCTTATTAGGCTCACTGAGAGTAAAATAGAACTGAAATATTCAGAGCTCTTTTCTCTGCTTCTACTTGATGGTTCTTAGTATTGATACATTTTAAATGCTTTCTACATCAGTCTTAGAAAATGAAGCGTGTGGGGGTGAGTGAGGGTCAGGGACTGGATTAAAGAAAAAAAGTAGTTCATTGTTGTATTTTGTCTGCTTCAGCCTCTCCCTCGTCCCTCCTCTCCTGAATTCTGCTATCTGCAGACTGTTGCCTGGGAGGGAAGGGACTGGGAGAAGTAGGAGGCAGAGGGCTGTGGGACCAGTGATTTCCCATACTAGAATCCATGCTGTAGCCTGTAATTTTAATTACCATTAGTGGTATTCTTAGTTTTGTCCTTCTTTTTTCTCCATCTTAACCACTATGTCAGTATTTATTTTCAGTCCCGTCCCCAACCCTGCCCTGCCCCATCCCCAATCCCACTCTAGCCCTGCCCCAGCTCCAGCAGTTTCTATGCATAAAGCAAGGGGAAATGGCTGTTATATAAAACTATACAAAGCAGGGGGCGTGGCCGTGCAGAGAGCAGGGAGGACGCGTTTTCCCTGAGCTCCGCTGTTCTTCCCCTGCCTCGGCTTCCCTGCACTAAATACAGCGAAAATCGTCTCCACCAAATGCCTTCCTTTGCTCCTTGGGGGCCCATGGACAGATTTATACACAGAGGTACAGTGGATATGGCCTCCAAGGTAGCCAAAAAGGACCGGGAACGGGCGAAATCGGGACCCAGCCACGAGGACAAGATGGCGGATCCGGGCGACGCAACGGCTGCAGGGGGAGCGGATTTAATAACGCGCCTCACTGAGGCAGTGGTCTTAGCGCTGGGGTCGCGCCTGGACAAAATGCAGGAGTCCTTGGATACCTTGTCCACAACGGTGACTGAATTTAACTCCCGGTCGCTGAGGTGGAACAGAGAGTTGGCACCGCGGAAGACTCCCTTGTCACGCTGCAAACTGAAGTTCAGCAGATGCAATGCAAGGTGGGACAATTTGAGGAAAAACTGGAGGATCTGGAGAATCGCTCCAGACGGAACAATCTGCGCCTGGTGGGAGTCCCTGAATCTGTGCAAGAAGGAGATCTGCTTACCACACTGGAAACCTGGTTGGCGGCGGAGTTGCTGGGAACGCGGGGTCTGGGACCTTTGCGCATTGAACGGGCGCACCGGCTGGGTAGAAGACAGGAGGGAGCGACCAGACCGCGTGTGGTGATTCTTCATATATTGAACTTTGTCATCAAGGACCTTCTCCTCCGCAATTATCGCCAGCGCAAGGATTTACAATTTCAGAACCAGCGTATCCTCATCTTTCAGGATTATTCTGCACAGGTGGCCTCTTTAAGAAGGGGTTTTTCGTCTGTCTGCAAGCAACTCACTGAGAAAAAGCTACGCTTCACGCTGCAGTTTCCTGCTAAACTTCGGGTGATCTATGACGGTCAGCCCCATCTCTTCGACACCAGTGCGGCGGCCAGAGCGCAAGTTCTTCAATGGTACCCTGATCTGGGGTCAGGCACCTGAGGGCCTTTGACACTATTTCTGCTTCCTCAGTTTGATTTGAGTGGGGTAGCCTGCGAGAAGCGGGTGATATCCTCATTGGCACGTTACTCCGCTGTTGGTTAAATCTCATTGGCTTCCTATAAGCCATCGCTTCACCTTTAAATTGTTGCTTTTGGTGTTCAAAGCTTTAAATTACAATGAACCCCAATTTATTAACAGATGGCTTATCCCATATAGTACAACACGCTCACTTCGTTCATCCTCAACTAATCTTCTTACAGTTCCATCTATTAAAATGATAGGAACCAGAAGACAGGACATGTTCTCAGTTAATGCACCTCAATCGTGGAATCTTTTACCCCAACACATCAGAGAACTAAAAGATCTAACACAGTTTAAAAAAATGCTAAAAACTTTTCTTTTTAAAGATGCGTATGGTTATTATGAGTAGTAAAAATTGATAATCTTATATACATTTTCGGTTTTTTCTTTTTTTTTTTTTTTATTAAAACAGCCATCTTTTACCCACCTTTTGTTTTTCCCTTTTATGTTTCTTCTTCTCTTCTATCAAAATTGTAACTATTTCCCCATTTAGCCTCACATGTCTTGTATGTTTTACCCTCACATTATTGTGAAATTAAGTTTTTGATCAGTTTGTAAAGTATGTTATATGTTTACACAACAAATTTGTTTTTATGTCATTTTTAACATTGTACTTGTTTCATTTATTAATACATGTCATTTTTATTGTACATCGCCTAGCAAATTATATAGGCGATTCATCAAGACTTAATAAACTTGAAACTTGTACTCGGTTTGTGGTTCCTCCCTTAAGGGGGTATGACTGAATAACATGGGTTCCTGGCTGGGTTCTGTATGTTCTTGTTTTTTATCCTGGTTCTATGTTACACAAATATGCACCTGGGTTCTCTCTATGGGTTTATGTTGAATACTTCTGGTTTGGTGGATGCTCTGGAGGCTGGGGCGGGGGTGGGACTTTAGGCCCTTTGTTTTCCCCTCTCTGGAGTGGTGGTATGGTGTAAATCGGGGTGTGTGGGAGGGGGGAGGGGGTTCTTGGAGTGGGGGCTGGGGTGGGGGGAGGGGGGTTTGGTTGGGGTTGGGAATGGGGGTTTTGTGAGGGAGATGTTGAGGCTGTGGGTTTTGGTATGTTGGGTGGGAGGAGGGCGTAGGGAGTTCAGGAGGTGGGGGTGGGGGGAGGCTCCTGACCTATGTGTCTGTTATTGATGCTTGTGGGGAACTACGGTGGAGACTGGGCTGCTGGGGGATGGGCTGGGACCTTCGGCAGCTATTTTGTGCTCTTTTTCTCTTTTGGTATCTCTGGTTCTTTTTTCTCTTTTATGCCTGTTAAGAAGGGTTTGAGATGTGTGTCTTGGAATATCTCAGGTATTAATTCTCCTATCAAGAGAACTAAGATCTTGCAGTGTCTAGCTAGACATCAGGCTGACATAGCTGGCCTGCAGGAGACTAAGCTAACTGAATGGGAACATGGTAAATTGTGTCAATCCTGGGTGGGGCAGTGTTACTCGGCCTCCTCATCTAAAACCAAGGCTGTGGTGGCACTTTTGATCCGCAAATCAGTGTCCTTTACTGCATCTAGGGTCCTCTCTGATCCCGAGGGCCACTATGTTATTGTCCAGGGTTCCCTTCATCAGCGCCCTGTAATTTTGGTGTCTGTCTATGCTCCCAACAGTGCACAGTGGTCCTTCTACAAGAAATTGTTGGGGGTACTGCTGTCTGTCTCAAAAATTCATGAGTCTCAGAAAATCTTTATGGGGGATTTTAATTCTATATTGGATCCGCTTCTGGATTCTTCTAAGGGATCTTCTTCCACCTCCGGTAGGTCCGATAATGGGCTGCTTGGCTGGAGGCCTTAGATCTAGTAGATGTCCTGCGGACCCTACACCCAGGGGAGCAGGATTTCACTCATACGTCTAAAGTGCATGGTTCCTCCTCTCGAATAGATTATATTTTTCTTTCGCGCTCCTCCTTTTATGCGGTTCATGCGGCTGAGATTGGAGTACTGGCTATTACGGATCATACTTTGGTGTGGATGGACATTGGATTCTCGGCGGGAGCCTTGGGGGGAGGGAAGCAATGGCGATTCCCGCTTGCGCTTTATTTGGACCCGGATTTTAAATCTTATTTGAAGCAACAGTGGCGGGACTATGTGGAATTTAATGGGGACCATGTAGATAATGGAACTCTGTTTTGGGAGGCGGCCAAGGCGGTGCTCCGAGGGGCGGTGATAGCCTATTGCGCGCAACGTAAGAAACTGCTTGCGGAAAAAATCTTGGTTCTTGAATGCAAGGTGCGGGATAGTAGACTTTTAGTCCTTCGGAATCCTACCCTGTCGCATAAGCATGCTTTTCAGGCGGCCCAGTCAGCGCTCCATGCACTCCTTCATGAGAGAGCCCACAAATCCCTTTTTTATTATAAGTACCGATTATACCGTTTTGGTAATAGGCCAGGTAGAATGTTGGCCCAGATGACTAAGGCGAGGCGGGGTGCCACATTAATTACCTCGCTTAAAGATGATGGGGGAAGATTGGTTACAGAGCAATCTCAGATGGAGCGGCTATTTGTTACCTTTTATAAATCTTTATACACAGCGGAAGTAGTAGGTCGAGAGGCTCAGATTCACGCATTTTTGGACTCGTTGCCCTTACCTAAACTATCGACGACGGACTCGGACGTATTGGCTTCCCCTATAACCAGAGAGGAGGTGCTGGGGGTTCTCAAGCATCTTCCTCTTTGTAAATCTCCGGGCCCGGACGGCTTTGGGGGGGAATTTTATCGTCTTCTGCAGGGGTATGTGGCTGATCCGTTACGGGGCTATTTTGCAAGTGCGGCAGAGGTTGGACAGTTTCCTCCAGGAGCAAATCGAGCGTTAATTACTGTATTACCTAAACCGGGAAAAGACCCCTTACTTGTGAGCTCCTACAGACCTATTTCGCTTATTAATGTTGATCTTAAAATCTTAGCTCGGGTTATGGCCAACCGTTTGGCCCAGTTTGTTCCCTCTTTGGTGGGTGCAGATCAGGTAGGGTTTGTGCTGGGGCGATTGGCATGCCATAATGTTCGGAAGCTCCTCCTTGCTCTGGCCCATTGTGATTCTCGGAAGCAACCCGCGCTGGCTATTAGTTTTGACTCCGAAAAAGCCTTTGATAGAGTAGAGTGGGCCTTTTTATTCCCCTTGTTGCGCCACTATGGGCTGGAGGGGTTTTTTATGAGAGCTCTTGGGGCCCTTTATTCCCATCCAGTGGCGGCCGTATTGGTTAATGGAATGGCTTCTTCGGATTTTGTGCTCCAGAGGGGCACTCGCCAGGGCTGCCCTTTGTCCCCTCTACTTTATATATTATTTCTGGAACCCTTATTGATTTCCCTTCGATGTCATTCTCAGATAGCTGGAGTAGAACTGGGGAATTCCTCTTTGCGTTGTATGGCTTTTGCCGATGATATTATGGTAGTGTTGACTGACCCGGTTTCCGGCCTCCCTAGACTATTGGAGCTGTTTTGCCGGTTTGGGGAGATCTCGGGCCTAAAACTCAATGTGTCTAAATCGGAGGCACTCCCACTTCATATTAGTATTCCACATACGTGGGTTGACTTCCCGCTCCGGGAAGCTCTACAGCAGGTAAAATACCTGGGGGTTTTGATACCGTCTTCCCTCACCCTCACTCTATGAGATCAATGTTAAGCCCCTACTCCGGGGCACGGTGGAGCTACTCCGCTTGTGGGGAGATTTGCCGGTATCCCTTGCGGGATGTATATTTCTATACAATATGATGATTGTCCCTCGGTGGCTTTATCTGCTTCAAACTCTTCCGCTGTGGTTACGGACCGGGGACTTAGCTCGGTTGTACAGTGCTTTGAGGACCTTTTTATGGCTTGGGCGCAGGCCTCGGCTATCTTTACGCATTTTGATGTTGCCTGAGTCGCAGGGGGTATTTGGACTGCTAGACATTCGCGCCTATAATCTGGCTTGTGGGACTAGATTGATTCGGGACTGGTGTATGGAGAGCTCCTCTTTTTTAATGTTTTCTGTGGATAGGGATTTTTTACACCCTATCTCTGGGTTGTTTTTGTTACACGCTCCTGCGGCCCAGTTGGACTCTGCCTACAGGGGACATGTTGTTTGGGCCTATATGAGACATATTTGGAAATTACTGTGTAAACATCTGGGCATAAATTCTAATATCACTCCTCTACTCCCGGTGGTGGGTAATTTGCATTTTAAACCGGGCAGCCACAGCAAGGTGTTTCGGACTTGGCATGCACATGGAATTCGTAGACTGGGGGATGCTCTTTCTGATGGAGGCGATCTTCTTTCCTCGGCCGAATTGGGGTCGCTGTATAGGCTGGATAGGGTGGACGCTTTCGGCTACCTCCAGCTCCGTCATTATGTTCTTAGCATCTCTGGGGATTGCTTGAGCGGCGCTGTGGCACAGAACCTGGGGAAGTGTTTGGCGTTGAGGGATGATGCGGCGCCACGACTTCGCTATTATGTCAATGTTTTGGGCCCCCCTTTACTGACCGAATGGGCTGATTGGTTGGCAGGGGCGTGGAGTGCTGACTTGGGCTGCATGGTTTCGTCTGAATTGATATCTCGCTGCTTTGTCCTTGTGCGTACCATATCATGTAATATGTTACATAGGGAACAAGAATATAAATTCATTCACAGAGCTTTTATCTCCCCTCACAGAGCACACCGGGCCGGTATTACAGATAATGCGGGGTGTCCCAAATGTTCTGTAAATTCTGCTTCCCTGGGTCATATGTTTTGGGACTGCCCCTATGTGGGAGCCTTTTGGCAGCGAGTCTGGTCCTAATTGTCTTCCTTGGTTCCGGGGCTACCGGGCTGTAACCCCTGTATAGCTCTTTTTTACCAGGAGGCGGAGCTTCTTGGATGCACTGTTGGGCAGCGGCAGATGATTTTTAAGGCCCTTTTGTTTGCTAAGAAAGCCATTTTGACTTTTTGGCGTGAGCCGCATGCTCCCTCTTTCTCTCGATGGCAGGGGTCTCTTTATGACCTAGCTCTCTTGGAAAGACGGACTGCGGGCACTAGGGACGAACGCAGGTGGTCTCGATTTCAGGATGTCTGGGAGGAGTATTGGCTGACTCTTCCCCATCGTGAGTGGAGTCTCTTATTGAATTGTTAGTCTCTATTGGGTCTTCTGTCCTCTTATGTATTTTCCCTCTTCAGGTTTTTCTTTTTTCCGTAGATTCTATTGCGGGACTCCTTTCTCCTTCTCTTTCTTTCTTTTTCTCCTCTTCTTTCCTTTGGACTTGGTTCTCCTTTTTCTTGTAGGTTTATTTCCTACCTTTCTTTGGCCTATAACTTGTCACCGTTTGTCTGAAAATTAATAGATTTTCCATTTTGATGAAAAAAATAAATGGTCACATTAATCATGGTCCCCTCAGTGCTCTATGTCCCATTCTTCCAGACACCATCACATTGAAGACATAGACTCTGATCTCTTCATCGACTTGCCTGAGCTCAATGTTTCCGCTGAGGAGTCTTATGGAATCCTGTCAGATCCTTCACCTCCTCTCCCTAGGAAATAATCCCTGCCTAAAAGCCTCTCTTTCACAGAGTTCATCAGGCATATGGGGCTAGCTCTTCCCATTCATATGGAATCGGAGCAGGAGCCTCGAGCAGAACTTAAGGAGGCTTTGGACTATGTCAAATGGCCCAAGGACTGTAAAGTTTCCCCTGTACAACTTAATGAAGGAAGCTCTCTTTAAAAATTGGGAAAATCTCTCACAGTCCCGTTAGCCCCTAGAAAATTAGATACCCTTTACAGGTTCCTGTCTACCTTTTAACAAATCACAACTACAACATCAGTCCATAGTAGTAGAGTCAGTCTTGAAATGTGCTCATAGCTCATGTGCTTATGCTAGTAGCACTCCTAGGAGAGAAGGCAGGACCTTGGACAGATTTGGCAGAAGGGTTTTTCAGTCATCCATGCTCACTAGACTCATACTAAACTATAATTTCTATAATTCAGCAACTGCTAAACTTCCAAAAATATCTTCAATGCTTTATCAAAGGCTTTTTGGAAACTAGAAAGTACATGGTGAGATCTGCCTTTGATGCTTTTGACATATCTTCTAGAAAATCGGCTATTTCCATTGCTATGTCCAGACAGGCATGGCTCCATGTTTCTGACTTAGAGCGCAATGTCCAAAACCATTTATCAAACATCCCATGTACAGAGGATGACCTTCTCAGTGATCGAATAGGGGAGGCTACTGAAAAGATAAAGAAGCATATTGATTGTATGACAACATTGTCCAAAGTACACCACCTACACAGCTGTCACAAAAATACTCTGCTCCTTATCGATGACAACCTTATTATCTATCCAGACATCGCTATTCTCAGCCTGCGTCCTCCTTATGCCAGTCTACTCATAGAGCCCTCACCCTCATCAAAAGAAACAGCAAAAACTTCAGTCTTGGCAGTCTTTTTGGCTTTCTTATAGATAGCTTAGACAATGTCTCTCTTTATTTAAACAAAATTACCAGTTGGGGATCGGATCTACCATTTTTATCCAGGCTGGACCCTCATAACAGACAAATGGGTCCTTTAGGTAGTCTCTCGATTATATACCCTTCGCCTTCTGAAAAAGCCTCCAACAGAATTATACGTACTTTCAACTCACTCTAGAACTCTGTTTCACCAAGAGGTCTTAGCCCTTCATCACCTCAGTGCAATGCAACCAGTTCCACCAAAGGAGAGAGGCAGACAGTTCTATTCCAAATGCTTTCTCATTCTGAAAAAGACCGGAGAACTCCGTCCAATACTAGATCTCCGTGCGCTTAACAAATATTTAGTGGAGGAGAGATTTTGCATGGTTTCTCTGGGAAATCTGTTGCACCTACTGGAAAAGAATGATAGACTTTGTTCTCTAGATTTAAAAGCAGCCAGCCTACACTCATATTCCAATCTTGCCAGCCCACAGAAAATACCTATAATTTTGAGTGGGATCTTGATTCTTCCAGTACAGAGTACTGCCATTTGGCCTTGCCTCTGCTCTGAGAGTCTTCAACAAATGTCTAATAGTAGCAGCTGCAACTTTGCAGAATTATGGATTTGATATCTACCCATACTTAAACGACTGGTTAGTCAAAGTTTCCTCACCCACTCTTGCTCACCAAGCTACTACTTCTACAAATAGTTTCCTGGAACTCCTGGAATTCGTAGTCAACTACCCAAATCACAACTCTCTCCGGGTCAGAAATTAGAGTTCATTGAAGCCCTCCAAGACACTACCCAAACTTGAGCTTTATTACCTCAGCAGAGGCTCGACAATCTCCTGTATCTCTGCCATACAGTCTCATTCTGAACATATCTCAGAGCAAAACAGATGTTATGCTTTCTAGGTTATATGGCGTCTACTGTTTACATAGCTCCATTTGCACAATTTCATTTCAGAGCGCCACAGTGGATTCTATCCTCTCAATGGATTCAGGCTACAGACCCTCTCTTTGCATACCTTTGGATCACCCCAGAACTACAGCAATCGCTTCATTGGTGGCTTAACCCATTTAACCTTTCCAGAGGCCTACTATTCCAGCCTCCTCCCCACCAGAAAGTCCTCATAACAGATGCTTTACTTCTCATTTGGGGGGTGGGGGCTCATCTAGATGACCTCAGCATTCAGGGAATCTGGTCTCTTCACAAGAAAACACTACAAATCAACCTACTAGAGTTACGGGCAATCCACAGTGCTCTGTTCACATTTCCATATTGCTCACAGAACCATGTAGATCTTTTGCGCACTGAAAATCAAGTAGCCATGTATTACATAAACAAGCAAGGCAGCAAAGGCTCTCATCCCTCTTTGCCATGAGGGTCTAGGACAATTCACTGCAGCCCGTTAAGAGTTGCCAGTTCAGCGCAGTCCTTCCATCATTGACGATTCAGAGCCACCAGTTCAGCATGGCCTTTACATTGAGGGACATTCCTTCCCAACCGTTTCAGCACTGGCTTTTCAACCCTGTCAGTTCCTATGCGTGCAAACATTCAGCTCTTTAAAGGCACCTGGGTCAGGCACGTTGCTACTTATACAGTTAAAAACTTTCAAAATTTGCTACTTTTACAACTTTCAAAAATTCACAGATACCACTTTTACGTTGCAAATTTATGCTCCACTCATATTCAAGACATCTGCAAATCAGCCACTTGGTCCATAGTCCACACATTTACTTCTCATTACTGCTTATATCAACATTCTAGAAGAGACAGTCAGCTTGGTCAGGCAGTTCTCAAAAAGTTATTCTCTCTTTAGAAGCCATCTTCCCTCCATCCTCAGGGATTTCACCAGCCTCAAGACAGTTATATTTAACCCTCTTCCTAGAGGCATGAGTCTGGCAGCTTGGAAGTCCCATATATAAGAATATATTGCCTGCTTGTCCTCGGAGAAAGCATAGTTACTCACATGTAGCAGATGTTCTCTGAGGACAGCAGGCAGATATTCTCACAATCCTCCCACCTCCCCTAGTGGGCTGCTTAACATTTAGATGGAACTGAAGGTCTCCCAAGCCAACGTCAGGTGGGAAGGCACATGTGCACGTGCACTATGGACAGTGCTAAAGTTTTAAAATGACAGTACACTTTGGCACATGTTCTTACTGGTCTCCATGGACTACATCACTCAAATGTGAGAATATCTGCCTGCTGTCCTCAAAGAGCACCTGTTACAGGAGAGTAACTATGCTTTTTTTTTTTCCATGAAAGTTTATTAAGATTTTGAAAAATACAAGAGAATATAAAACTGAAACTCTTGTGGGATCTCACCAAGTTCTTGTGACCTGGACTGATCACTGTTGGAAACAGAATACTGGTCTTCATGGACCTTTGGTCTGACCCAGTATAGTGATAATTATGTTTTGTAGATTTTAAGACATCTCATTTGGGTTTCCATATATGTATACAAAATTGTATTACATGTGTATTTCCCCATTTCTGTAATTATTGCACTGGGAAGATATTTAAAACACAAGGAAAATCATTTAAAAACTTGCTAGTTTTCCTTTCATGTGCCTGATTCTCTAAGGGCTCCTTTATACTAAGGTGTGCTAGCGTTTTTAGCGTACGCTAGCCAAAAAATTACCACCTGCTTAAAAGGAGGCAGTAACGGCTAGCGCACGTGGCATTTTAGCGTGCGCTATTGCGCATGTTAAGGCCCTAATGCACTTTTGTAAAAAGAGCCCTAAGTGTTTTCCCCCCATAGACCACAGAAGGGAGAAAAGCCCTAGTGAATCAGTTCCTTAGTATAATAAGGCAAGATTTGTGGACTTGAGTTTCTAATGTGAACCATTAAGTCACAGTTATATTTTGGCAGTTTTTATAGTGCTTTGGTACACTAATAAATAAGCAACACAATGAGATGCGCTATATTGCAGATGTATAAATATTAACTGCTTCCTATGGCTATGCAATATTAGCATTAATGTATATTTTATAAGCAGAGAGTCTAATGAAATTTCATGTCTGGAAAAGCTATCTATAAATTATTTTTGCTTTATATCTAACATTTTAATTCAAACAGGAGACATATTTGTTCTTTGTAAGAAAAGCTGTTGCAGTTGTTCTCCACCAGATGGAGCAACAGCTCAGCTTAAACATTTGCAGTTACACCGTAAGCAGGTCCTTAGAATAGTCCTCTGATAGGATGGTCAGGGAATGCAATTAAAGCTGCAAACTCTGTTCTGCCAGTTTCATGAGAATTATGAGCTACATACTGTGAATAAAAGTCACTTTATTGTGTGAGAAAGTTCTCTACTTTAAACTGTGTTAGAAAGATTAGAGAGTCTTTCTAAACAGATGTCGCACTAAATAAATGTTACCTTGCACAAGCATTTATTTAATATCTGTGTCTGTATGACAAAGCTGGATATTGTAAGGATGCAATGTACCAAATCCTTTAACAGTGAAAAAGGAAGAACTGCTTAATTTCAGTATTGAAGGCTGGTCTGATAGCCTCTTGGTCTCATATATGAGACCTAGATTTGACCCCTGCACCAGAATCTTGCTTCGTATGTTGCCAGTGTGGAGAAAGCAATTAAAACTCCCTGAAAGGGAAGAGTCCAAACTATTGCAGGATGCATGCATACCAGGTTCTTGAAGGAGTGTGGCCTGTAGTTAAGAGCTGTTACTGAAATTACTGAGTTATAGATGTGGTTGAGAGGGGCTTATGGGCATCTTTTTCCATCTAAAAATAGACAATACGAGCTCTTTGCTAAGCTCAGCTCTTGGAACTCATACTGTAATGTACATTTGTAAAATGTTGTAGTCTATGAAAACAGTTCAAACCCCACTGATGCTCCGTGTGACCTTGAGCAAGTCACTTAACCCTCCATTGTCTCAGGTACAAGATTAGATTGTGAGCCCAACACAGCGCTGTACATTTAACATGCATTAGACTGTCCCTGCTCAGAAGACCTTGCAATTTAATTTGGACAAACAGGACATATAGGCTTGGGGAGTTTCTTGCAGAGAATGATAAGATAGATATGGATGATTTTATGGTCAGTGGGGAGTTGGAAGTTGAAAGCAGCATTGAAAAAAGGGCCTTTAGCTTGGATTTGAATAATGCTAGAGACGGCGCCTGATGTAATGACTCAGGCAGTATATTTCATCTTGGGCTACTATTGAAAAAGGTATAAGCAAAATCCAAATAAATGAAAGTTTTGCACCCCAGAGCAGTGCTAAATATTTTGCACACATTTTGTACCACTGTCACAGGTGGCATTAGACATTTTTCCCTGCAGGTACTGAATAGACACCAGCGATGCCACAAGGACCTCACACATACTATATACTTGTCCTGTGGGGGCAAGACATGATATTGTGAACTCATGTGAGCCATTTTAAGCTTCATGGGCAACGTTGGGTGCCCTTTTTCCCAACCTTTTACATGATCACATTTTGAGACATTGCCGTTGAAGGTTTTTAGTACATATTAGTCGAAGGCATAGATATGTCAATTTTACAATATGAACATAAGATTTGCCGCTGCTGGGTCAGACCAATGGTCCATCATGCCCAGGAGTCCGCGTTTGTATACATACACTTAAATTTGTGTCCTGTTGCAGTTTTGCATTTCCGTCCCCCTTCTGTCTCCCTCACTTCCGTCCCTTTCGATCCGTTGGGATTTCTAGCTTGCCTATGATCCGGTGAGTCTTCCCTGCAATCTTCTTGCCTGGTATCCTCTGGGTATACCGTTTCCCGAACCATCGACTCTTGGTCGACTGTCAGCTTTCCCTTTCTTCTTAGTTTAAAAACTTCTCAATTTCTCGCTTGATGTTGCTTGCAATACGCTTTTATGTTTAGTCCTGCATTTGTAAAATACATCACAGGCTCTAAATATTTTACCTCAAACAGAGAGCAAAAGAGGAAAAGGAGATAGCTGACAGGCTAAATGAGTTCTTCACTTCAGTCTTCACGAGGGAGGACACAACCAACATTCCGGAACCCGAGGAGATCGTAAAAGGAGATCAGGATGAAAATCTGGTCCAACTAGAGGTAAGCAAAGTGGATGTCCTCAGGCAGATAGACAGGCTAAAGAGCGACAAATCGCCAGGTCCGGACGGCATTCACCCAAGGGTACTCAAGGAACTAAGGAACGAAATAGCTGAGCCACTTAGACAAATATGCAACCTATCTTTAAAAACTGGAGAGATTCCGGAAGACTGGAAAATAGCAAATGTCACGCCCATCTTCAAGAAAGGCTCAAAGGGAGACCCAGGAAACTACAGGCCGGTGAGCTTGACCTCGGTCCCGGGAAAGATGATGGAAGCGCTGATTAAAGACTGCATCTGGGAACACATCGAAAACACGGGCCAGCTAAAGCCGAGCCAGCATGGCTTCTGCAAGGGCAGGTCATGCCTCACTAACTTATTATACTTCTTTGAGGGGGTAAACAGCCAGGTGGATAAAGGGGACTCTATAGACATCATCTATCTTGACTTCCAAAAAGCCTTCGACAAGGTACCACATGAAAGACTGCTAAGGAAGCTATGGAACCACGGGGTGCAAGGGGAGGTCCACCGATGGATCAAAAACTGGCTGGCGGACAGGAAACAGAGAGTTGGAATAAAGGGCCATTACTCAGACTGGCAATGGGTCACGAGCGGAGTTCCGCAGGGGTCGGTGCTGGGACCGCCCCTGTTCAATATATTTATTAACGACGTGGAGGCAGGAACAAAATGTGAGGTTATTAAATTTGCGGATGACACCAAATTATACAGCAGGGTTGAAAGCAAGGAGGACTGCAAAAATCTCCAAAAAGATCTGACAGCGCTGGAAGAGTGGGCCAAAAAGTGGCAAATGAGCTTCAACATAGGGAAATGCAAGGTCATGCATGTAGGGAAAAAGAACCCGATGTTCACTTACAAAATGGGGGGATCACCGCTAGGGGTGAGTAACCTTGAAAGAGACCTGGGAGTGATGGTAGACACATCATTGAAGGCGTCGGCGCAGTGTGTCACAGCCTCAAGGAAGGCAAACAGAATGTTGGGTATCATTAAGAAGGGTATCACGACCAGGACGAAGGAAGTCATCCTGCCACTGTATCGTGCAATGGTGCGCCCGCACCTGGAGTACTGTGTCCAGTACTGGTCGCTGTACCTCAAGAAGGACATGGCGGTACTTGAGAGAGTCCAGAGAAGAGCAACTAAGCTAATAAAGGGTATGGAAAACCTCTCATATACTGACAGACTGAAGAAGCTGGGGCTTTTCTCCCTGGAAAAGCGGAGACTTAGAGGAGACATGATAGAAACCTTCAAGATCATGAAGGGCATAGAAAGAGTAGACAGGGACAGATTTTTCAAATTACGGGAAAACACAAGTACAAGGGGGCACTCAGAGAAATTGAAAGGGGAAAGGTTTAGTTTAGAACAAATGCCAGGAAGTTCTTTTTCACTCAGAGGGTGGTGGATACATGGAACGCGCTACCGGAGGATGTGATAAGCAGGAGCACGCTACAGGGCTTCAAAGAGGGTCTGGACAGGTACCTGGAGGACAAAGGGATTGAGGGGTACAGATAGGAGTAGAGGTAGGTAATAGGGATAGGATTAGAGGCAGTTACAAAATTAGTCAGGGACACTGTTCAGGCAATTAGGCCTGATGGACCGCCGCGGGAGCGGACCGCTGGGCAGGATGGACCTCTGGTCTGACTCAGCGGAGGCAACTTCTTATGTAAAACATGTGTTCAGATTCTGGTGTTACCTCAGTATCAGGGACACAAAATCCCTTTGCTTTCAGATACTGTCTGTGAAGTAACACAAAACCTTATAAATACATTACTGTAAAGCTCTAGAGCAAACAGAACGGGCAGCAGAACTGCAACTTTCCAGTTGGGGCTACTGGTAGAAGTTATTACTGTGAGTAACGGGGAAGCAGAAATAGGGACCAGTTATGGAGCTTTCAAGTAAATGATTTTCTGGACCTCTGGTCACCTCAGCTTGCTGGAACAGATGGTTGTTAAGGAAAAACCACTACATACAGTAAATAAAATGCTGTGTATATCATGGAAAACTTTGGACAAAGCATAAAATATACTGTATGTGTACTTGATTTGATATGTGGTTTATGTCTTTCAAAGCACAGCTAAAAATGATTGCTTTCTGCATTCATCACTTCCTCCACAAAAAGAACTTTTCCCACTTCACTAATTGAAGCTGAGTTATTGCTATCAGTGTGCAGTGTGTCACTATTGTCTTAATAACCTCCGTTTTGTGCAATGCATCCATTATGGTTAACTGAATTCCCACTTTAAAACCAGACACACGCATTGAAGTAATTTTGAAACCCTGGGGTCCCAGAGGTCTATCCTTAATGTTGTTTTCCCCCTCGAGGGACAGAATTTGTCAAGGTCAACAGAGTAACCCTGGAGATATGTTGCAGACTCCTGCATCTCAAAGGAACTCTTCTGACTCCATTTGCCCTAGAAACTGACTGATGCTGGGTTAGGAAGATCTTTGTTTTCCATAGAGAGCCTTCGTTTGCGAAGTTAGAGCTTACCCAGATGTCTCTAGGGTAACTCAAGGCTTGGGGAGGAAAGCTCCTGGAGCTCAGGCAGGAGGTAATTAAATGAGGTGCTTCCCTTCCACCGATATATCTATGTAAATGTCACATGATCTATAAACAAACCCAGTATGAGCTTTGTGACCCTGAGCTGTTGTCGTCTTTTCTAGATGAAGAAAGATCTTCATTGGAGTCTGAAAAATTAGCTTTCTTTTTCACTCCTCTTCAACATTAAAACAAGAAACTCTTACTGTGTCTTAGGTACGAGTGGTCTATTGTTAATACAGCAATGTTTGCTTTCTTTTCCTAAGCTAGGAGTGCTTTAAGGCTTTCTGCATTCTGGTGTCCTAATTTTTGTTAAATATTATTATTACAGAGGACATTTCTTTCACTTATTTACCGTGTAATAGTTGTATTTGTTTTGCCTGTTGGTTGGTTGGTAGACGATGCTTTTCATGCATACAGCTGAGAATAAATACTTGAAGCCTCCCCACTCCACTGTGTCAGAGTGGATAGAAGGATCTCTTTGTTAGTTAAAGGATTACTCTGTATATGGAGATTGAGACCCATATATAGAAATAGTATGGTTACCTCTCCAATGCCTTTTTTGTATATTCATTCTGCAAGCGTTCTATTACTATGGGGGGGGTCAATTTATTTACTAAGCTATAAAAACATGTTTAGCTGTGTTCATTGGCCGTGGTGGTCATGTGATGTGGAGGGCCATTTTTGAGATGTCTAAGTCCGAGTTTGGATGTTTTGTGAAGTGCGTCCAAAAATTGGGTAGAGAAAATGGGCACTTTTGAAACCGCAAAACATCTAGCTTTTTTTTTTTTTTTTTTTTTTTAATGACCTTAGTGCTTCTATCTTTTTTGACCATTTCCAAACAACAAAACATCCAAATGAAAAGCACACAAAACAAGCCATTGGGATGGAGGACGAGTCCAAATTTTCAGTAGACTGACCATACTCTAGGGGGTACTGCACTGAACTTCACATAAAGGGTACCAGGTACACATTTCACCATAACCCCTTACAGTGTATGGAGAGCCTTCCATAACTCACCCAATAAACTATTGTACCCAACTGTTTATCAGCCCTATATCCCTTTGCCTGCAGGTGTTACCTATATGTCAGTACAATACGTTTTAGAGGGTTTTGGTGAGCTCACAGTTTCCACCACAAGCGTAGTCGTTAAAATGGGAAATGGGCCTAGGTCCCCTTCTCTAGAGTCCACTGCACTGACCACCAGGCTACTCCAGACATCTGCTCTACTAGGACTGGCCATAACATCTGCTTCTGTCATAGAGACAGGTATGTACCGTTTTATTTATTTATTTATGAATTTCAAAATAATATCAAGCATTAAACTTGTACAGAAAAGAAATCAAGCCAAATACAATCTACAACAATCCAAAATAAGATTGTTAAACAAGCAAATTCATAATAAACATAAAAGTTACAATGGCTTAACTTTACTCAAGTCCTCAAATTGGATCCAAAACTTACACAATTAGCGAGTAAAATAGAAGTAAACTTAAACTTAAAGAATCACTGTCTTAAACTGAGCACAAAATGTATAACTTTCTAATGAGCTTAAAATTTTCCTTTATCCAACTGGGATATAGACAAGAAAGTAGTTAATTGACAAGGTTCATTTGGTGATGAACAATACACTTGCAAGGGTGTCGCAAGTAAAAAGTAGCCCCTAAAGCTAACTACTTCTGGCTTAAGTAAAAGAAATTCTCGCCTACGCTTCTGCGTTTCACGTGATACATTGGGAAACATCTGTATTTTATGTCCAGGAAATTCTTTCCGTTTGTTCTTAAAGAATAAACTCAGAATCCATGCCTTATCTGGTTGAAGAGCAATAGATATTATTAAAGTTGCTGGGGTCGCAATTTCTTAATCTGACGTCTCCATTAACACTGAGATATCCATTGCCTCTTGAGGTCCAGACCTCTGATGTTGACTTTGACCACCAGCAGGCAAATAGTATACCTGAGACAGTGGAGGTAAAAGTTTATCTGAAATTCCCAGAATTTCCTGAAAATATCTTTTGATCATTTCCCCTGGTGTCACCAAAGTGACTTTGGGAAAATTAATCAATCTTAAATTATTACTTCGTGCGGTGTTCTCCAACATTTCAATTTTCCTCCTAAGATTAATGTTATCTTTAATTATTGTCTCTTGAATCTTTTTGGAGGAAATTAAATCCTGTTCAACTTTCTGAATACTGGATTTAGAGTCACTCAATTCATTTTTAACTTCTTTCAATTCTTTTGTATGTTCAATCAGTTTCCCTTCCATGCAGTGGCGAACCTAGCATGTGTGACACCCGGGGCCCATCATTTTTTGGCACCCCCCCATCTGTACGAAAAACATGATTTTTAGTAACAAGCCACACGTCACACATGAGTACCTAGGAAAAGGCAGCATCTTACATACTGCAGTGAGAAGTACAACAGCAATACACCCATTGTAAAACTAAAGCCAGACTAGTACAGATCAATCCTGCAGTCAATCCTAACAGAAAACTATGTCTTTCGAACACACAGAACACAAAAAACACTTTCGCCTAGTATCGAATGTCATCACAAACTTACCCATCCCCCTTTTACAAAACTGTAGTGTGGATTTTAACCACGGTGGTAACAGCTCTGACGCTCATAGAATTCTGAGCATCAGAGCTGCTACCATCACGGCTAGCGCTAAAAAACGCTCCACAGTTTTGTAAAAGGGGGGATAAAATAGAAATTCATGGACAAAGGTTAAATTGAACCAGCAAGAAGCTGGACTCTGCATACAATGCAACACCACAGAAACAGTGACACAGGTCTCCTAAAGCAATAAATAAATAGAAAATTTTTGTTCTATCTTTGTCTTCTCTGGTTTCTGATTTCCTCATCTTCTTGTTACTCTCTTCCTTCCATCCACTGTCCCTCTTCTCTCTGCATCTTCCGTTTGCTCTGTTACTGTGCCTCTCCCTTTCTCCCTCCTTCCAAATTGGTCTGGCACCCATCTTCTTCCCTCCACTCCTCCCATAGTCTGGCATCTCTGTCTTCTTCCCTGCCAGCGTCTTCTCCCAACTCTCTCTTCCCCATTTCCCTTCAGCGTCTTCTCCCCACTCTCTCTTCCCCATTTTCCTGCAGCGTCTTCTCCCCACTCTGTCTTCCCCATGTGCTTTCAGCGTACTTCTTCCCCCCTCTGTCTTCCCCATGTGCTTTCAGTGTCCTTATCCCCCTCTGTTTTACCCTGTTTTCCTCTCCACCCCACTTTTTCTTCCTTTCTCCCTCCCTGCCCCTTACCTTCGTGGCGCTTTCTCCCCACCCACACCCCCGGCCCGGACAACAAACCTCCCTGCCCTGTGGCCGGCGATGTCTAAACTGCTTTCTTACAGCAGCCAGAACGTTGTAGTTGCATATGGCTGCTGTAAAGGTTGTCTCTGATGCAACTTCCGGTTGCATCAGAGATGACCTTTATGGCAGAAACACGCAACTTCAATGCTCTAGCTCAGGGGTGCCCACACTTTTTGGGCTTGCGAGCTACATTTAAAATAACCAAGGCAAAATGATTTATCAACAATAAAATTTAAAAAAAAAACACAAAGCACACTGTACGCTGAGAAAATGTTAATTCTCATTCCTATTCTGGGTTTTTTTCAAAGAGGTCAAGGCAGATGACTCTATGCACTGTCACCTCAGTAACAACCATACAAAAATAGGCAAATACCCCCCTCCCTTTTTACTAAAGCACAATAGCAGTTTTTAGCGCAGGGAGCTGCGCTGAATGCCCAGGGCTGCTCTCGACGCTCATAGGCTCCCTGCGGTAAAAACCGCTATTGTAGTTTAGTAAAAGGGGGGCCATAGTGCAAAATAAAGAGAGCAGATATAAATTCAGACACATTTTGATCACTAAATTTAAAATAAAATCATTTTTTTCTACCTTGTTGTCTGGTGATTTCATGAGTCTCTACACTTTCTTCTTCTGACTGTGCATCCAATCTTTCTTCCCCCCTTTCCTTCCTCCCTCCCGTGGTCTGACATCTCTATCAGCCCTTTCCCTTGCTTCTCTTGGATGTCTGGAATCTTTTCTCCCCATCCCCGCGTTCCAGCATCTCTCTTACCCTCCCCATGCTATTCCTCCCCCCCCTCCAGCAGGATCCGGTGCTTGCTCATTGTTCTTCCCAGCAGCACTGCTGCAACTCTTCGGGCCACCGGCAGCATGAATGAAGTAAACATGTTGCCTTCAGTGACCCAGTTCTGGCCTCCTTTTTTTTTTTTTTCAGTGCCACATTTGTTTGCCCTTCTAAAGCCGCCGCCACCCCAAGCTCATCTTCCCTGCGTTGGGCCGACCAGCCTTCCTCTCCCCGACGTCAATTCTGCCATCGGAGAGGAAGTTCCGCCCAGCTAGGCAGCGATTGGCTGGCCCAAACTTCCTCTCTGAAGGCAGAATTGACGTTGGGGAGAGGCAGGCTGATCAGCCCGGTACAGTTTTCCGGACCTGGCCGGCTGTGCACCCCCCCTAAGGCTGCACCTGGGGCGGACCGCCCCCCCCCCTTTGTACGCCACTGCTTCCATGTATTGAAAATGGGGATTAATGGCTTTTCCAAAATTAGCCACTAAATCCCAAAGTGCCTCTAGTGTAACTTCAGAGGGTTTAATAGGAGCAATAAATTGCTGACAAGTGAAAAAGTTCTCACCAAATGTAGAAATCTTTCCTCTCCTCCGGCTGGAAATTCCCCTCATTAGCTGATGATATTGCCTCCGGTTCCTTGGCTGGGCTTTCCAAATGGAGCACCCCTCCTACTGAGCCCTCCAAAGCTGGTAAACTTGCCTCAGGGGAAGAAAACTGCCCTATCTCGGGGGTTTCCTCACCCCTTGGAGAGCTCGTTGTCTGGGGCTGCGGGAGTGGAGCTCGAACGTCGGGGCTTAGAGTTGTATCGGGTCCGTGGAGGATTACAGCAGTCTCGCCCAATCGCAGCACCTCCTGCAGACTGCTCATCGACGCAACTGGGGCATTTTGCATATGCCGTAGGATGTCCTCAATTGTACCCAGTGAGACACTTCTGGAGCGGCGCGAGGCAGCAGCGGTGCTTCGGCCGCGTCGCTTGGGCATGTCTGGTAGGAAGGCAAAACTTTCCTTTCTACCACGAAAAGTTTTAAGAATCTTCACTAACTCCCAGGGTGTCTATCAGCACCTATAAAAGTATCATTGTGCAAATTATGCATATATATACACTTGGGCCCTTATTTGGGATTTTATATATAGTACTTAGCTCGGGTGTAGTTTCTACCTGGCCATCAGGAAGTGATAAACAACGGAAGATCTCCGTTTCGCTCTAACTTTATAAAAAGAGCTTCTTCAGAAAATAGATGTTTTGCGGTTGCAAATACTTTTAATGCTACCTTGGTGTATTCTAGCCGGTAGAGGAAGCCTTCTGGGACACAAATGTAAAAGTTTCTATATAAAATAAATTTAAAAATTAAAAAGAGACATTTGGATCGCAAGAGACAACATAATAGTCAGAAGGTGTCCTTTGTGTTTATCTATAGGCAAGGACAGACCATGAGACATTAAAATCAGAATTCTGATGGTTAATGGTTCAGAGATATCTAAAATAGTACAAATAGTATCCCATATCTTGTTCCAGTAAATAGTCAGGTGTATACAATTGAACAATAAATGTTCCAAGGATCCATCAACACTGTCACAAGACCAACATTTAGATGAAGATGAGGGGTCTATTTTGTGGGATAAGGTGGGAGTCCAAACAGCACGATGCGATTCAAAATGTTTTGTTTTGCTGGAAAAATTTAGATAAGGTTGAATACCACGCTTGGTGGAATACTATATGTCTCCATGGTAAATATGAACAGGTGTTAGCGGAAAAAAGGAATGCTCTTGGCAAATATAAATCTGTTTGGTCTCCCATACAACATTACTGTTCGACTGCTTAAATTTGAACTAGCTAGCTCCCTTTTTATTACGTATATATATTTCTTGCGAAATGATGATATGCTTATATGTCATACTATCAAACTAACGTATTATTTCTACAAATTTTGCATAACTGCATACTAGAAGCATAACTTTAACGATTATGTTCTATGTGCTTGGACCATGTACTTTGCAATTATTTTTTCTGTTTGTTTTATTCCTTTGTATTGTGTTTTCTGAAAATTAATAAAACATTTTGAACTAAAAAAAAAAAAAGAGACATTTGGACTGATGATAGCCCGCACACAGGTTATTAGCCAAGACTAGTTCTAACGGCGAATAGCCGCAGGCACTTGAGATCCACAGTCTCTACCTCCAAAAAAATCTTCTGTAGAGACCTACTTGATTTAGCATTAGCCTATTTTTTAGGACTCACATTAATGTTGCCATTATTGCATGCACACTAAAGATGGCACTATTTAACTCTGTTTCATTAATGGTTGGGAGTTATACAACACAAGTCTCCAATACTTTAGCCAACCTCCACAGTATCCAAAATCCCTCTCCACAAAATTACAAGTTGTTCCACATGCTCTCATATATTTAAAATCTGGCAAAATGTGGCCTCAGGTACACCTCCTCCACCCTTAGTAATGTTCAATAGCGGTAGGGATACCGGTGTTTTTATTCCTCATTGGCCCATATTCTTTTATTGCAGTTATTTAAGTAAACTTTTTTTTTAAACTTTTAAACTTTTTTATCCACCATAATCTTTTTAGAAGTTTCCTTGAGATTATTCTATTTAAACATATTCAAATAAATTGTATACTTAGCTTAGTATGCTACTGGGTTACATGATCCGACATGTTTCGCAACAATTTGCTTTATCAAGGATCCCCCAGAGCCATTATGTCCACCATCTTACTCAGATTTTTTGCAAGATCATGTCTGATCATGTAACCCAGTAGCATACTAAGCTAAGTATACAATTTATTTGAATATGTTTAAATAGAATAATCTCAAGGAAACTTCTAAAAAGATTATGGTGGGTTAAAAAGTTTAAAAAAACATTTACCTAAATAACTGCAATAAAAGAATGTGGGCCAATGAGGAATAAAAACACCGGTATCCCTACCGCTATTGAACATTACTAAGGGTGGAGGAGGTGTACCTGAGGCCACATTTTGCCAGATTTGAAATATATGAGAGCATGTGGAACAACTTGTAATTTTGTGGAGAGGGATGTTGGATACTGTGGAGGTTGGGTGAAGTATTGGAGACTTGCCATTATTGCATGGCCATTAGCATGTCAGCCCCTACCACCAATTATTTTGTAGGTGGTTAGGGCTCACACACAAACCATCTGCTAATTGGTTAGCATGTGGCAATGTAGAACACACCTCTTCTCCCTCCTAGAACCTCCCCAGTGCTAAAAATTAAAATCTATGTTTTAGCATGTGGGTAGCATATGCTGATGTCAAAATTACTGAGGGACCCCGAACACTCAAGCACACAATCGATACAGACACTTTGAGAGAAAAAAATCAATCCAATATCCATTCAATACTCTCTCAACCTTATTCTTGTTTTTTAGCCTTAAATGTTCTCGAGCTGTCAAACCATGGGTGGAGACCTTACCCTTTGACTTTCCACTCCCAAGCAAATGATTCAAACCTGCCGGAAGTATATTTCAACTAATAGGAGGGGAAAAACCTCAGATCCCCATTTACCGCCAGACTTACCCCCCTCTTTTTCAAAGTTGCGCTATGCTTTTTTAGTGCGTGCTAAACATATGCTAAACGCTAATGCGTGCATGTTATCCTATGGACGGGTTAGTGCACGTGTTGATTCTGCGCGTGCTAAATCCACGCTACAATGCTTAGCACACCTTTCTAAAAGAAGGCCTTAATCTTTGCCAGCAAACTTGAAAGGGAAAATCTTCATTGGCAGAAAAGCCTCTAACCTCCTACTCCGATGGCAGAATTGACATCGGGAAGAGGAATGCAGGTCGGCTCGACATAGGAAAGCAGGGAGAGCTTGGGGTGGTGGCGGCTTTGGGACCTGTTACCCGATGACAGGGGCGGCTTGGCAGAGGGCAGGGAGAAAGAAACAAAGGAGGCAGGCAAGGAGACAGAAGGAAAGAAGGGAAACAGAAAAAAAGAAAGGGGGCATGAAGAGAGAAAAAAAGAAAGGGAGGCAGGGAGAGAGGAAGAAAAAGTTGGGGGAGGGAATGAGGTCTGGAGGAGAGGAAGCATACAGGCTGAAAGAAGGGAAGAAAGATTGGATGCACAGTCAGAAGAAGACAGTGCAACCAGAGACTCATGAAATCACCAGACAACAAGGTAGGAAATATGATTTTATTTTAAATTTAGTGATCAAAATGTGTCTGAATTTATATCTGTTGTCTATATTTTACACTATGGTCCCCTTTTACTAAATCGCAATAGCGGTTTTTAGCGCAGAGAGCCTATGAGCATCGAGAGTAGCGCTGGGCATTCAGCGCAGCTCCCTGCGCTAAAAACTGCTATTGTGGTTTAGTAAAAAGGGAGGGGGGTGGGTATTTGTCTATTTTTGTATGGTTGTTACTGAGGTGACAGTGCATAGAGTCATCTGCCTTGACCTCTTTGAAAAACCCCCGGAATAGGAATGATAATTAACATTTTCTATGCATACAGTGTACTTTGTGTTTTTTAAAAAAATTATATTGTTGGTAGATCATTTTGACTTGGTCATTTTAAAAGTAGCTCACAAGCCCAAAAAGAGTGGGCACCCCTGATTTATATCATATTTTCAAATACTTTCTACATATGGTGGCAAGTCAAATGCACGCAAGACAAAAGCACGCGATGAACCTCTACATATACAGTATACTGTTTTACTAGTTTACACAATGCACTTAATCCCTCCATTGCCCCAGGTACATTAGATAGATTGTGAACCTGCCGGGACAGACAGGGAAAAATGCTCGAGTACCTGAATAAATTCATGTAAACCATTGTGAGCTCCCCTAGGAGAATGGTATGGAAGATTGAATGAATAAATAAAGCATTTTAAGCTGCAATAAATGCATGTCGGTGCATATTGAAACTTAGTAAAAGGACCCCTTAGTGTTTTCTGACGGTTGGATTTTGCTTTTGGAAGGTAACACATATCTCCCTGCCCCCTCCAATATTCAGCCAATATCTCCCTGCCCCCTCCAATATTCAGTGTGTTTTTGCATGCTGATCGCCGCCGGCTAAATTATCCAGTGATATTCAGTGCTGGGCCCTGCCCAGGCAACAGCACTGAATATCTCTTGATAATTTTGGGCAGTCTGTTTGCCTGGAGCTTAAGAGGCCCCAGGCTGAACATTGGGCAAGTTGCATATGTTTTTATTTTTACATAAAAAAAGAAAAAATAAGCCTTGCTCTCCCCCTTCCTGACCCCTCCATATATGCCCCCGCCCTCTCCCCCTGATCTGTGACCATCCCATCAGAATGCTCCCTAACCCCTCAAACCCACCCGATATGTGAGTAGGAAGTGGAACCCCAGGCCTCCCTTTGTCCATGGTGGTCCAGCAGGGGGTCATTGGAGGCAGCCACCGATAAGGGAAGGTGCGAGGGGGCCGCATTCTTGCCCCCATTGACCTCTGCTGGACAAAGGAAGGCCCTACTTATACTTTGGTGGGGTGGGGGGGGGCCTTCCGAAGGGGGTGGACACAACCTAGGGGGAGGGCAGGGGGTCAGGAAGGGGGCAAGTAAGGGCGGTCACGGGTTGTTGGGGTTTTTTGTGGGGTTTTTTTTTGCAATTCAGCAAAAAAAATATGTTTATATGGGTGCTGGCATGATTTTCATTGCCGGCAGCTGTAAAGCAAAGCTGTGGGATTTTAGACTGCTTTTGAGCCGTCCTAAATAATGGCCACTTTGCTATGCACTTCCAGCATAGCTCCTGCCCAGCCCACTTTTTACTTGAGTGGATATTCTGAGGCACTCTCCAGTTAAGTGTCCCCGAGAATCCCCTCTTAGATGGCAGCTAACTATTTAAGCAGTCAGGAGAGCTTTCTGCCCGCATAAATCATTCTGAATATCGTTCTCTAGAGATAAAGGTTTCCCACATGGGTGTATGTGTGTGTGGGTATCTATCTATCGGGTTTTTTTAATGGGGGGGGTGCTATTATAATTTGCTTTTCAAACATATTTTGAACTGCATTTGAATTGATGTCTCTGTTTTTGTAGGACAGCAGCTTTGATATCAGTTTTAATGGAGTAATAGAATTTCTCCCTGAGGATGGCAGTTGTCGTGACAAAACTTGGACCATCTTGGAGTGCTTATATTTATTATTTGATAGTGCTTCCTTCACTGTCCTTGGAGGTTTAATAAATCCAATTACTCTTCTTCATTGAATATGAAGCCATCGATGACAGTGATAAGGATAAATACTATTTCTGATATTACACTTTTATACAATATTACCATGCTGGAATTTGTCCCTGTTTAAAATTCTGAGACTTTTTCATGTACAATGAATATACCACTTTGAATGCCAAAGGCAGTATACAAGTCCCCATTCTCTTCCCTAGTTTCCTTCCATATGGTGTGTTATAGGTCATGCACATTTCTGCATAGAAAAACTCTAGCCCAATGTGTACCAAAATTAATAAGCTATATTAAAGGCAAATCCATACAAATCAGCTGATTAATATGGAACTGGATTAACACAGTTCACAATAAACATAGTCCTTGTTATGCAACCGAACTGCAGGTGTACCAGTCAACTAGCTCCAAGTACACTGGCAGGCCAACCCACCCACCTCACCCCAACGCTCTCAGGCCTTCCCCTGGTAGTACTTGAAAGGGACTGAAGCCTCTTGATTTTCAAATTGCCTAGGCATAGAAACAATGTACTCCTCCTCCAAATGAGCTAATTGCAGGACACAGGGGAGCCTCCAGTTCGCTAGTGCAGCACCAGCAAGATGTCTCCAGCTCTTTTGTTATCCTGGAGCTGAAGAACACTCGAGGCATGCAACAACAAACACTCACAAAATGCAAATAAAACTATGTAGACTTATCCCCTAATAGCCGACTGGTTGCATAATAACATCAGAACTGAAGCATTTAGCCTTCTGTGTTTGGAAAGTACTTCAAAGCTCATCCCTGGTTGGCTTATAACTCCAAACCTTTCTTTTTCCATGTCTAGCAGATTCATCCTGCTGCTTCTTGTTTCCAGGAGTTGAAATGAGCTTTTGTTCACAACTGTCATTCAATTGTCCTATCTGTTTATATCACCCTCCCATCTGAGCTCAACCATCAGGGTGACATTCTCAATGGAACCAAGGGAATGAGTCCTGTTTCTCCTCAGGCGCTCTAAGCATGGTTCTCTCAGCATCCTTAGCCTTGGCTGGCCCAGTTATTGAACCCAATTCTTTTGCATGGCAGTATGCAGCACTTGTCTCTTGAGAAGTCAAGTCCCAGCCTATTTTTTTAATGGAAGAGCTACAATTATACAACTCACTGCTTTTGACACTTTAGAATTTATCTCAGTTTTTCTTTCATTCTAGAGAGACAGTGATTAAGGATTTTTTGACACATAAAACAAGTGATCAATGATAGCTGGCATTTGCCATTGTTTCTTCTTTTAGCAGAATCATATATATTTGAGTGAGAGAGACAAAGGAAAAGTGAAACCATTGAACAATTAATTTGCTGGGTATAATTAGAGCTTCTATTCTTAAGTATTTATAAATTGTAAATTCAAGCATTTATTTTCCAGCTAATTAAAGGTTCTTTGAGAAAAAAATATTTTGTATTTTATTGGTGTTTTCACACCAGAGGTACCATTCTTAGGTACCTTTTTTGGTGGAATCAAATATATACATTCAGAGCTGCCAAGTTATCTATTCCAGGAGGGAGAGTTTTTCGCTATTCCTGATTTTCAACTTACATCCCAAAGCAGTGTAGTATTTGTAGTCCATGATTCTATTCCATTGAAATTGGTACTGAAGGTCCCATAATGCACCAGGATGGGGCTGGAAGAATTCCAGGATCAGCCATAGTTACCTTCCTGGAATGGGTAACTTGACAGTTCTAGTACATGTATGTGTGTGTATGGGGGGTGGGGGTGGGAGGTGAAATTGAGTAGACCCTACATACAGTATATATAGATAGATCCTTTTTTGCCCAAATCAGAGGTCCTATTTATAATCAATTTTTCTTGCAAAAAGTATATCATTTTTCATCTTGATAGCTCAGTAATATATATTCAGTTTCTAAAAAAACTTTAGTAAAACTGTGAGGTAAATTGGTATTGCTGCTCTGTGCTCATAATTGTGACGGAAACCCATGAACCTTCAGGTTATGAATGATGAGGCCGTGCACTTTGCTGAAGGCATACTTTTATTAAGTTACAATGAAAATGGGGAGGGGGGCTGTTCTCTTAGGTTGGGAAAAGCTGGAAGCAGCACTGATAGAAGAGATTGGGCAATGACACACTACTGTATTTAAGAAGCCCCTCCCCCCCACAGCTGTCAGTGTGAGAATGACACTTACAGTCACTGGAATGAACGTGTTAGAACAGGAAGAACAAGTTTAAAATTGTGTTGCATCTTAAAATAGTGTGCATAATGAAAAGAAGAGGCTTTTTATCTGATTGTGTTAAGATTGCTCGTGTGCATGTTGTTGCTCTGTTTTTTGTGGGGAAAGGAGGGAGGAGAAGGGAGTTGTTATAGCTGTCCAGGAGGGTAAGATTTTCTTCCTCACATTCTCTTGCACCATTCCCTTATGTTCAGTACTTCTCTCCTCCCACTTTTCTTTCAGGACTCTGAAATTCTCTTCCCACTCCTGGCACTGTCTTACTGTCCCCCCACTATCATGTGGAAGAGTAAAGAGCAGGAGCTTGAGGAGTGTGTGGCATGCAGCAGCAACAGTAGTGGAAAGAGAGGGGCGGGGAGGCCATAGACGCACATTCTCGCCTAGTCCATTTCTTCTGCGCCTTTAGCTGATGTGACCTAGCGACTCCACCAGCTCTCTACCAGACTTATACCCTTTGATTTAACTCTGCTTCTGATGTCATTATCACAGATGGACAATCCCAAACTATACATGCTGTTTTTGTTCATAAAATGGTCTAAAATGAATAGTCAAGAAGATATCTTTGCTGCATACAAGGCATTATGATACAGAGTCTCGGGCCCTATTGAATGTTAGTTGAACTGATGGATATTGTAGGTTAGTGAAAACTGAAATTAGCTTGGATTGTTATACGAGGGCTGTTCAAAAAGTATCAGACCTTTATTCATAAAAAAAATACTCGTATTCAGATACAACAATCTTATACTAATCTCCTTCAAAATAGTCCCTGTGGGCTGCCACACATTTCTTCCAACGGTTCTGCCACTGTCGGAAGCAACGCTGGAACGCCTCTTTTGAGATTGCTCACAACTGGTCTGTCGCATTCTGCATGATGTCTTCTCTTGACTGAAATCTGGCCCCTTTCAGGGACATTTTTAGCTTGCGGAAAAGCCAGAAGTCACACGGAGCCATGTCGGGAGAGTAGGGAACCTGAGGAATCACAGGTGTGTTGTGTTTGGCCAGGAAACTCTGTATCAAAGGTGAAGAATGGGCAGGTTTCTAGAGTGGTGTGGTGTAGAGATTGACATGGGGACAAATTTCTCCCCATCCCCGCAGGTACTCAATTTCCCTGTACCGTCCCCATGAGTTTTGTTGCTGTCCCTGCCCCATTCTTGTAAGCTCTGCCTTAATCACACAAGCCTCGAAAGCTTATGATTTTAAAATGTTTGAGGCTTATGCAGATGAGGATGGAGCTTGCAGGAATGAGGCAGGGACAGGAAAAGAACTCGCAGAGACGGAAAATGAGATCCCGCGGGGATGGGAGAACAGTATAGAAAATGGAATAAATAAATTGTGTGAAAAGTTCCAGCCTTTGTTAACCAGACCGGAGCTGGTATTGTGACATCATAATGCCTCATTCCACCACTGCCTAAGAGCCAACTTCATCAGTGATGTCACAATGGCTCGATTGCCCTTTACTTGACTCACTTTTACTACATCTTGATTTCTAGAAGGATGCAGTGTAGAGAATGGCACAGGGACAAATTTGTTCCCATTCCCGTAGGAACTCAATTTCCCCATACCGTCTCCGTAAGTTTTGTCGCTGTCCCTGCCCTATTCCTGTAAGCTCTGCCTTAATCACACAAGCCTCGAACACTTATGATTTTAAAGTGTTTGAGGCTTGTACAGATAAGGACAGAGATTACAGGAATGGGGCAGGGACATGAAAAGAACTCGCCAGGATGGGACGGGAAAATGAGTAACCGCAGGGATGGAGAAAAATTTGTCTCCCGTGTCATTTTCTAATAGAAATGATTAGCAGCAGTAATATACATGATCTGCAGTATTTATTTTCAGTGTAAGAATTAGTCCCTCTTTTCTTAAAGAATAGATAGGTTTTGTTTCACTGAAATCATGAGAAATAAATTACAGGACATCCAAAAGAAGCAATCATATCTCTAAATCTTTGGGCACTGCAGGGCTAACTCATTGTAAAGCTAAGTTACGAAAGTGACATGTTAGTGAATCATTTGGTCTATATTGAACAAGTTGATCTGTGCTATAAAACCAGTTCTGTAATTTTACCCATCAGTTACTGTGATGTTCTAATTTTAAAAAAGAACATTCCACCTTCACAATTCATAACTGCCAGTCTCATCATCGGGGTTGATTTCTAGCTTTACAATACTTTGGAGGAAAAGCTGCAGGAAATCATATCTACACTCCGTAGTTGCTATATTTGAAAAAAATAATAATAATAAAAAAGAACCAACGCATTTCCTTTTCGGTAGACCATAAATTCAATTTAATAAGAGTAACAATTCATATTTTCAATCAGAGTAGACTAATAAAGCTTGATATTGTAAGCAAGCAGCAGCAGTTTAGATTACAGAGAGATATGGAAATCCATGAATTTAAACAGGATTGTTAATAAAGAGAAGATGTTCAAATACAGCAGCATGACAGAGCTAATGCATGAGCTAATTCCTACAGGATATTATTTCAAGACGATTTGCTAGAATGATACTGTAAATCATCCATTTAAGCCAGAATAATTGTTAAAGGAACAGGTCAATAACAAAGAAAGCTAAGCTTTAGTGAACAGTGTGTCCTCGTCATTTGGCACAGAAGACAGATGGTCATTTTGAAAGCCATTTTCACAGGGAATAGTGCTTTACCCATGTAAATGAGCTTTCAAAGCATTACGTAGCCTCAGTGAAGGACAGAAGTATGTGCACAGTGCCATTATGGACCATATGTATTTTTACCCGCTGTAGGGAAGTTGAGATTTTTGACTCACAAGTACTTTTCCAATTTTTCATAAGGAAATGCTTATTTATAGTTAGAAAAAGCATCTGCAAGATAAAGAGGAGGATGAGGAAGTTTTCCTTGCATACTTTGAAAATCTAATCTAATCTTCTATTTGTGCGTCACTCATACCTATACAGGCTCAAGGTGACTGTAAAGAGAGGTAAGAGGGGAGAGAGAGGAGGGGGATAGGTAAGAGGAAGGGGAGAGAGGAGGAAGGGAAAGGGAAAGAAGAGAGGGTAAAGGAGATTAAGTATCGATCAGATGGGTTTTCAGTTTTCTTCGGAAGGTGATGTGACAAGGTTCAGTTCTGGTCTTTTCTGTAAGGGCATTCCAAGTTTTGACTCAAAGGAAGGTTAAGCATGGAGTGGAAAACTCATTTATAGTGAAGATCTTTAGTGGATGGGAGATTTAGTAGCATCCGGTTGAGGGTTCATGCTATTGAGAAGAGTTGGATGAGTGGGGCCGCAGAGTTTCCATAAAGTATGCGGTGAACGATGCAAGATATTTTGAATGTTATTCGTGATGGGATGGGTAGCCAGTGCATTTGTTTGATGAAGGTTGTGACTGAGTCATCGTTTGTGAATTAGAGCATGTAGATGGAGTTACAGTAGTCCAATTGTGGTAAGAAAATCCTAGAAAGTTCACAGAATGAAAAGTTCACACATACTTTCCACCCAGGTGCATCATTACCCCTCATTACCTCCCCCCTCCCTTCCCCCAGGGATGCCATTTACCCACAGACTACCCTAATTTTCAAAAGAGAAAATTTCCTTTTGAAAATTTACTCAGAAAAAAAATACATGTTTGAATATTTCCCGACAGAAATATGACTACAAGGAACATCTCTCCAATATGCGGGAACAATATATGATGTTTTTAAGAACCAATTTAATAAGATTTTCACTAACATTTTTCTTATTATGAAGAAGATTGTAATGGCTGCTCCTGAGGAGACTGAAAAGTAAAATGGAGAAACTCCACTGAGCATTAGCCATTTCAGTTAAATTGCTGCTGAACATAGTTTATTTATAAGCAATATAAGTTTTTGAAAACAAAAAAACCCCAACAACTGAGAGGAGGCTTTTATGACTGTGATGGTTTTGCTCAGGTTTATACTGGTTTGCATTTCAAGTCTCTCCCTTCCCTGCAGAAACATCACATACAGTAACTTGAATATAAATAAAAAAGGAATAGTGAAGACACATTTGTTATGGCTAACATGTGGTGAACAAGTCTATGAGGCTTAAATTTATGAGCATAACTTATGCTCCTAACTTAAGATGAATTTTCAACTGAGATGTAGAGCAAGCATTTCAAAAAGAATGTTCAACTCAGCATATGGATGTCTAAGTTAGTACATCCCAAGTAGGCATCCGTCTCACAAGTATTTTAGAACAGGATACAGCCTTTTCTAAAATAACTATGAGATTGACGTCCATCTGCTGGAAACATCCATCACCAGCATTCAAATGATGAATGGGGCAAAATAAGGGTCATGGATGCTCATGTGGCAAGATGAGGACATTCATCTCATAACATAGTATCAGGTGACATGGGTTTAAGTGGGTTTTTTGTTTTGAAAGGGTTTTTGGGGTTTGTTCACTGAATTTAATCTTTATTTTTTTTTTCCATACTTCATACCTTGTACAAGCCAGTAGATAGCTGTACCTGGCTGACAGCTATAATAATACCTTGAGGTCCTCGTGCATTAAAGTTTGGTAAGCATCCCCAAGACCTCTAGGGGAACTAAGGATTTGAGGGTTGGGGGATGGAGGTAGCCCTGACCTTTGCTGGTTGGAAGAAGACCAGAGTTTCTACAGGTGATCTGTTCTTAACTGTCATGCCCTAAGGCCAGGATAAAAGTTGTGGGTATTGGAGAATACTAGACCAAAAGGGGCTTGAGAACCCCTCTAAGGGAAATGACTTTCTAAAGCTCCAAAGCAAGGTCTAGATCTGGGCCTGGTGTAGGGTTACTAGATTTTGCATCTTGTAACGGAGGACATGTGGCCCCACCCTGTTTCACCCTCGGGCTTACCTAGGTCCGTCCCATTCAACCCCCCCCCCCAGCCTGGCCCCGTTCCACTTCCCAACCCCAGCCCCCATGCAAACCTTGTCTCTTCAGGCCGGGTCTGGAATGCATCTGCACATACGCAGATGTGATGATATCTAGACGTCTGGTAACCCTAGCCTGGTGCAATCTACTGGCCCATTAGGGGTTCATAATTCTCCATGGGAGCCAAGGGGCTTTTTAAATAGGACCCAGCCTTTAAATATTAGCTGTCACCATGCAGAGGCTACTTTTTTGTAAAGACTTTGCACATGTTGTCACAGCTGGGAAAATGTGAAATTCCTAGTCATAGCAACATGCAAATAAATATTTCTTTTGAAATTTGTCTGTGAATAGAGATGAATCAAGAGTTCATTTCTATCTTCAAGCTATATTTTGTCAAGATTTTCTTGGGTTAGTATATGAGGCCCCCAAATATTTTAACTCCAGTACTCTCTTTCCTCAAATCCTATAGTCCTGATAAACGTTATACTTTTGGTTTGCTGTATAACGGGCTCAGTTTGCTCACTGTAACTGGGGCCAGCGCAGAATAAAATAGTGTCTCTCATATGGCACAGAAATACAGTTGATGCACATTGTAAAAAAATTGTTTTAATTAATGCGCATTCGGTTCATTAGCTGTTTTAACAAATGTAGTCTGGAGAAGTGTGTGGCGCAGTGGATGGAGCTACAGTCTTAGCATGGTTATGGGTTCAAACCCTGCCCTGCTCCTGGGCAAGTCACTCAGTCCTCCGTAGCCCCAGGTACGTTAGATAGATTGTGAACCCACCGGGACAGAAAGGGAAAATGCTTGATTGTAAAACCGCTTAGATAACCTTGATAGGTGGTATATAAAAACCTAATAAACTTGATAATCCTATGAATTAATACATTTATAATCAAGTTGCATTAATTAAAAAGTTATAGGGCTCCTTTACTATTTATCATTTCTATAGCGCTACTAGGCAAACGCAGCGCTGAATACATTGAATGCTGGTAATTTCTCTGTCCCTAGTGGGCTCGCACATACGTTGATGCTCTCAGACCTTCCCTTGGCAGTACTTAACGTGAACGAAGCCTTGATTTTCAAACTGCCTAGGCAAAGAGACAACGTATCCCTTCTCCAAATGAGCTTAGCTGCAGGACACAGAGGAGCCTCCGGTCAGCTAGTGCACTATTGTATAATAGCACCAGCAAGGACAACTGGAGATATCTCACGATCAATATTTATGAGAGGAATTTGCATACCAAGGAGTCAGTGCATGCAAATCTTTCTCATGCATATTTTTTCGCTCTTTTGGAAGAAAATTGTGTTCAAAACTTGCAGCCAAGCTTTTTGTTAGGACCGCCAGGCCAGCTCGTAGAGCTATATTTCATGTTTTAAAATATTGACTTAGAAGGATAGCGAACTCACAAACACTCTGATTCCAGACTCTTGAAGCAGGCCCATTTTGGGCTGAAACACGATCATGTCGCGTCTTGATACTTGATAAAAAGCATTGAACACCAGAGTCTCCTTCGCCGTTTGTTCTCCGCTTTCCAAGTTTTGGGAAGTTGGCATCTCCTGTGACTATTCATCTGGGTTATCATGAACACCTTCCCTGCCTGTGGACGTCGAGGACCAGGATTGAGTAGCCCTGGTCTAGGGTATTCTCCGGGACTGACTTGAGAAACACGGTTAGAGATCATAAGGACAAATCAGATCCTGTGAGCGAGAGGACATTTGTAACTCTTTAGCCAAAGCTGAAACCAAGCAGTGCAGTAGCTACTCATACAAATTAAAATATGCTTTGTAACTGATTCATGGTAATGATCATTGCTTCTCTTGTGGCATGAAAAATAGTGGACAGATCACCAAAGATGCTATTTTCCTGTACATGCAGGTGAAGTCCGTGAGCTTCACTGCTGCACAACTCAGGAAAGATTGCTTAAGCTGAAATAACTGTCATTATGCTGATAAATGAAGCCACGTTTTTTGTCTTTGAATTTACTGGGCCTTTCAAATACAGTAAAACCTTGGATTGCAAGTAATTTAGGGCTCCTTTTACGAAGGTGCTCTAATGTTTTTTGCGTATGCACCGGATTAGTGCGCGCTAGCCGAAAAACTACCGCCTGCTCAAGAGGAGGCGGTACGGCTAGCGTGTGCGGCATTTTAGCGCACGCTATTCCACGTGTTAAGGTTCTGACGTGCCTTCGTAAGAGGAGCCCCTGGTATCCAAGTATTTTGCAAGACAAGCAAAACATTTTATTAAATTTTAACATGATAAACAAGCAAGGTCTTGCAATACAACTGAGCCAATGGCTCTTCTCTCTCTGACACTACAGGAGTGTAGTGACTGTTCTAAACAAGCAAGGTCTTGCAATATGAGTACATACAGTATTTTGTATTAATGTTTTGGGGTTGTGGAACGAATCATCAGAGTTTCCATTATTTCTTATGGGGAAATTTGCGTGTTTTGGATTACAAGCAAGTTTTTGGAACAAATTATGCTCACAAACCAAGATTTTACTGTACTAACTAATAATATTTAAGCCTGCCATTAGGGGATCTGTTTACAGTCTGTGTGCTATGGGAGAGAAGGTTTTTGGGGAGAATTGATGTGTTTTAGCCACAGATTCTAACTAATTTGTGCATCAGCCTCTGGGAAATCCTTCAGTCCTAGTGATCTGATAAGGCTGCAATACTATTATTAAATATTTGTACAGCAGAACTTCGACCAGATGTATGAAGCACTGTACGGAGGCAGATAATGGGTACGCCCTGCTGCTCAGAGCTTATAATTTAGTCAAGACAGAGACAAGACATACAACAACAAAAACATAGAATATAAATTAAAATAGCAAAGGTGTGATTATGAAGAATAAATATGCATGAGATAGATTTGCATACACTACCTCCATTGCATGCAAATCTCATGAAAATTTATTGTGGAGATTAAACTGGGGAACACTAAATATGAAGATGGGTCTGTGCATACTGAAAGAACTTAGTTTTATATGCTGTTACTAGCTGTGACACTGGTTATGCTTCAGTTTGATGCTAGAAGGAGCACAGAAGGATTCTATAAGGAAGCAAATTCATAGGAATGCTGGGATTTATGGTCCCTGGTATTTCTGAGCTGATAGGGCATGAGCTCACACTGGAGATAAGTAGTTGTGGAAATATGGTAAGAAAGCAGCACGAGCTCAGTGGAAGGTAATTAAGCACCTGGGGTCAATTAGGCAATGTGCTGGTGAATGGAGGGAAAAAAATCCCAGATCATTTGCAGAGAAGGCAAGGAAGAGAAAAGCTGAGAAGAAACACTGAATGAACTGACCAAAAAAAAAAAAGAAAGAATGAGATAGATGTTTCAAAGAGTGAGTGTGGATATAAGAAAATACAATTTTTTCCCCAGAAATATATAAAAACATATGAAATGAAATGCTACTGTATATTTTAGGACCCCAAAAATAAAAAAGATCTGGAAATCAAGATGTTGATATTTTGAGAAATCCTTCTTCAATCTGTTTCTCCTTTCTTCTCCCACGTATCAATTCACTCATGTATTTTTAGATAACACAAAACAGGCTCAATACTCAAAGGATGTACGAGGGATCTTCAAAAAGTTTCTACACTTTAATTTTTTTTAAACACTATTAAATATCTCAAAAGCAAATGACATCACTTTTCTACATAATCACTCTGCTTTACCTGACTGACTAGTCACATGACATTTTACGCTTTGCCCTCTTGCCAGGTCTCCCAACCATTTCCCATGAAAATATGAAAGTATGTAAACTTTTTGAAGAACTCTCATATGTTCCTTACTTTGAGAGTTATGCTCCTACATGAGCTGAGTGAATAAATGTATACTCATAATTCGCTAGACTTCTAAATTAGATTGCAAGTTCTTTTGAGCAGGTTACCATCAAGCTCCTTTTGGGGAGATGACACAGTATTTAAATCCAAGATTTAGATTAGATTAGACTAGACTGACTCTTGCATGTTTAATGTATTGTGCTGAATGCTTTGGTAGCGCTATAGAAATGATTAGTAGTAGTATAGATTTAGGGCGTGAAAAGTAAAATAGAAGCCTAAATTTATGGGCTCCTTTTACTAAGTTGTGTTAGGGCTTTAACGCGCGGAATAGCGCATGCTACAATGCCGCGTGCTAGACGCTAACGCCAGCATTGAGCTGGCATTAGTTCTAGCCGCATAGTGCGGGGTTAGCGTGCGCTAATCTGCTGCATGTGCTAAAAACGCTAGCGCACCTTAGTAAAAGGAGCCTTAAGAACATAAGAACATAAGCAGTGCCTCCGCCGGGTCAGACCATAGGTCCATCATGCCCAGCAGTCCGCTCCCGCGGCGGCCCAAACAGGTCACCTGTCTGAATCACCAGAAGGGGCCCCCTTGCCACCCTGGTTTCCCATTGAAGTCCTATCTTCCCATCGAAGTCCTAACCCTCTGGTTTTGCACATGCACGACCTGGTCGGGTTTCTATACTTATTTCCTGGATACTTTTCTCAGTATCCCACGATCCCTTTGTCCCTCAGGAATCCGTCCAATCCCTGTTTGAATCCCTGTACCGTCCTCTGCCCGACCACTTCCTCCGGCAGCGCATTCCAAGTGTCCACGACCCTCTGGGTGAAAAAAAACTTCCTTGCATTTGTTTTGAACCTATCTCCCTTCAGTTTCTCCGAAGGAGAAACTTTTAAGATAAACATTCCACTGAAAAATTAGGCTATTAAGTTTGCCTGAAAATATAACACAAATTAGAGAGCCTAATTTTTTTAAATATTAAGCCCAGCATTATTTAAAGTCACTAGTATGCCATGCAACATAGCCTTATTCAAATGCATAATTCAGAAAATTCAGATTTCTGATTAATCACCAAATACAAATACAGTAGAACGCTGATTATCCAGATGGTCCAATTATCCGGATTGCTTGGGGGGGGGAGGAGGTCTCAGTTTATATTTGAGTTCCCTCCCCGAAGTACCATTTCTATTACCCTCCTTCCCACTCGTTTTTCTTTTCTGCTTCTGCTGCCATTGCCATCAGCCCAGCAACCCCCTCCTAAACCGGGAGACATTTCCCCACTGTCAGCAAGTCCCCTACAAGAGAAGAGAGCGTTCCCCCCTCACTCCCCGAACATACACCACCAACCCCCCTCCCGGACCCAGAGGAAAGACACCAGGCCTACCTTGTTTTCCTGGTGGTGTAGCAGCACGCTGGGGCAGGAGCGAATCTGTAGAAAGATTTATGGTCCACTAGTCAGTTACATATACAAATATGTGCCTGTTAGTTTTCTAGGGAAGACCATAATATCTCATCCAGGTTCAGATATCTTTGCCTACTTACACGACACCAGACCCAGGCTAATCAGAAATACTTTTATTATGAAAATAGAAAAATATAATTCATAAGCCAGCAGCAATAACTAATTATTGTTCACAAAATATCTGATAGCATATATGAAACTCAGTACATAATTATCACAACACTCTTGCTAGATAAATAAGTAAAACTAATTCTAACACTCTATAATTCCTTATAATAATAATTCCTGATTAGCAGCAATCTATTACAGGTTATCACCAAGAGTAGCTTCACTTCTCCTTATCCCGAACCACAATAGGATTCATTTATCTAACCCTAGCTGATAAGATAATAGAATTCCGTATTCTCACCATCCATCGGTTATACTTGCAGTACGACTAAGCCTAGGTCATTCATAACTGTCTTGTTGATCCTTAATTGCTAATATGTTGCTTGTCAAAACATTAAGCCAAGTTCAAGCAATTTGAAAATGAATTTATGAAAGCAAAAAAAGTCACACTGTACAAATATCTTAATAATGAAGACAACAATTATTAAATGATACCCACAGAGAATTTATTTGTGGATTGTTTTTGATCTGTTTCTAACCATGACTGTTCAGTTATAAATATTACCCCTTCAGCACCGTAGGCGTTGGAACCGGGGGGGAGGGGGGGAGTTGCACAGGGGCCATGGCCTCCCCCCAAATTCCCGGTAACAACATGGCTGACGGTGTATCTCCTGGGAGCAACATCTTGCTGCCGACCAGTGTACCTGCTAGTCGGCTCTCTCTGCTCCTATATTATTTTGTAAACCGCTTTGTTCTTATTTATAGCTTAAGCAGTATAGCAAGAATTTTAATAAACATAAACATATTCATATGAACCTGAGACTTATCCTTCCAGTTGTTGAATATTATTTTTATGGTCACAGAGATTATGAAATCTAGAAGCTTTTTTTCAAATGAAAACAAGTCTCTCTCTAAAGCAAGACATTTTCAGAGAATTCCTCTTCTAACTTCAGATTGTACGGATACTTTTCCAGATTGCTTGGGGAGCAATAAATTAGCATATGATACAGTGGGGACAAATTCAGTGGCATAGCGAGGGAGGTTGGTACCTGGCACTTGAACACACTCCGCCCTCACGTACCTCTTTAACTCTACCCCTCACTTTTACAGAACTGCAATAGCGTTTCTTAGCACAGGCTGACGTGCTGAATGCTCTGTGCTGCTCCCGATGCTCATAGGAACTCTATGAGTGTTGGGAGTAGTGCAGAGCATTCAGTGCCCCGGCCTGCGCTAAAAAACGGTATTGAAAAAAGGGGGTGGGGGGTGTAAATGTTAACCATCCTGCTGCTCACACTGGCCTCGGCTCCCTTCTGATGTCACATCCTGGTCCCGCGATCAGAAGGGAGCCAAGACTGGCGCGAGAAGCAAGTGGAAAATACTGCTTGCATCAGTGAACGTTTGAAGAGGGTTGCAGGGGGTGGAGATGAGAAGAGACACCAGCGCTCCCCACAAAGATGGGGACAAATTCTATAATAGAGGAGCTAACACATGACTATTACACTAGTAAATGTTTGAATAATGTCATTTGTGTATGCATCTGTACACAAATGTCAAAATTTGCCTAAGCATTATTCTGCAAATAAGAACATAAGAATAGCCTCACTGGGTCAGACCAATGGTCCATCAAGCCCAGTAGCCCATTCCCATGGTGGCCAATCCAGGTCACTAGTACCTGGCCAAAACCCAAGGAGTAGCAATATTCCATGCTACCGATCCAGGACAAGCAGTGGCTTCCCCCATGTCTTTCTCAATAACAGACTATGGACTTTTCCTCCAGGAACTTGTCCAAACCTTTCTTAAAACCAGCTACGCTATCCGCTCTTACCACATCCTCTGGCAACGCGTTCCAGAGCTTAACTATTCTCTGAGTGAAAAAAAATTTCCTCCAATTGGTTTTAAAAGTATTTCCCTGTAACTTCATTGAGTGTTCCCTCTACTCAGGATTTTTTACACTTCAATCATATCTCCCCTCAGCCATCTTTTTGCCAAGCTGAAGAGCCCTAACCGTTTTAGTCTTTCCTCATACGAGAGGAGTTGCATCTCCTTTACCATCTTGGTCACCTCTCTTTGAACCTTTTCTAGTGCCACTATATCTTTCTTGAGATAAGGAGACCAGAATTGAACGCACAACTCCAGATGAGGTCACACCATGGAGCGATACAGGGGCATTATAACAGTCTTGTTAACCATCCCTTTTTAAATAATTCCTAGCATCCTATTTGCTTTTTTTGGCCGCTGCCGCACATTGGGTGGAAGATTTCATCGTATTGTCTATGATGACACCCAGATCCTTTTCTTGGGCGCTATTCCTCAATGTGTAATCTTTTCAAATTTTTCTGTTCCCACATTGCTTGTTTTTTTGGGTTTTTTTTAAACGAGATTGCAATATGCTTTATATAGTTAATTTTTTCTTTGTGTGGAGGATACAGTGTTGTAACTAAGACCATCTCCTATACTGCAGTGTGAAGCACTATGACCAAGTCACAAGGCCAGCTCAGCATCCTCTTCCTTTCTGGTTGCAAAATTATACACCTTAATAAAGGCAAGACATGGGATGCTGCTTCTGGCACATTTATTTGATGAGTATGGATTTCTTATCTTTAAATATACCCATGGAAGCTGATGAAATTATCTCATTAAGGACCCAACATAACAGTGAGAGAAATGTGAAGATTAATTTAATAAATTTAATATAAAGGGGTTATCATTTTATGCTAACTAAAAGTCTCCACAGACCTTATTATAGTAATCACCAACCTCTATGTACTGTTATTAAAGAGTAAAACATTTTTAAGAAATGATACTCAAAGGATAATTTTCAAACTGCCCACATTGCTGCAAAGTTCATGGGTACTTTTTACCCCTGATCTTTGCACCAGTTTTCAAAGTGAACGGATGTGCTTGCTTTCATTTTGGAATTGCCTTGCATGTAGAAAACAGAAACCTGATGTACAACTATACGATGGGAGGGCTGGTAATGGGTGAAAGTAGCCTAGAAAAGGACTTGGGGGTACTGGTGGACAGGACAAGGAAGCTGTCGGCACATTGCGCAGCGGCCTCTAAGAAGGCGAACAGGATGCTAGGTATTATCAGGAAAGGTATTACAACTAGAATGAAGGAAGTTATCCTGCCGTTGTATCGGGCGATGGTGCTCCCGCATCTGAAGTACGTTCAATATTGGTCGCCGTACCTTAAGAAGGATATGGCGATACTCGAGAAGGTTCAGAGGAGAGGAGAGCGACGCGACTGGTAAAAGATATGGAAAACCTTTCATACGCTGAAAGATTAGAGAAACTGGGGCTCTTTTCCCTGGAAAAGGGAGACTTAGAGGGGACATGATAGAGACTTACAAGATCATGAAGAGCATAGAGAAAGTGGAGAGGGACAAATTCGTCAAACTTTCGAAAACTACATGAATGAGAGGGCATTTGGAAAAATTAAAAAGGGACAGATTCAAAACCAATGCTAGGAAGTTCTTCTTCACCCAAAGGGTGGTGGACACCTGGAATGCGCTTCTAGAGGGTGGTGGTTAATGGAAGTTGCTCGAAGGAAGGAAAGGTGACTAGTGGAGTCCCTCAGGGTTCGGTGCTGGGGCCAATCCTGTTCAATATGTATGTGAGTGACATTGCTGAAGGGTTAGAAGGAAAAGTGTGCCTTTTTGCAGATGATACCAAGATTTGTAACAGAGTAGACACCGAAGAGGGAGTGGAAAATATGAAAAAGGATCTGCAAAAGTTAGAGGAATGGTCTAATGCCTGGCAACTAAAATTCAATGCAAAGAAATGCAGAGTAATGCATTTGGGGATTAATAATAGGAAGGAACCGTATATGCTGGGAGGAGAGAAGCTGATATGCACGGACGGGGAGAGGGACCTTGGGGTGATATGTCCGAAGATCTTAAGGCAAAAAAACAGTGTGACAAGGCAGTGGCTGCTGCCAGAAGGATTCTGGGCTGTATAAAGAGAGGCGTAGTCAGTAGAAGGAAGAAGGTGTTGATGCCCCTGTACAGGTCATTGGTAAGGCCCCACTTGGAGTATTGTGTTCAGTTTTGGAGACCGTATCTGGTGAAAGACGTAAGAAGACTTGGGGCGGTCCAGAGGAGGGCAATGAAAATGATAGGAGGCTTGCGCCAGAAGACATATGAGGAGAGACTGGAAGCCCTGAATATGTATACCCTAGAGGAAAGGAGAGACAGGGGAGATATGATTCAGACGTTCAAATACTTGAAGGGTATTAACGTAGAACAAAATCTTTTCCAGAGAAAGGAAAATGGTAAAACCAGAGGACATAATTTGAGGTTGAGGGGTGGTAGATTCAGGGGCAATGTTAGGAAATTCTATTTTACGGAGAGGGTAGTGGATGCCTGGAATGCACTCCCGAGAGAGGTGGTGGAGAGTAAAACTGTGACTGAGTTAAAAGAAGCGTGGGATGAACACAGAAGTTTTAGAATCAGAAAATAATATTAAATATTGAACTAAGCCAGTACTGGGCAGACTTGCACGGTCTGTGTATGGCTGATTGGTGGAGGATGGGCTGGGGAGGGCTTCAATGTCTGGGAAGGTGTAGATGGGCTGGAGTAAGTCTTAACAGAGATTTTGGCAGTTGGAACCCAAGCACAGTACCGGGTAAAGCTTTGGATTCTTGCCCAGAAATAGCTAAGAAGAAAACATTTTTTAAAAAAAAATTTAAATTGAATCAGGTTGGGCAGACTGGATGGACCATTCGGCTCTTTATCTGCCGTCATCTACTATGTTACTATGTTACTATGTGATAGGACAGAGTATGGTATTGGGGTTCAAGAAGGGATTAGATAATTTCCTGAAGGAAAAGGGGATAGAAGGGTATAGATAGAGGATTACTATACAGGTCCTGGACCTGATGGGCTGCCGCGTGAGCAGACTGCTGGGCATGATGGACTTCTGGTCTGACCCAGCAGAGACACTGCTTATGTTTTTATGACTAAGGAGATCAGGATAGGATCCAAGATAAAGAAGCTGCCTGTTGCTCAAATGTTTTTGACTTATTCTGTATTTCCTTTATGATGAGGTATAAGGGTAGTTACTTAGGTCGCAGTGTCTCTGGTTTTTCTTCTATCTTTTCAGGGTATCCTGTTCAAACCCATACTGCTCCTTGTGACCCTGGGCAAGTCACTTAGGCCTAAATTCTGTAACCGGCGCCTAATGTTAGGCTCCTATTTCAGAGGTGCCCATCTAGATAGGCGCCTATCTAAATTGAGTAACAAGCTCAATTAAGCTTTTTAATCAGCACTAATTGAAACTTAGGCGCCTATCAAGAAAGAGCAATTCTGCAACAAGGTGCGTCTAAAAATTTAGGCGGCCTTCAAAAAAAATAGGCCTTATGCACGTTAGGCATGGGTGTGGCTACAAGTTAGGTGCCTTGTTACAGAATCACTGCTCTTAAGTGTGCTTAAGCGCTTAGTTAGGCGCCTAACTTTTAGTTGTGCCTAGAGCTGGCCTATTTCTTGGGTGCCTCCTAAATAGGTTCCACTCAGCGTGATTCATTAAACAGCACCCAATTTTACTTGAATCATGCTGAACAGTGCCTAAGTAGGTGCCTAACTTTTGGGCTCTTCTTACAGAACTTGCCCTTTAATCCCCCCCTCCATTGCTCCAGGTACCTTAGACAGATTGTGAGCCCACTGGGACAGACAGGGAAACATGCTTGAGTACCTAAATATATTCATGTAAACCATTCTGAGCTCCCCTGGGAGAACGGTATAGAAAATTGAATAAAAAATAAATAAATTTGACTTGTTTCTTCTCTCTCCATGTCCACCTTCCATCTTCCCTCTGCATTCTTACTTATTCTGTCCAACATCTACCCTCTGTCCTCGTCCCTTTGTACAGGCTGGCTAATCTACCTTATTTTCACCCATATACGCGCACCCATTTAAAACGCGCACACGGGTGTAGCGCGCAGGGAACACAAATTAATGTAAAAAAAAATTTAATATAGCGCGCACACATGTATACCACGCATGCTAAAACCTCCTCCCGCCTACTCCGAACCGGCATCCTCCCCCCCGCTCGCTTACCCGAGAGAGCATTTTTTTTTTCATTCGAATCCGGCATTCCCCCTGCGATTTTTACAAACCGTGCATAACCATGCGCGTTATAGGTGTGAGCGCGTTTTACAATTTTTTTTTTTCAATCCGATCCGGCATCCCCCCTGCGAACCGGCATCCTCCCCCCCGCTCGCGTCACCCCCCTCCCCCGCGATCCTACTTCCCCCCCAGCACCGCACTCTTACCCGATTGGGCACCGGCACCAGCATGCTCGAAGCCTTCTGGTCTCGCTCTCTCCGAGATTATCTCAAAGCCTAGTCCAGCCCGGCGCAGGAAGAAGGTGGATCTCTCTCGCATCGTACTGCCCAGCCCAGCCCAGCCCAACCCAACGAGGGAGGATCTTCGGGCACTGGCACATCCTGTGCATTGGTGCTGGTGCCGGTGCCCAATCGGGTAAGAGATGTTTTGCGGTGCTGGGGGGGGGGATGTAGGATCGCGGGGGAGGGGGGTGACGTGAGCGGGGGGGAGGATGCCGGTTCGCAGGGGGGATGCCGGATCGGATTGAAAAAAAAGTTGTAAAACACGCTCACACCTATAACGCGCATGGTTTGTAAAAATCGTGTATAACGCGCGCGTTATATGCGTGAAAATACGGTACTGAAGAGGGCTTTAAAGTAGAAATGATGGGGCAGGTGATTAAAGCTCCCGGGTGAGTATAAACCCTCAGGTAAGTAAATCACTGAATACCTCTACACGGATGGGAAAAGGGGGCAATGTCTGGAAAACAGTATATACTAATGCTCAAAGTATGGAAGAAGAGGAGTTTGATATAGTGGTGATCATGGAGAGGTGATTCACAGAGAACCATGACTGGGATGTAGTTATACCGGGCTGTAATCTGTTCAGGAAAGACAGGGCAGAAAGTAAAGGAGGGGGAGTAGCGTTATATGTAAAATGTGCTTTCATTTGAATTATAAATATCTTCTCTTAATCTAATTGGCCTTCAATAGTATTCCTATACTACTACGTTGTGAGATGATGGCTGAACTGTACTTCATTGGTTGTCTCTCTGAATTTCTTGTTCTAGGCTTAAGACCCTCATTACCATTTGAATTAGTTATTTCAGTCAAAGTTGTTAGCGATGGAGGCTTGGGTAAGTTAGCCACATAAATATTCTGTCCATTCTAGCGTGCATTTCAGGAAGGATTACAGGACACTAAGAAATTAAGGGATCCTCTTACTAAGGTACGTTAGGGCCTTAACGCGCAGAATAGCCCGCGCTAAATTGCCGAGCACGCTAAACCTTAATGCCAGCATTGAGTTGGCATTATTCTAGAAGCGTACCACGCAGTGATTTTGTGCGTGCGCTAAAGACGCTAGCGCACCTTAGCGATTTTGCAGTAAACTAGCTTTGCAACTTTTGCATGGAGCTCATGCGTCTTTAATTCACTGTTGAGGAATTGTTGACAGCAGTGTGTGAGTATCTATCTGCTGCTCTGCTGCTTGAGCTCCATTTCTTTCATACCTGCGGGGTGCACAGTCCCAGGTCAGCATACGGCCCCATGATTGCTATTTCCAGCCTCTCTCTTAGCTGACCATTCCCTCCCTGTTCACTTTGGAGCAGCCTGGCCCCTCCATCTATTTTTCTTTTCCCCATTCCTTTGTGCATAACATAAATCTTTTTTTTTGCTCTGGCCTACTGCTCCATTTACCTTTGCTTGCCTTGAGCAATAGCTGAACTTTGTCAGCGCTACTGTTGATGATCTGGAGTCCCCTTAACCAAACTTTAGTTTATAGTATAAAATTCAGCAGCAGTTGTAGTTTTAGATTCAGCAATTATGCTCAGAGTCTATGGAGGGGAGACATACCAAACTATCTGCATGAGGAAACTTCTCTAGGTCACGTCAAGGCAAAGCTAAAAACATCTTTATTCCTTGATGCTTATGATTCATAATGGCCCTTGTAAGGGCTAAGTTGCACTGTTTATCTGCAGTCTTACCCCACCCAGGGCAGGATTAATTCGTCGAGGGCCCCTAGGCACACAAGTACACTGGGCCTCCTGCCCCGCCCCACCCCACCATGCGCCCAGGCAGAAACAGGAAGCTGCGTCAGAGGGAAGCTTTGGGCAAGCAGCACCGCTTGCACAATTACAGTTCCCGTTGCCTTTCTTACCCGCGTTGCTTGCTTGTCTTACTTTCCGTTGATGGGAGGGGCCGCATTGTCGATCGATACTGGAGGGGCCCGTCGCCGTTTGGAAAAACAATATTGATGCCCTCCTTCATTGGGCCCCCATAACTATTTCTTGCCCTAGGCACCCTCTTCTACCTCCCATACTTGCTTTCTTTTCGTTGCATTTTGTAGTTCCTCCCCTTTTTTCTCTTGTTTTCTGTTTGTCCGTATTGTAAGTCTTCGTTTTTTATTAATTTTCCCCAATTAATGATATAATTTTTTTTTTAACCTTACAAATTTTATTATTATTATTGTGCACCGCTTTGAAATATGATTAAGCGATATAAGAAATTCTGAATAAACTTGGAAACTTTGACCCACAGAACTGGGGGACTCATCCTCCATGTGGGCAAAATAAACTGTGCTGCTCGACAACGTGGGTAGAGGCATTCACAGGAGTAGGGAAAAGAGGTCTGTGCGATAACAATCATACACCCTCCTCCTCTAACAGATCGCCTTTATTTAAGTGCTATTTTAGACTATTGTAACACCAAATTCCTCTCCAATTACCTAGAAAACCATAACATACTCCATCCCACACAATCCGGCTTCAGAAACAACTTCAGCACGGAAACACTACTAGGATTTCTCTTGGACACAGCCAGACAACATCTCAGCACAGGAAAAAAAATGATGCTCATACAACTAGACCTTACCGCTGCATTCGACTTGGTGGACCATGACATTCTACTACAAATCCTGGATATAATAGGTATCACAGATAAAGTATACACATGGTTTGAAGGATTCCTTAAATCAAGAACCTATAGAGTAAAATCAGACAAACAAAAATCTGAACCTTGGTCAAACCCCTGCGGAGTTCCCCAAGGATCCCCTCTATCCCCGACTCTCTTCAATCTCTATACAGCCTCCCTCAGCTCTCACCTGGACAAACAAGGCATAACCTCCTACAGCTATGCCAATGACATTACCATTCTCATACCCTTCGACCAACCTGAACTCTCCATGACGAACACAATATACCAAACACTAAAATCAATAGCAACCTGGATGAAAGATCACAAACTGAAATTGAACCCAGATAAAACGAAATTCATCCTCCTAGAAAACAACAAAATACTAACCATAACCAACATTGAAATCAACGCAATCAACTACCCCATACAAACCGCCCTAAAACTACTAGGAATAACTATCGACAGATGCTACACCATGCAACCGCAAATCAATAAAACAATACAAAAGTCATTCTTAGTCATGAGAAACTTAAGACAAGTTCAGAAATTCTTAGAGAAAACTCAATTCCAGCTCATAGTTTAGTCCTTAATACTAGGCCTACTTGACTACTGTAATATCCTCTACCTCCCATGCCCTACAACCATAACAAAACAACTACAAACTATCCAAAACACAGCACTAAGACTCATCTACTCATTAAAGAAACATGATCACATTACAGAAGCATATCTCCAATTGCACTGGCTTCCGATCCCAGCAAGAATACAATTTAAATTCTACTGCCTACTATTTAAGACTTTATATGGAGACAGTCCAAACTACCTGAATAACCGCCTCATCCACAATACCGCAACCAGACATAGGAAAACTCACACACCATTCTCATACCCCCCAATTAAGGAGGTCAAACGGAAAAAACTATATGATGGCCTCCTGGCCACTCAAGCAGCCAAACTAGACAACCAAATCGCCAATTTACTGACGGCATCCCTCAACTACAAGACTTTTAGAAAAGAAATAAAGACCATACTCTTCAAGAAAACTCTGAAAAAAGAAATAATACCGCAAGTCTCAAACTCCACCTCTCACTAAAGCCAACTACCCCAAACAAATAACCTTACCCATTTCTTATTCTTTTTGAAAATGACCAATTTTTTTTTTTTTTTTTTGTAAGTTCTTGTTGTAATACATCTTGGATAATTCTTTTGTAATCCGCCTTGAACTACAAGGTAATGGCAGAATAGAAATCCCTAATGTAATGTAATCATCTATTTAGGAGCACCCAAAAAAATTCTAAAGGAAATTAAGGCTAATTCAGAATACAGCTGTTCGATTGATTTTTGTTTTTAAAAAGAACGACTATATTAGTTCATATTATCTTTTACTCAAGAGTATTGTTCAAATTTTCCTGTATCTGCTTTAAGTTGATATCGGGATTGTCTCCAGCTTACCTTTTTCCTCAAGAGAAACTAGAAACTTCTACTTATTTGCTTATCCAAAAATTAATGGGTGTAGATATAAGACCTTCTTAGATTGGACCTTAGCATTTCAAGCTGGTAGGCAACAATCTTGGTTAGGTAAATGTATTCAGCAAGCTATGCTATCCTATTGCTGTTTTCGGAAATTAATTAAGACCGCTTTGTTCGATAAGTTTATTATTTAGGGCTCCTTTTACAAAGGTGCATTAGGGCCTTAATGCGCAGAATAGCGCGCGCTAAAATGCCATACGCACTAGCCGCTACCGCCTCCTCTTGAGCAGGTGGTAGTTTTTCGGGTAGTACACGCTATAGCGCGAGCTAATCCGGTGCGTGCACTAAAAACGCTGCTCACCTTAGTGAGTTTTATTATTGAAATTCTATTTTACAAATATTTGTATTTTTTTTTTTACTGTATTATTGTATTTTGCTGATTGTCCAGCTCTTTTTAGTGTAAACCACCTAGAATTTTTGGTTATGGCGGTATAAAAGAATAAAGTTATTATTATTATTATTTGCGCTATTTTGTATATACTAGGGTTGAATTTTGATTATAAGTTTTATTTATCTAATTTATTTTCTATCCCGTCCTTCCCAAAGAACCCAGGATGGGTTACAGGTCAACATATACAATATACAGTTAACAGGTTTCAATTTGCCATAGTTACAGTACAAGATTTTTCAATACAAGTTTTCATCCTAATGCGACACTTACTTGGATCTAGTACCAATATACGTTCCTTTGTAATCCATCGGTCATGGGCAGGGAAGTTTGGTAAAGAGGTATATTTTTATTGCTTTCCTAAAGTTGAGGAGTCCTTCAAGGGATCTGATCTGCGGGGGCAGTTGATTCCAGTGGCCCAGTTTGAAGTGGGATGTCATTTGGCGGTTTGCAGTTGAAGGGCATGGCCAGGGGGCATTTTTTTGAGGTATATCTTATCCCGGGATAGGAGGGACGTAAGGAAGGAACTTGGTTGTTATGTTGCCCAGCAAGGATTTGAATGCTAGCATCAGGCCCTTAAAGACACAATGTTTGGCTACAGGCAGCCAGTGATACCAAAATCTGCAATAGAGTAGACATCCTGGATGATGTGAATAACATGAAGAAAGACCTGGCAAAGCTTGAAGAATGGTCTGAAATTTGGTAGCTAAAATTTAATGCTAAGAAAAGCAAGGTCATACATTTGGGCTGTAAAAACTCGAAAGGTACAGTTTAGGGGGGTGAAGAATTTATGTGCATGACAGAAGAGCGGGACTTGGGAGTGATTGTATGAGGTAAAATCAAGGGGGGTGGGTCATTAGAGTGGGCAGACTTGTTGGGCTATGGCCCTTTTCTGCCATCATCTTCTATGTTTCTTCTATGTTTCTATGAGATGATCTTAAGGTGGCTAAACAGGTTGAAAAGGTGATGGCATAGCTAAAAGGATGCCAGGGTGCATAAGAAGAGGTTTGGCCAGTAGGAAAAAGGAGGCACTGATGCCTCTGTATGAGACTCTGGTGAGAACTCATTTAGAATATTGTGTACAATTCTGGAGACCACACCTTCAAAAGATATAAAAAGGATGGAGTCAGTCCAGAGGACAGCTACTAAAATGGTATGTGGTCTTCATTACAAGGAGTATGGGGACAGACTTAAAGATCTTTAGAGAAAGGGTGATAGATGCATGGAACAGTCTCCCAGAAGAGGTGGTGGAGACAGAGACTGTGTCTGAATTCAAGAAAGTGTGTGATAGGTACGTGGGATTTCTTAGAGAGAGGGGAAGAGATAATGGTTGCTGCGGACGGGCAGATTGGATGGGCCATTTGGCCTTTATCTGCCATCATGTTTCTATGTTTCTATAATAGAGCCTGGGAGACAGAGTTGCTATTAGACCAAGATCAGAACAAGTAGAAATATACAGTGCATGTTCATTAATATTTTCAAACTAACCTAGATTTTTGAAGTGCACAGAACTATTAGGGAAAGGGAATGTGGACTTGTATACTGCCTTTTTGTCACATTGGAATTTCAAAGCTGATATTCAAAGCGATGGTCACTTGAGGATTGAGTAACTTGTCCAGGATCACAAGGAGCAGCAGCAGGATTTGATCTTTCAACCTCTGGGCACAGAGGCAGCAGCTCAAACAGTGAGCCACAGCCCTGTTAAAGAGATGCAAGGCTGACTGTTCATAGCTGGCTCCATAGTTTCTCGGCTGTGAATAAGAGCCAGTCTAGAAGCACTGACCATTGAAGTTAGGGACAGAGAAGCAGCAATCTTGCAGATCACTTTCTAATCCAGCCATGATAAAAATGCTCCACTCTAGAAGGTGGGTATCACAGTATCGGGAAGGGGTAAAACGCGGACCTGAAGGACCTCGCGGATCTAAACCCGTACAGCCTTAAAAATCTGAGGTCCGTGTCGGTCCTTGTCCCTGCCGCTTGTAGTTTCTGTCGCTGACAGACCTTGATGAGATTTTAGCACTGACGGATCCGTCTCAGCATAGGGAGGGAAAAGTGTTAGGATCCGTCAGCGCTAAAATCTTTTCGAGGTCTGTCAGAGCCAGAGACTAGTGCTGGAGCGGCAGAGCAGAAGCCAAGAGAATGGGGACATAGGTTTTGGACGTGCGTTATGGAAAAGAAGTCTCCAAACTCTAGCACTAGTCTCTGGCTCTGACAGACCTCGAAGAGATTTTTAGCGATTACGGATCCTAACACTTTTCCCTCCCTATGCTGAGACGGATCCGTCAGTGCAAAAATATCATCAAGGTCTGTCAGCGACAGAAACTACACGGACCGACACGGACCTCAGATTTTTAAGGCCATACAGGTTTAGATTCGCAAGGTCCGTCAGGTCCGCGTTTTACCACTTTCCCACAGCATTTAAATAGGACAGATATCAGAGTGACGGCAATGCTGGGCTTGTAACCTCTCCAGAGTAGAGACAGAGAGGGCATCAGGCAGAGATATGCTTGTGCTGCTTTATAAAGAAGGCAGAGTGGGACAACCGCACATAGAGCTGGCCACATAGCGCTACAGAGAAAGCAGAGAATTCTAAAGCAGGTTGAGAGTGGGATGTACAGCACTATTGAGTACTCAAGAAGGTGAGTGTTGCATACTGTTCAGGACTGCATGGATGTCTGAGTGGCTATTTTATATTGCAACAGTGATATTCATGTGTTTTGCATAATGTAGACAGTTCAGTTGATAAAATGGCTGTTCTTGCTGGACATTTCCAGCACATGGACAGACAGATTCATGGATGTATCCTGTTCTACAGTACATGCAAGACAGATGTCTGTGTGTGACATTCTGAGTTGGACATCGTTTCCAAAAAGGCTGCTCTATAATGAAACCTTGGCACACAGATGCCATCATAGAAATGATGCTCAGCATTTGGCATTGATAAACGAACCTAATTTGATGTGGCAAGTTATAGAATGACTCCCTCAAATGTTGTGCACAGACCCTAAATGAAGACATTACTTGAGCTCAATTGCAATAAAAATCTAAAAATGAACATTTCTAAAGGTATAAAACTGGGTTTTCTATCTTAAAAGATGTAATTTTCCTTAAATGTCACATTTTAATATTTACTCTACAAATGCTATGCAAAGTAATACCTACTGCATATATATTTAATCAATATTACTGTGGGATGAATCTTGAAATAGTTTTTCAGTATGGCACATGTATCATATAATGCAAATATTTATCTGGGCATGCTGCTCACACTTTGCAACATATATAAATAACGTAGATTGTAGTGTGGGTATCCAGATGGATACAATTTGAAATGAGTAAATTTAATAAGTATGTACTTTTTGGGTATTAAAATGATACCTAATCTCATCCAAGCACAGTATCAGAAGATTCCCAAAGTTCTTAGGCAAAATATACTTTTTAGGTTACTGTGGAAACAGTTAGTATCCATATGGGACCAGGACCCATCTATGAGTGTTTTATTACCCATAGTGGGAAATGCAGATTTTCAACATGGGGTACGAAATATATATTTCAGAAAGTAGAGTATCAAGGGACTACTTCTACTGGAATAAGTCATAATGGAGAAGGGAACACTACTAGTATGGGAGGTGTTCCATAGGAAATAGTCTTTGGAACCAGCAGCCCATTTTGCCTTTCTTCAATTGGCCCATTATGCGGCTATACTTGTACGTGACCATTAGCGTTGCTTTGGACACCAGTTTTTCGTTCTGCTCATTTCAAACATTTATACATAGTGCATGAATAGTGCAACCTGCACTTAATGCACTATTCATGCGCTAGAGAAATCATCCTTCGAGTCTTCGCAGTGCTACTACCAAGAAAGTGTACTTTGAACTGTATACCTGTGGCTGAATTATTGCCATCTTATCCTCACGACTCCTCCGTTGTGCTGTGCTTCTGTCATCTTTGAGGCCTTTTGGGGCTTTCTCTTCAGTGTCTACCCTTACACCCCACAACTTATCTCTAGAGTTTTGTGGGAAAACTTAGACAATTCATGACTGTTCCATATACAGTGAAAATCTCTGTTTCTTACTTTTGTAAATGCTAGATCATCTTTATCCACAGAAAAATTGCTAGAAAATATTGGAAACTTGGAGCAAAGATCTGGGAAGATCCTCTTGATGTCCGCTCATTAGCAGAGCCGGTGGATCTTATTCCTAAATTAGTTCTGGGGTTTGACTTTTAGAACTATGCATCAAGCTTACTTCTCTCAATCACAGGCATATTATGGAGGTTGCGTTCCTTCTGCTCAGTGTAGTAGGTGTAATGAAGTTGATAATTCTTTTCTACATGGGATATGGAGATGTAAAAAAGTTCAGGTTTTTTGGAATGCTATAATGGGCTTTTTGCAATTCTTGTTGATGCATTCCCTTGTCCCATCGATAGAAGGACAGATTTTTTTTTTAGTTTCATTCAATGAGGGTAAGAGGGATGGTGGAAAAATTATTGTTGAGTAAAAGTTTTATTTTAGGGAAGAAACGTATTCTAAATCATTGGTTACAACTCATGGAATATGGATTGGCTACCATGAGAACAGGCTACTGGGCTTGATGGACCATTGGTCTGATCCAATATGAAAGCTCCTTATAACAGTTTCTAAACAAAAATACATTCAGGAGCACATCAATATGAGAAGAAGTAGCAAACAGTAACGCTTCAAAATTATGCTCAAGCTAAAGCTTATTCCCCTGATGAAGCTTATTACAGCGAAACAGGGGCCCTGTTGGGAGTTTGTTGAAGAGAATATTCTATGTTTTGGAATTGTTTCAGAACCTCTGCTATCCTTAGATTCTGCTTACACACCATATAAAGAAAATCTCTGCAGCAGATAAGTTTTCTATTTACTTTTTTTGTTTTGAGTTTTCCTTGCTAAGAAGATAATTTGTAGCAGTGAGAAGTTATGAAAAGCTACTTATTGATGTTAGATTTTTACTCAAACAAAGAAATAATTTAGAATGTGGAGTTTTTAAGACCGAGGATGTGTCTGTATCTTTAAATTTTTATTTGAAGTGCTTTGTCTGGAGGATTTGTTTTTCGATCCAACGTGACACTGAGGTCTTTTCTCCACCTGTTAATAATAACTGTTTACTACTTCTTCTCATATTGGTGTGTTCCTGAATGCATTTTTGTTTAGAGACTATTCTTATAGTTTTACATGTGCCAAGTATAGGACAATCAAGCCATTATAACATCACTGATAAAGGTGGCTCTGAGACACTGTGGAATGAGGTATTATGACATCACAATCTCAACTTTGGAATGTTGCTCTCATTGGGGTTCCAGAGTCTTGCTATTCTTTGAGGTGCTGGAATGTTGCTACTCCTTGGGTTTTGGCCAGGTACTAGTGACCTGGATTGGCCACCATGGGCTTGATGAACCATTGGTCTGACCCAGTATGGCTGTTTTTATGTTCTTATGTTCATAGTGCCATGGTTTGGTACTGGAGAAATAAGCTTCAGACACTGATGTTATATGAAGCCCGCTCTGTCTATTACTTGAACAAGAAACACAAAGAATTCATAAAAACTTGGTCATCCTATTTAAATGTCTTGTCACCCAAAACACATAGTCAAGTTCTCAGCATGTTTCACTTTAAAACAAGGTTTGCAACTACTGTATTCCTTCTCAAATAGTTTAAGTTGTGGAGGGAAGGATGGAGGGTTGGGATAGTGGAGAGTCTGAAGGGGAGTTAACATTAGGGATTTGTGGGTTTTGATACTTCTCCATTCCATTCCCTAACAAAAACAAGACTACAAGTCCCAGCATACACTGGGGTGAACCCAGGACCAGATCAATCCTGTCCTGCTAATCTGGATCCAGTTGGCAGCCTTACGCAATCTGATTAGTGGCTGCTATTGGGATAACAAGTGCCAGCCACTCCTGCTATATTCAGCAGCACTGAATGTAAATGGGCAATTTAAATGCCATAGCTGGGGTTTTAAATAAACACTGCCAGTGACATTTGACTATTGACCCACTCTTTTTTACTGTATATCCAACAGAAGTATACACATGTCGCAATATCTCTATGCTTTAGACTTTGAAGGTGCTGAATGTTTTTTGCACCACTCTCTTCTGTATCACTGTCACCTTTAGCCTTCCTTAAATAAACACAAAGGACATCTATCTACCAGCAGCAATTTGTCTCTGTATCTTTGGACAAAGCCTCAGCTGCCCCATGGGCACTCCACTAAACTTACCGCTGACTCCTCCTTGATGAATTGTGTATTTGATATGGTTTTATTGCAGTCCTGTCTCTAGTCCTAAAGCAATGATCTTTAAAAGCTGTATCTCCTTGGGCTTACAGGAGTGAATTTCTGCTGTCATGAGTCAGTTCTTCATGGATGAACTGGTCATTTGCGTTCCAATTATTTTGTGATAACAGAATTCACAAGGGAACCGTTCCGAAATGCAAAACAATACCACAGCCCTAGAACAAAATAATTGCCCGTTTGCAATGGACTTCTAGACTCCATTATAAAAAGTGAACTGCAGGAGAGAGGAGGGATTCAGTCAATTTCTAGATATTTAAAAAAATATATATACTGTATATATAACACAAAAATATATGAGATGATATCTTTTAATTAGGCTACTTTAAGAAATGTGTTCACTAGCTTTCAAAGGATGAAACTTCCTTCATCAGGTCAGGGCAGTATGAGCAAAAGATTACAATACCAGGGTTGTTTAGCAAGGATTATAAGTTTGGAATAAAGAGGTAGAAACCAGGTGCCTTTAAATAAAGAGCAGACAGACTTGATTGATTGGAAATGATCACTGTCAGCTCCTGAGCAGGTGGTTGATAGGAATTTAAAAAGAAACAACATTGATTGAAATGTCTATATACAAATGCTAAACGCTTAAAAAATAAAGATGGGAGAGTTAGAATATATAGGATTAAATTAAAAGATAGATATAATAGGCACTGAGACCTGGCAAAAGGATTATATTGCAATGATAGGGTAGATCAGAACATAAGAATTGCCTGAAGAGGAGTGGTGCTTTGTTTAAAGAAGGGTCTTGAATCAAATAGATTCACTAAAGCGATTTCCCACTGTCACAATTCCATTTTCATTGCATTTCTACAAAGATATATTTTTCAAAAACACTTACCTATTCGCAGTTTTCATAGTTTGCACTCTTGCTGTGGCTGGTGGGAATCTCGAAACCCCACCAGTTGAAGACCCTCCTCCTCCTGCACCCAGCAGCACTTGCCTCCAGGGCAGGATTAATTCATCAAGGGCCCCTAGGCACACAAGTACACTGGGCCCCTGCCCCGCCCCATCCCACCCTATCATGCACCCAGTCGGAAACAGGGAAGCTTTGGGAAAGCAGCACCGCTTGTACAATTACAGTTCCCGTTGTCTTTCTTACCCGCGTTGCTTGCTCGTCTTACTTTCTGTCGATGGGGGGGGCTGCATTGCCGATCGGGGTGGGGCCCGCATTGCCGATCAGGGGAGCCCATCGCCGTTTGGAAAAAAACAATGTTGATGCCCTCCTTCATCGGGCCCCCCTGACCATTTCTTGCCCTAGGCACGTGCCTACTTGGCCTATTGGTTAATCCTGCCCTGCTTGCCTCGCGGGGAAGCTGACACCAACCTCCTCTGTACATGCTCACTAGGGAGGGGGGGGGGGGAAAGAGACCAGGCAGCAATGATTGCAGTGACAAAAGGCAAGATACTGAAGGCAAAGAATATGATACATTGCTTTAGTTCTCATCCTTCCTTTGATATGGAGATTTAAGGAAGGTAGTTAATGCAAAACTGGGCTTTTACTACACCTTAGTTTATCAAAGGGATTGACTAACTCATGGTAACTCAATACTGCAGGTTAGTCATTTCTGTGAGCAATCTTTCAAGAAGCATTATTTTGCTGTCCTGGGAACATTAGGCTGCAAAGCTGTGGCCTGATGTTTCTGGGCTGCTTCTTAAAGACGTTGGTGCTCACAAGCAGAAGCTATAATCCCACCTCATAGACTCTCAATGACGTTTCCCCCTGACCCATAGCACTCTTCTAACTTCTTTTAGATCCCCTGGGCCTACCTGCCAACTCCTTGCACATGCCCACATACGCGATCATGTTACTCCACTCTTTATAAAGTGTCATTGGTTACCTTTCCAATTCAGGATTCCGCTCATAGAAGACATATTTTCAAAGCAGTTAGACTATGGAACTTTGTAAGTCTAAGTGCTTTGAAAATGAGCCCAAAGGTGTTATTCACAGCTTCCCCTCCATATTTAGCGTCCTTGATTTCTCCCTAGGTCCCTGCTAGATACTTATGATCCCTGGAGGCAGTAGCGTACCTGGGGGGGGGGGGGGGTCGATCCGCCCCAGGTGCACGCCCCAAGGGGGTGCACAGGAGAGAGCTGAGTGTTCTCCCTAGGGCCTTTCAGCTGGGCGGTCCGCCCAGGTAATTTAGATGACCGCCCAGCTAAATTCTGATGCCTCCGCTGCTGCTCAACATTAAAAAAAAAGACGGCTTGAAGATGTCACCTTAGCCCGTAGCAACTTTTGCACCGGGGCTTTAACGTGTGTGTGCCAGCTTCCCTTCTCTTCCCTCCGAAACCGGAAGTTATGTCCGGGGGGGTGGGGGGTGGGGGAGGGAAGAGAAGGGAAGCCGGCACGCACATGTTAGATCCCCGAAGCATAAATTCGCTACGGGCTAAGGCAGGAGACAGGTCAGTGAAGCCTTCCATTTGCTCTTCTTGCTGTTGGGTCCTGCCTACTTTCAGTTTCCGCGAAGGCAGGACCCGGCAGCATTTCCCCTAATTGATTGTGATCTTGGGCCGATCAGCCTTCTTCTCCGACGGCAGAATTGACATCGGGGAGAGGAATGCTGGTCGGCCAGAAGTAGGGAGAGCTTGGGGGTGGCGGCTGGCGGCTTTGGGGCCTGTTCCCCGATGGCAGTGACATTGGCAGTGGCTTGGGGGAGGGCAAGTAGAAAGAAAGTAAGAGGGCAGGAAGAGAAACAGAAAAAAAGAAAGGGGGCATGAAGAGAGAAAGAAAGAAAGGGCAGGAAGAGAGGAAAAAAAAGTTGGGAGGAGGGGAATGAGGTCAGGAGGAGAGGAAGCATACAGGCTGAAAGAAGGGAAGAAAGATTGGATGCACAGTCAGAAGAAGAAAGTGCAACCAGAGACTCATGAAATTACCAAAGGTAGGAAAAATGATTTTATTTTCAATTTAGTGATCAAAATGTGTCCGTTTTGAGAATTTATATATGCTGTCTATATTTTGCACTATGGCCCCCTTTTACTAAACTGCAATAGCGTTTTTTAGCGCAGGGAGCCTATGAGCGTCGAGAGCAGCGGGGGCATTCAGCGCAGCTCCCTGCGCTAAAAACTGCTATCGCGGTTTAGTAAAAAGGGAGGGGGAATATTTGTCTATTTTTGTATAGTTTTTACTGAGGTGACATTGCATAAAGTCATCTGCCTTGACCTCTTTGAAAACTCATGGAATATAAATGATAATTAACATTTTCTCTGCGTACAGCGTGCTTTGTGTTTTTAAAATTTTATTGTTGGTAGATCATTTTGACCTGGCCACAAAGGTAAAGGGGAGGGAGGAAGGGTTGCTGCTGAAAGACATAAGAACATAAGAACATAAGAAGTTGCCTCCACTGGGTCAGACCGAGGTCCATCTCGCCCAGCGGTCCGCTCCCGCGGCGGCCCATCAGGTCTGTGACCTGTGAAGTGGTTTCTGACCACTTTTATAACCTACCTCAAGTTCTATCTGTACCCCTCTATCCCTTTATCCTCCAGGAACCTATCCAAACCCTTCTTGAACCCCTGTACAGAGTTCTGGCCTATCACTTCCTCCGGAAGCGCGTTCCATGTGTCCACCACCCTCTGCGTAAAAAAGAACTTTCTAGCATTTGTTCTAAACCTGTCCCCTTTCAATTTCTCTGAGTGACCCCTAGTGCTTGTGGCTCCCCTCAGTTTGAAGAATCTGTCCTTATTTACTCTCTCTATGCCCTTAAGGATTTTGAAGGTTTCTATCATGTCCCCTCTAAGTCTCCTCTTCTCCAGGGAGAACAGCCCCAGCATTTTTAACCTGTCAGCGTATGGAAAATTTTCCATACCTTTTATCAGCTTAGTCGCCCTCCTCTGCACTCCCTCGAGTACCGCCATGTCCTTCTTGAGGTACGGCGACCAGTATTGAACACAGTACTCCAGGTGCGGGCGCACCATTGCGCGATACAGCGGCATGATGACTTCCTTCGTCCGGGTTGTGATACCCTTTTTGATGATGCCCAGCATTCTGTTTGCTTTCTTTGAGGCTGTCGCACATTGCGCCGATGGTTTCAGTGATGAGTCGACCATCACCCCCAAGTCCCTTTCCAGGTTACTCACCCCTAGCAGTGTTCCCCCCATTTTGTAGTTGAACATCGGGTTCTTTTTCCCTACATGCATGACCTTGCATTTCTCCACGTTAAAACTCATTTGCCACTTTTTTGCCCAGTCTTCCAGTCTCGTTAGGTCCTTTTGTAGGTCTTCACAGTCTTCCGTGTTTCTAACCCTGCTGCAGAGTTTGGTGTCATCAGCAAATTTGATAACCTCACATTTTGTCCCCGTTTCCAGATCGTTAATAAATATATTGAATAGTAGAGGTCCCAGCACTGACCCCTGCGGAACTCCGCTCATGACCCATTGCCAATCTGAGTATTGGCCCTTGACTCCAACCCTCTGTTTCCTGCCCGCTAGCCAGTGTTTGATCCAACGGTAGATATCCCCTTGCACCCCGTGGTTCCACAGTTTTTTAAGTAGCCGTTCATGTGGTACCTTGTCGAAGGCTTTTTGGAAGTCAAGGTAAATGATGTCTATGGATTCACCCTTATCCATCTGACTGTTTATTCCCTCAAAGAAGTACAGCAAGTTCGTGAGGCATGACCTTCCCTGGCAGAAGCCATGCTGGCTCGCCTTCAGTTGTCCATTGTTTTCTATGTGTTCGCAGATTGTGTCCTTTACCATTGCTTCCAGCATCTTTCCAGGAACCGAGGTCAAGCTCACAGGCCTGTAGTTTCCCGGGTCACCCCTTGATCCCTTCTTAAAGATGGGCGTGACATTTGCTATTTTCCAGTCCTCTGGGATCTCCCCAGTTTTTAGGGAGAGGTTACATATTTGGCGAAGTGTCTCTGCTATTTCGTTTCTCAGTTCTTTTAGTACCCTTGGGTGGATGCCGTCCGGGCCTGGTGATTTGTCGCTCTTTAGTCTGTCTATCTGTCTGAGGACATCCTCTTTGCTTACCTCTAGTTGTACCAGCCTTTCGTCGTGTTCTCCGTTTATAATCACCTCGGGTTCTGGGATATTGGATGTGTCCTCTCTGGTGAAGACTGACGAGAAGAATTTGTTTAACCTTTCAGCTATCTCTTTTTCCTCCTTTATCGCTCCTTTCCTGTCTCCGTTGTCCAGTGGTCCCACTTCCTCTCTGGCTGGTTGTTTCCCTTTCACATACCTGAAGAAGGGTTTGAAGTTTCTTGCTTCTCCTGCCAGTCTTTCCTCATATTCTCTCTTTGCCTTCCTGACATCTAGTAATCCTTGCAGGCTTGACTGTGCAGGGAATTATTTTTGTAAAATCATGTTTTGTTATGTGACTGCCATTATTTAGACTTTAATTTCTATGAATGAATAGAATGAAATTGCTTGTTTTTATGTGCGTGCGCTGAAGGAAAGTGGAGAGAGAGTGGGCTGAGGATGCTGAAGGGAAATGGGGAAGAGAGAGTGGGGAGAAGATGCTGATTTATAAATTGACAATTGTACAGAATATTGTTTCTTTTTATACTTTAATATAAACAATTCAAGGCTTGTGTGGATGGAATCTCAGGTGGTTTGCGGGGATGGGGACCGAGCTTACAGGGATTAGTCCAATAAAATGGTATTTTTTTTATTTCTCATTATTTGTTTTATTTTTATTTGTTAATTTGTAAAGTGGTGATTGTTATGTATCAGTTTTTTCAAATTTACATCTACTGTCTTTATATTTTGCACTGTATTAGAGGACATGCGTTACTATTTTTGTGGTGTTGCATTGTATCCAGGGTCTGGTTTCTTGGCGGTTCAGTTTAACTTTTGCCTACATATTTCTATTTTTAGTTTGTGATTATTCCATATTGGGCGAGGGTGTATCTCTGTTCTGTGTGTATGAAAAGAACATAGTTTTCAGTTGGCATTGACTACAGGATCAATTGACTGTGCGGGATCTGGCTTGTTTAGTTTTACAATGTATGTGTTGGTGTTCTAGTGCTCACTGCAGTGTTTAAGATGCTGCCTTTTCCTAGGTACACTCTTGTGCGATATGTGGATTGTTACTATTTTTCATATAGATGGGGGGGTGTCAAAAAAATAATGGGCCCCGGGTGCCACATACCCTTGGTACGCCACTGCCTGGAGGGTCACTATATGAGTACTCCTACCGTTCACTGCTCTAGGTTAGAGTCCACTAGGTGTTCGGGGGTGGGGGTGGGGTGGTCTGTACTGTACTGTTCCTTTTCTTGAAACTCTCTCCCACTTTCTCTCAGATTAGAAAAATCATATAAGAACACCAGCATCAAAATGGAGCTAGTGACCATTAGGGGTAATTTCTTGCTTGCTCTTTTAAGAAGCACCAGGCACATCGGGCTGCAGCTTCGGCAGTATTTTTTTTAGAATGTCATCAGACCAGAGGGAATCAGAAATATACAATACAGCAGTGAAATAGCCTCTCAGCTAAAACAACAGCCAGAGACAGAAAATGTGGAAGCCAAATTAGATATAAGGACCCAACGTGGCCCATGTTTTGTGCTGTTGCCTGAGTCAGGGATCAATAAAAATCTCACAAAGTAGCTTCCCTTGATGATCAAAACAGTTATAATTCCAATCCTGGAAAGAATGTGATCAAACACAACATACTACATGGTAGCGACCTGCGTCTTGTTGCTTCATCTGAAGGATAACTTCACAGTATTTTTTAGAAGCTAAATAAATTTTGGTTTTAGGTTTGTTTTGGCAACAAAATAGGCCCCGGAAGTTGCATCAGAGACGACCTTTCCTGCAGCCACACTTGATTTCAATGCTCCGGCTGCTCGTAGGAAGCAAATTTAGAAATTGCCAGCCATGAAGGTAAGGGGCAGGGAGGGAGAAAGGGAGGAAAGGTGGGGGTCGAGAAGAACAGATGCTGAAGGGACCTGGGGAAGTTGGGGTGGAGAGGAACAGACGCTGAAGGGAACTGGGAAAGGTGGGGTGGAGAGGAACAGATGCTGAAGGGAACTGGGGAAGGTAGGGTGGAGAGGAAGAGACACTGAATGGAACTGGGAAAGGTGGGGTAGGGAGGAACAGACACTGAAGGGAACTGGGGAAGGTGGGGTGGAGAGAAGCAGATGCTGAAGGGAAATGGAAAAAAGAGAGATTCCAGACTATGGGGGAGCTGAGGGAAGAAAATGGGTGCAAGACCAATTGAGGGTGGAAGGAGAATTGGAAGGGAGAGGCACAGCAACAGAGCATATGGAAGAGACAGAGAAGGCAGACAGTGAATGGAAGGAAATGAATGAGGAGAAAAATAAATTATATTTATATTTATTTATTTATTTTTTTGCTTTAGGATAAAGTAGTATATTAGTTGTGTTGATAAAAATTTATAAACAAAGCCTTGCCAGCTGAACATCTCTTTCTCTAGTTCAGCAGCCAGAACTTTGATTTATAAGGAAGGAATAAGCTAAATATTACAGTACTGAGGTTTGTATGGATGCTGTGGGGACAGGGTCGGTGGTCGCAGAGATGGGGTGGTGATGGGGACAAATTTTTCCCCCGTGTCATTCTCTATTGACCATGTATATTCAGGTTAGAAGTCTCTGGAAAGGAAATAACCATTTGCAAACTGGTTGGATAGTAAAGATACTTCATTGGGCATCTCTGGTTACCTGTGCTTTCTGTGTAGTTGAATACTTTAACTGAGCCTGCCGAGTACTTTCTTTAATTACATTGTCATTCAATAAAACCTGGATATCCTAAGATATTTGTTCCCTGGAGCCCAAGAAAAGCAAGTGGATGAATCAAGGCCATGATTTGTTCTTGGCTAAAATTAAGTCCATCTGTCCAATTACTCAGTAAGATTTGGAAAATAAAGAAAAGTGAAAAGTTATGAATTCCCTGACAGATTTCAAAAATAATAGAAATATAAGCTTAACACTGAAATTAAAGGCAGCCATTTCCCCACAGTTCAGCCTAAACCATGAACTGAGCTAGATAATTCATTAAAATTAAAATTGAGCTGAATCATTTTTATTTTTTTTTATATTCATTGCCAATTTAAATTAAAAAATAAATCTGTGAAAAGAAAGCTTTACTTGCCCTGGCGTCGGGGTTGATAGTAGTGTTATTCATTTCCAGTATTTCAGTGGAGATGGTGACATGTGGGATAAAGATTTATTAGATATGTGAAGAGCCATTTTAAATAGCACATCTAAGTCTGATTTGGACATCTTGAGAAGTGCATCCAAAACTAGGCCGGAGAAAATGTTCATTTTCAAAACTGCAAGAAGTCTTTTTTTTTTTTTTTAATGACCTATTTAGACATTTTGGCCCTTAGGACATCTAAATGTTTTGGTCATTTTCAAAAGAACCTCGTCCAAGTTTAAAATGTCCAAAACAAAGCCATTTGGACATTGGCGGGGGCCACAATTTATACTATACTGGCCACAGAGCAATGGGACACCTTAAAGGGCACTGCTATGAACTTCACATAAAGGGTGCCAGGTGTATATCTCACTATAACCCCCTTATTATGTATGGTGAGCCCTCCAAAACTCCCCCAAAACCTACTATACCCACTGGTCTACCACCACAATAGTTCTTATGCCTGCAGGTGTCACCTATATGGCAGTACAGTAGGATCTGGCTGGGCTCACACTTGTCCACCATAAATGTAGTGATCAGAGTGGGAAATGGGTCTGGGTCCCACCTCTCTATGGTTCACTACACTGCCTGGAAAGGACCTCTACGATGAAAATGCCAAATCCAAACACAGGAGTCGTGAGGAAGAGATGTCCACAGCCAAAGTCAGGGTGAACCAAAACAGTTTTTATTGATAGCTGTGAGTGTAGACTCGACACTGACAGTGTTTCGGCTAAAATAGCCTTTTCTCAAGAGTCAGATATTAGATGATCTGTAGATTGAAGATTGGCAAATAATTTGTGTAAGGAAGATACTGGAATGCACTACTTGTTAGAAAACTGCTAAGGACTATGGCACGATGTGTTCCAGTATCTTCCTTACACAGATTATTTGCCAGTCTTCAATCTACAGATAATCTAACATCAAACTCTTTAGAAAGGCTATTTTGGCCGAAACACTGTTAGTGTCGAGTCTACACTCACAGCTATCAATAAAGACTGTTTTGGTTGACTCTGGCTTTGGCTGTGGACATCTCTTCCTCATGATTCCTGTGTTTGGTTTCATTACACTGCCCACCAGGTCACTTCTGCTTGCTGCTCTACTAGGATTTCCCATACCAGGTGTTGCTGTTATAGAGACTGGTACTATATCTACTGTTTCATTCAGATCTTTGGGGAGCGGGAGGGGGGTCAGTGACTACTGGGTGAATGTGTGTGTAGAGTCATGACTTAATCCCTCCAGTGGTCATCTGGTCAGTTTGAGTACCTTTTTGACCCTCAGATGCTTTTAAAATAGGTCTGGCAAGATGTCTAGAGAGTCGGTTTCGAACATCAGCACTTGGATGTCTCGGCAATTAAAACTTCCAAGTGCTGTTTTCTGCCGTCTTTTGGATGTCTTTCTTTTTTGAAAATGAGCCCCATAGGCTTTTTGAAAGATAGTCACAAACTTAAGCCAAGAACTCATCTGTAAAGTATAGTCTAGAATCTACGAGGGTGAATTATAGTGAGCATTGCTTAGTGAATCCTGGCTAGTTCTGCCCTCTCAACTTAGAGGTAGTTTTCTTCATTGCTAATATTGTGAAACTTCTTATATGGCACTGATATATTCTTTTGTAAAGTTTTGCCCTGTGGCATTCCCTTGGACATAATATAAAAACTCATTTTTGCACATAAAACACTTTTAGGCATGGAAATGGCTTGCTGTAAAATTTCCTGGGCTTTATAGGATAATTTTATAAGTTGTAATACTTCCTGGGCTTTAAAGGGTAATTTTATGTCATTTCTATATGTAAAACACCGATTTATGAGCATAAATGGAAAAGGGAGAAAATGCAACAGGGGTGGGGAAATTGAAGAAAGAACACCATGTACACACACGTGTTTCAGGGATGAGCCGGTACTTTTATACCAGGCATCCACAAGGGTGCAATTTGGCCTGCCCTATCATGCACCCTAAGAACCTCCAAATATAAATCCATAACCCACATATCCCTTCTTTGTCTCTTCACTCACTTTCAGCCTTTCATACTCTGAAGAAAGCCACAGCATGATGACTGAAATGTCTGTTTCACTTAGACTTCGGAATGACCTGGACAACTGCAACAACCAAGACTGGTGTTTCCTCTCATGAGAGGTTGTAGAGATTTCCAGTGCTGAGAAATATTTCCTGGCTTCCCTGAGATGAGTGAGGCATCAAGGAGTGGGAGGGTGATTGAAGAAGGGAGCTTGGAAAGGTATGAGAGATCAGAGTACCTTTGTCAACCTGCCTCTGGAGGGTGTGAGGGTGAGATTGTGGCCAGTTGAGAGTATGGATTTGGAGGAGGCTGAAGGAGCTGGATTATCATAGATGGACTTCTGGTTGGAAAAGAAGGCTGATTGCATGGACTGACATCTGGCCAGTGTACTTGGAGCTGAATCAAGTCAACTGTGGTTCACTTCTGGCTTGGAGCAGCAAAGCCTTTGGACCAACAATCAACACCTGGCTACTATTAGAAACAGGATACTGGACTAGATGGACCCTTGGTCTGACCCAGTAGGCATATCTTATATTCTTATATTTATCTATAACCAAAGGAATAGATTCTTATATAATTCAGTGTTATATATAAAAACATAGGAATTGCCATACTGGGAAAGACCGAAGGTCCATCAAGCCCAGTATCCTGTTTCCAACAGTGGCCAAACCAGGTCTCAAGTACCTAGCTAGATCCCAAGTAGTAAAACAGATTTTTTGCTGTTTATCCTAGGAATAAGCAGTGTATTTGCCCAAGCCATCTCAATAATGGCCTATGGACTTCTCTTTTAGAAAATTATCCAAACCTTTTTTAAACCTCGCTAAGCTAACTGATTTCACCACATTCTCTGGCAATGAATTCCAGAGTTTAAATACATGTTGTGTGAAGAAATATTTTCTCCAGTTTGTTATAAATTTACTATTTAGTAGCTTCATCGTATGTCCCCTAGTCCTAGTATTTTTTGGGAAAGAGTGAGCAAGCGTTTCACATCTACCCTTTCTACTCTACTAAGTATTTTATAGACCTCTATCATATCACCCCTGAGCATTCTCTTCTCCAAGTTGAAGAGCTCTAGCTACTTTAGCCTTTCCTCATAGGGAAGTCATCCCATCCCTTTTATCATTTTTGTTGCCCTTCTCTGTACCTTTTCTAATTCTACTATATCTTTCTTGAGATATGGTGACCAGAACAGCCCACAGTATTCGAGGTGTACCATAGAGCGATACAAGGGCGTCATAACATTTTCATCTTTGTTTTCCATTCCTTTCCTGATAATTCTTAACATTCTGTTTGCTTTCTTAGCAGCCGCCGCACATTGAGCTGGTGGATTCAACATATCTTTAGGTATCAACATGTAGCTAAGATTCAGAATTTAAATCAGTTTAGTAAGCATAAATGATAGGTCATAATCCATTTTATATACTTTAATATATACACTTTTTGCTCAAAACAACATGGAAACCCCAGAACACACCTGTAAATTATTACAACTAATAGGGGATTTATTAACCCTTGCCAGTAGGATCTTCTACACAGTTCTACCATTCTATTTGAACTCTCTAGTTATATTATAATGCCCTTCTCAACTGTTAAGATTGTTCCAATCTAATTTTCATGTTCTAAGATCAGGCACTGCATGTAGTGCCATCTTCTTTTGTAGGCCTCTATTCTATGGAACACCTTACCAATTCATTGGTGTATGGAGAGTTCTTCTAAGATATTTAAAGCAGGTGTAAAGAGGGCTCATTCAAAAGTAAAGGTTCTAGACTTTAAAAAACTTTGTTCAGATAGGGGATTAAGTCAAGAAATCGTTGGCTGGATGGAACCATATGGAAGAATTAGGAAAGCAGTGGGCAAAAGTGAAATGAGCTAGAGTAAGGGCAACAAACCATTTTGTAAAGAAAGTGGGGAAAAGTAAGAGGGGAAAAAAAGCTGCTTTGTTTCTCAAAAGTAGTATCTGAGAAGGTAAGGAAAAAGAGGTTAGCTTTCATAAACTACAAAAGATCGCAGAAATATCTGGAAAAATTAAGAGAGGCTGGTTGAGTACATAAGAACATAAGCAATGCCTCCTTTGGGTCAGACCTCTAGGTGCCTGGGCCAATCAGGCCTTAGGCTTAGTGGGGATGGGCAGACCCGCTATGCCTAAGGCCTGATTACTCCAGGCTTCTAGAGTCTGGGCCAATCAGGCCTTAGGCTTCGCGGGATGGGCCAGGAAGGGGCGGGCCCACCTCATTTCGAAGAGGCGGGCCTGCCGGCTGGATGGGCAAGACCCGTCTGGCCAACAATTAAAGGTTAGTTTGGTGAGGGGGAGGTTTGGGGGCTGTTAGCGCGGGGCGGTGTGTGCGAAGGAGGGGTGTCTTCCTGCCGGTGATCGGTAGTGTCGGGGGGGGGGGGGCATCTTCCAGCAGGAGGGTTTGGGTACCCTCCTGCCGGCGATCGGTCGTGTCGGGGGGAGTGGGGGCATCTTCCGGCAGGAGGGGTTGGGCACCCTCCTGCCGGCAATCGGACAGGCGGCCGCTATACTTATAGCGGCAGAGAGATCCCTTGCCGCGATAAGTATAGTGGCCGCGTCTACTCTAACCCGATTCTGTAACCGGCGTCTGTAACATGGACGCCGGTTACAGAATTGGGGTTTAGTGTAGGCCCGATTCTGTATAGGATGCCTCTCCTGGGCCGTCCTATACAGAATCCGGCCCATGATGTCTATGGGGTCTCCTTTGTCCATCCGTTTGTCAGGAAAGCCAAGATGCAAATGGAAGAAAAAAATAGTTGACACAGTAAAATGGGGGGGGGGGGGACAAGACATTTTTTAAATATATTAGTGATAGAAAGAAGTGCAAAAGTGGCATTGTGAGACTCAAAAGTGAAGGGGGAGAAATATGTAGGAACTGATAAAGATAAGGCTGAATTGCATAACAAATATTTCTGTTCTGTGTTCACAGCTAAAGCGCTGGGAGCAGGACTGCAGAAGACAAATGCAAATAGGGATGGAGTTGTGGAAGACCCTGATCAATTTTCAGAGGATTGTGTTTGTGAGGAGCTTCCTATAAAATGGGGGGTGGACAATGCAATGGGGATGGATGGTGTTACATCCAAAGCTAATGAAGGAACTTTTGGCAGCTCCACTGGCTGACCTTTTCAATGCTTCTCTAGAGTTGGGAGTGGTGAGAGAAGGGCAGATGTGGTCCCTCTCCTCAAAAGTGGAAGTAAGGAAGAAGAAGGGAACTACAGGTTGGTAAGTATGACTTTTGTGGCAAGTAAATTAATGGAAACACTTTTAAAACACAAAATAGTGATGTTTCTGGAATCCAGTGGATTACAGGACCCAAGGCAACATGGATTCACTACAGGTAGGTCTTGTCAGACAAATCTGATCAATTATTTTGACTAAGAAACCAGAGAATTGGATAGAGGGAGTGTGCTGGATGTGGTGTATTTAGATTTTAGCAAAGCCTTTAACAGTGTTTCATACAGGCTTATAAGAAATAAAATGAGTGCCCTCGGTATGGGCCTCAAAGCGATGGACTGGGTCTGGAACTAGTTGAGTGGAAGGTGACAGAGGATAGTGGTTAATGGAGATTGCTCTAAGGAAAGGGATGTTACCAGTGGTATGCCTCAAGGTTCAGTTCTTCGGCCTGTTTTTAACATTTTTTGTAAACAATATTGCTGAAGGGCTGTCAGGTAAGATTTGCCTCTTTGCGGATACCAAAATCTGCAATAGAGTAAACACTCTTGATGATGTGAATAACATGATGAAGAACCTAGCGAAGCTTAAATAATGGTCTGAAATTTGGCAGCTAAGATTTAATGCTAAGAAATGCAAGGTCATACGTTAGGGCTGCAGAAACCCAAGAGAACAATATCATTTAGGGGCTGAAGAACTTTTGTGCATGAAAAAAGAGCAAGACTTGGGTGTGATAGTATGTGATGATCTTAAGGTGTCCAAATAGGTTGAAAAGGCGATGGCAAAAGCTAGAAGGATGCTGAGGTGCATAGAGAGAGGTATCCCCAATAGAAAAAAGGAGGTATTGTTGTCCCTGTTTAAGACTCTGGTAAGACCTCATTTAGAATATTGTTCAATTTTGGAGATTGCAACTTCAAAATGATAAAACAGGATGGAGTTGGTCCAGAGGAAGGCAACTAAAATGGTTGGTGGCCTTCATCATAGGTGTATGGCAAAGATCTCAAAGTCCCTCCTTGAGAGCCCAGTCGGGTCTTCAGGATTTCCCCAATGAATATGCATTGAAAGCAGTGCATGCACATAGATCTCATGCATATTCATTGGGGAAATCCTGAAAACCCAACTGGATTGCAGCCCTCAAGGAAGAACTTTGAGACCCCTGGTGTACGGGGACAGACTTAAAGATCTTAAAATGTATACTATGGAGGAAAGGTGATATGATAGATATGTTTAAATACCTATGTGGCATAAATGCACATGAGGCAAGTCTCTTTCATTTGAAAGGAAGCTCCAGAATGAGAGGGATTGAATGAAGTTAAGAGGTGATAGGCTCAGGAGTAATCTAGATCATGTAGATTATATTTAATATATGCATCATACCGCTTTGCCGTTTATTGTATAACCTTAAAGTGTCTTACAGGGGAGTGGGCAATTGATAGGTTGGATTCTCTTATGATGTGAATCAAACATTAAAATACCGTAGGTTACCATGTGCTTTGAAAATGAGCCCTAAAATCTCCTTGCAAAGTAGTGTAGACTTTATCTAAAGAGGCATCTTACTCTTAGCGCTTCCTTGGAAAACAGTAATTTTATATAAGTGGTAGAAATTAAAGAAGAAAAGATTTATATAGTTGGCATCAACTGCTTAAAATCTTTATGACTATTGAGCCAAATCGGCTTGATATGCCCTTTATGAAAGGCAATATATTAAAATTTCAAATAAAGAGAAAAGAAGAGCAAAAACAATTTTAATTCAAGTATGAGTCAAAAAAAAGGGATGCAAGGGACAACCTGGACATCAGAAAGCAGTTTTTCTATCTATATGTCACCCCACTCTATATCTCTTTGTGTTAACACATCTCCAAGTACGAAGAGTTGCTTGTTGGAAGGAACTAATAAAAGATTCTGTATGCAGATTCCTCTTGAGGGGAAATGTATGCTGGTTTTTTGATTCCATCTAAAATTACAAAGTCTAGGGGACACTCGAAGTTACAGGGAAATGCTTTTAAAACCAATAGGAGGAAATATTTTTTCACTCGGAATGCATTGCCAGAGGATGTAGTAACAGCTGTTAATGTAGATGGGTTTAAAAAATGGTTCGACAACTCCCTGGAGGAAAAGTCCATAGTTTGCTATTGAGACAGCCATGGGTGAAGCCATGTCCCTGGATTGGTAGCATGGAATGTTGCTACTATTTGGGTTTTGCCAGGTACTTGTGACTGGATTGGCCACTGTGGAAACAGGATACAGGGCTAGATGGACCATTGGTCTGACCCAATGTGGCTATTCTTATGTATCTGTAGTCTGAACCAAGCCCTTGAAAAAGGACCATAATATAAGATAAAGCAACATTTCTAGACTCAGAAGCACAAATGAAAAGAGAAGAGAGAAGACAAGGACTTGCCTCAAAGCAATACATATAACAAAAGAGATAAGCGAGATGTCTAAACCACCCAAAAGACAATTATATATATTATAATGAAGTCCATAAGTAACAATATGTCCAGTGAAATCCAAATTCAATCACTTGTTTAGGAATCAAGTCTTTCTGATGAAGTCCTAACTAGGATCCCAGTTTCAGCTATGACTTCCTTAGGGGCCTAACAAGTAACTTAGCAGAACTTGATCCACAATTAACGGATCTGGACAATTTGAAGTGAAGAACTAAAAATGATTTTGTACAATCCAGAATAGAAAGTCTCCTCCCCTTTCTTCCTCACTTCCATGTCTCCCAGACGGAACTTCATCAGAAAGACTTGATTCCTAAACAAGTGACTGACTGTATTTGGATTTCATTGGACATAGTTATACTTATGGACTTGATTATAATAAATATAATTGTCTTTTTAGTGGTTTAGACATCTCGCTTGCCTCTTTTGTTGTATAGACTCAGAAGCAAATATGTTCCCACAAAAACCCCCCACACAATTAAGAATCTGTTATGCTGTACAGCTCTGCAAAATGAGTCATCTAGAAAATATATCTTTTTCAGTTCTTCATGTCTACTTCACCAAACTCTGGTTATAAAGGGCAATCATCTCAAGCCATCTGCTGCTATTTAAATGTTATCAGTCCCATACTTGGAATACTTCTAACATCTCTCTTATTTTGTCCTAACAAATTAGCTATCAGTGAATGGCACCATCTGTGACTTCCAGTAAGTAAAACTGTTGTTGATGAAATTATCCAACTACATAGATTTTTTTTTCCAAATTTAAATGCAATCTTTCCAGGCTTACCATAATATCACAGTTATGTCAGTTGTAGGCACTCACTCATGTAGATGAGGCTTTGGGAATAAATCTTCTTTGAATGAGAAGAAACCTAACCAAACCTATGCCAGGCTCACTAATGACTGGAGTAAAAGTATACACCATGAAATGATAGAATATATTTTGCAGATGAGCATGTACAGTTATGGAGTTTGGGCAGAAAATGGGTGGAGTTAGCAGATCTACCTTCTTTAGACTATGTCAAATTCATTCAGTTTCTAAGTTCTTATACCCCAAGTCACTTAATACACTAATTCATTCCCTGGTGATTTCAAAAATTGACTATTGCAACGTGCTATTTAAAGGAATTGCCCAAAAAGAAATCCAACGTTTACAGATCGTTCAAAATGCTTCAATCAAACTCATAAGGAAAGCTAAAAAATTTGACCATGTAACACCTCTACTTAAGGAAGCACATTGGCTTCCAGTTGCACACCGCATAACATATAAATTAAGTCTATTGACTTTCAAATCTCTTCTCTATAAAACTCCCGCCTTTATTCATAGTCTATTGATTCCCTATACATCAACAAGATTACTCAGGTCTACTGACCAACATCTTTTAATAGTTCCCTCACTTAAAACCATAAATACACCGTGACAATTTATTTTCTCTGTCAAAGAACCCCAAACATAGAATTTACTCCCAATTCTGTACGGGAAGAACATAATTTAGATAGATTTAAGAGCAAGTTAAAATGCTTTCTTTTTAAAGATGCATTTGACAACTAGTAAATTAGGTTAGGTATACCAACTAGAAAATCAGATTAGGTGCATCAACTGAACAGTAGTTCTTAATTTCTTTGAAGCTCACCATTTTCCCCCTTCCTATTGTTTTTTTCCCTTACTCGTCTTACTTGCTATCATTAACTTGTATTTCTTTCCTTATTTTTTCCTTTTGTACCATATGTTTTGACAAGTCAGTTGTATTTATCTGGTTTGTTTCCTCTTGATAATTGTAATTCATTATTTTTCTCCTTTGTACATCGCTTAGAATTTTGAATAAGCGATTAATCAAATCCATAATAAACTTGAAACTTAATGTCTATGTAGATTCTGAAATAGTATAACCTAGGCACAAATTAGCGTATAATAGGTGCTTTCATTTACAGTGATCACCCATACATTCAAGGCACATTCTCTGCCACATGAGCTAGTATTTTATAAAGGCAAGTAGGTGCCTACCCAAAATGCCCTTTTCTAAAATTACCTTTGTAAAGTAAGTATAGAAAGTATTCATCTTTTTTGTCTTGTTTGAAAATAGAATATATTAAAACTGTTTTTTCCGTGTATTCATACATCCTACTCTGCAATGGCCAAGTGAAAAAACATATTCTAGAAATATTTAGAAAATGAGGTAGGAAAAACCATTATGGAATAGATTTGGTTAGATAAGCATCTACCTCCCACATACTTCTGTGGCATTCTCTGGTGTAACCAATGATTTTTAACAGTACTTATATGAGTATATTGTGAGATCATCTATGATATCAGTAACGTGCTTTAATGTGGAGTATATTTGAGAACTTGGGAAATTACTGAAGACAGCTTTTGTTTGTGGAGGTATTCTCTTGATTGAATTGAGATTCTGATTGTAGATGTTATAGAAGTATTTATTTGTTTATCTATGTATGTGTTAGTTCTATGTTCTAGGTATTGCATTTCAAAGCAAAGGTCTAACCATAAGCACCAAGGAGCTGACAAAAGAACTCCGGGAAAAAGTTAATAAATAGGCAACAAATCAGGAGTTGATTATGCAAGAGTTACAAAGTTCTTGAATATCCCTTGGATCACAGGATGATTATTAAGAAGCAGAAGGTTTATGGCACCACCAATATCCTACCTAAATCAGATCATCCCTCAAAGTGGATGATCATGGAAGAAGAAGGAGACTATGGAGGAAGCCAAGAGCCCAATAGCAACTTTGAAAGAACTATATCTTGGCACCAAGTTATAGAATTGCTCCCAAAGCATTACATTTGGTGCAAACCCAACACAGCAAAGCACCAGACCTACTACATGAAGCATGGTAGTAGTAGCATCACATCATGGATTTTCATCATCAGAACTGGAGCACTTGAGGGAAGGAGAATGAGTGGAGAAATATATAGCAAAGTCCTTGAGAAAAGCCTGTTGCTGTTTGCAAGAAAGCTGAAAGTGAGAACTCATTTAAAATATTGTGTACAATTCTAGAAACCGCATCTTCTAAAGCAGGGGTGCCCACACTTTTTGGGCTTGCGAGCTACTTTTAAAATGACCAAGTCAAAATGATCTACCAACAATAAAATTTTAAAAAACACAAAGCACACTGTACGCAGAAAAAATGTTAATTATCATTTATATATATATTTTTTAAAGAGATCACTGCAGCTGACTTTATGCAATGTCAACTCAGTAACAACTATAAAAAATAGACAAATATACCCCCTCTCTTTTTACTAAACCGCGAAAGCATTTTTTAGCACAGGGAGCTGCTCTCAATGCTCATAGGCTCCCTGCGCTAAAAACCGCTATTGCGGTTTAGTAAAAGGGGGATAGAAATTCTCAAAACGGCCACATTTTGATCACTAAATTGAAAATAAAATAATTTTTCCTACATTTGTTGTCTGGTCATTATTCAAATCATTTTGGTCCCAGGCTCTGGTTGTCTTCTGATAACTCACTTGTCAGGGTCTCCTGCCTATTTGTCATTTTCTTATTCTCTGTGCTAACCATCCATCTTCCATCTCTGTCCTCCCCTTCCATTTCCCTTCCCTCCCCCGGAAGTCTGGCATCTTTCCTTTTTTTCGTCTCCATCCACAGATCCACCTTTTCTCAACTACCCTTTCATCCAGCATCTCTCCCTCCTTCTCCACCACCCCAGGCTCCACCATTTCTCCCTGTATTTTCCCAACTACCCTCCTATCCAGTATCTCTATCCCCCCTCCATACCATCCCCTGTGTCCAACTTCTTCCCTTTATGTTTCTTCCCTCCCTAAATCCCATTGTCCATCATCTTTCTCCCTCTCCTCTGTTTTTAGATCCATTATTTCTTCCCCTCAAAGTCTGGCATATGCAAGTCTCTTTGAACCCCCCTTCCCTCCCTCCCTCCGTGTACTCCCTCCCCCCACCCCTTAAGGCCTGTCCCCACTGAATGCCTGCACTGTCCCCCCTGAAGGCCTGCACTGTCCCCCCGAAGGCCTGCACTGATCCCCCTGAAGTCTTGTACCCCACCTCTGAAGGCCTGAACACCACCCCAAAGGCTTGCACACCCGCGAAGGCCTGCCTGTCTCCCCCCGAAGGCCTGCCTGTCCCCCCTGAAGGTCTGCCTGTTCCACCTGAAGTCCTGCACCCCACCCCTGAAGGACTGCATGTTCCTCCCTGATCTTCCGCATATCCATTTACCTAATTCCAGTAGGGAACAGCCTGCAGAGAGGATTGCTGGTACTTTAGCAATCCTTGTAGGTTGCCATAGGCCTCAGGAGCTGTCTTCTCTCTGCCGCGGTCCCACCCCTCCTCTGTCACAGGCAGGATTGCGGCAGAGGGAAGACAGCTCCTGAGGCCTATGGCAACCTGTAAGGATCACTAAAGTACCGGCGATCCTCTCTGCAGGCTGCTCCCTGCTAGAATTAGGTAAAGGGATGCGCGGGATGCCAGAGAGAAATCCGGACACCATAGCACTTCCCGACTGACCCTCCCCCATCGCCCTCTAAAGCAGGAGCGGCGGCGGCTGGCCAGCAAAAGGCAGCACTGCTGATCCTGCTTTAGGGGGGAGGGGGGAGGGTCAGTCACTGAATTGTGAGGGGTTTTTTTTTGGTTTTAAATCGTATCGATTCACCCGAAGTGAATTGATTCGAATCGGGCAACCCAACCTTGGCTCTTATCACAACAGGCGGTGCACCGCTTCTGTTTCCTTTAGTAGGGCACTAAGCTCCATCCCCCACCGACCTTCTAACCCCGCCCTACCAGCACTCTGATTGGCCGGCGTTCTTCATGAGGCAGATTAATTACACGCTAGTCAGGAGGGGAAAAAAAGAGAAGGGAATTATGATTGGCCGGCGTTCCCCACGAGGCGGATTAATTGCACGCCGGTCAGGAGGGGAAAAAAAGGGAAGGGAAACAGCATGGCTCTGCGATCGACTCGGGTTGCCTGAGTGATCGACCGGTTGATCGCGATCGACGTATTGGGCACCCCTTTTCTAAAGGAAATAAATAGGATGGGGTCATTTCAAAGGATGGCTACTAAAATGGTCAGTGGTCTTTGTCATAAAGTGTATGGGGGCAGACTTCAAGATTTCAATATATATGCTTTGGAGAAAAGGTGGGAGAGGAGAGATACGATAGAGATACCTACATGGCATAAATGTGCATGAGGTGAGTCTTTGAAATGAAAGGAAACTCTGGAAAGAGGGGACATAGGATGAAGGTGAAAGGGGATAGACTCAGAAGTAACCTCAGAAAATATTTTTTCATGGATAGAGTGGTGAATGCCTGGAATTGTCTCCCAGTGAAGTTGGTTCAAACAAAAAGTGTATCTAAATTCAAGAAAGCTTGGGACAAGTAGATGGCATGGCTAGGCAGGCCAAATAGGCCATATGGCATTTATCTGCCTTCATGTTTCTCTGTTTCTATATTTCAATGAGATGAAATTCATCTTTCTTCATAACAACCCAAAGCATATAGCCATTGGCAGTGATCTTTCAAAAACAACTGAAACACCACAGTTAGCAACTTTGTTTATCTCTGTATTCCTGATACTTATTAAAACATCTATTAAGATATTAGAAGTTATTGTGGACAGTGAATTAAATTTCCAGCCACAGGTGTCAAATGTGGCAAAAAGATTATTTTTGTGCTTTAAGATTAATTTGATCATTTAAGAAATGATTGGATATACATGCTGTACGTATTTTTGTAAATGTCCTTGTAATCGGTAGCCTGCACTATTGCAAGTCCCTCAAACAGTTTGAAAACCATCACTATTAGAAAATTGCACATGATTCAGAATCTTGCAGTGAAGCTCAAACTTGGAGCCAAACAATATGATCATGTTGACGCATCTTCTCATTAATAAGCATTGGCTGCCAGTCAATAGTAGGACTGCTTTCCAAATCTTGCTATTATCCCTTAGCACGTTTTGTACTGGATTACCAAATTATCTTGCTGATTTGCTAGTTCCCTACACACTATTGTTCTCATTGCACTCCCTATAACAAAACCTGCTTGCAATTCCTTATATCTAAGTACAGTTTGAAGTTAACCATTTTTTCTGTGGTAACTCCTCAGATATATGATGGTATGCCACTTGTTCTGTGATTGGAATTTTCCTATAATTCAAGAATGGCTATCATATCACAGGGCAGTCAGAGACACCTGCCTGGAAGCTGCTTATTGCTCAATAAGTAAAAGCCTTCCACTCCTCTTCCAGAGATCATAAGTTCAGCTCCCCCAGCACATATTTTAATTGTGGCATTCTACCTTGCAGGTATACCTTGATGATCTCACAATGAGGTCACCATTGTGCAGCTGCAAACCTCCATTTGCAATGAAGTAAAAGCCATGCTAAGATCTGTATCTGGGGTTTTTTTTTCTGTTCTTAAGCTTTTGCAAATGAAGTTATGCATGCAATTTATATATTTGTGTTATGTGCTTTCTTTGTTTTCAAGAATGAGCTGATTGGAGCACTGTTTAGTCAGAAAAAAAGGGTAAAATTTTAGCATGAAAACTAAAGCTATGTTTTTCATGTGCTGTGCTTCAGTTAATGGATCTTTCCCTCTAATTAGCAAATAGCATTGCTGTTTGTCCACAAAAATAGGTTTTGCATGCAATATATCTGTTTTGATGTGCCCCATTTATGTGGTGCTTTATTAAATGTATTTTGAGCTTAATAAAGCAAAAATAAAAACCCAGAGAGCTATTTAGCAGATCGCATTAAGGACATCCAAAGAGTGCCTAAGTTCCATCCATAGAACTCTGGTCTATCTGAAGCCTAAATTGGGCTCAAAAGTAGACTTCCTTAACACCCAGTTTTACAATAGCTATGCATCTTGCTAGCTCACTCTGTAGCACACTGGTTAAACCTAAACCCTTCTATCCTAATGTTACTGGTTTGAATCCCAGTCACTGATGGAAGAGAAATAAAAGCATTAAACAGTTCCATCTCCTAGTATAACAATTACAGTTAGTCGTCGACTTACGATCACAACTGGTTCTGACTGCTAGGTCGTAAATGGATCAGGACATAAGTCGGCCTATGTTAAATTAAGGCAAGAATATTAGACTGGGTAATGATATTTTAACCATTTCAATCATCTTAAAGCAATCTGTTAACAACATTTTCTTTCTTTGGAGAGCGTAAGTCGCGTCGTAAGGTCGAACAGTCGTAACTTGGATAGGCCATAAGTCGACGACTACCTGTATAATGAAAAACAACATAAAATCACCATTCTAATAACGTAATAATACAATATTATAACATTAAGGACATTGTTTGGATGTCTAAATCTCACCTAAAATCTGATTCTCTAAAGGATGCCTATAAAGTTAGATGCTTAAACAGTGCTGAACTCTGCTGAGTGCGATTTTACAAAGGATGCCTAACTTGGGCACCTAACTTTAGACGCATTTTGCAGAATCAGGGCCTTTGTTTCTAGTACTGTTAATTGTACAGTGTGCATTTCCCTGTTGTGTTTATTACATTGTTGTTTTTAAAATTATTTCCCTTTTGTTTTTATCTATTGTTAACTGCTTTGATTTGAATTTTTTTTGTTAATAATGGAGGCATATCAAATAATAATAATTGTATAACTATATGAAGAAGTCTTGAAGGTAGTCACAGTGATGCTAGAGATGTTCTGTTCAGTTATTTCATCAGGCCACTATGCAGAATATGTGCTTTTCTTGGTCATGACTGGAATCTCTACAACTGACCTGGGGAACTACAGGCCGGTAAGCTTGACTTCAGTTCCGGGCAAGATGGTAGAAGCACTGATAAAAGACAACATCTGGGAGCACATAGAAAAAAATGGACAACTGAAAGTGAGCCAGCATGGCTTCTGCAAGGGAAGATCGTGCCAAACGAACTTACTGCACTTCTTTGAAGGGATAAACAGTCAGATGGACAAAGGGAAACCCATAGACATCATTTATCTCGACTTCCAAAAAGCCTTTGACAAGGTATCTCATGAGCGGCTACTTAGGAAGCTGTGGGACCACGGGATGGAAGGGGACGTATACAGATGGATTAAACACTGGTTGGCAGGCAGAAAGCAAAGGGTTGGAATAAAGGGCCACTACTTGGACTGGAGGAGGGTCACGAGCAGTGTTCTGCAGGGGTCAGTGCTCGGACCGCTGCTGTTCAATATATTTATAAATGACCTGGAGGCGGGGATGAAGTGTGAAGTTATAAAATTTGTGGATGACACCAAACTCTGTAGCAGGGTTAGAACCACAGAAGAATGTGAAGACCTACAAAGGGACCTAAACAAACTGGAAGAGTGGGCAAATAAATGGCAAATGAACTTTAATATAGACAAATGCAAGGTCATGCATATAGGGAAGAAGAACCCGATGTTCAGATACGAAATGGGGGGATCAGTGCTAGGGAAAAGTAACCTTGAAAAAGACCTGGGTGTGCTGGTGGATACAACAATGAAATCAACGGCACAATGTGCAGCAGCCTTAAAGAAAGCAAACAGAATGTTGGGTATTATTAAGAAGAGTATTACGACCAGGACAAAGGAAGTCATCATGCCATTGTATCGCGCGATGGTGCGCCTGCATCTGGAGTATTGTGTCCAATTTTGGTCACCGTACCTCAAGAAGGACATGGCGATACTTGAGAGGGTTCAGAGAAGAGCGACGAAAATGATAAAAGGGATGGAAAACCTTTCTTACGCAGACAGGTTAGAAAGGCTGGGGCTTTTCTCCCTGGAAAAGCGCAGACTCAGAGGAGACATAATAGAGACTTTCAAGATCATGAAAGGCATAGAAAAGGTAGAAAGGGACAGATTCTTCAGCCTATTGGAAACCACAAGAACAAGGGGGCACTCAGAGAAATTGAAAGGGGACAGGTTTAGAACCAATGCCAGGAAATTCTTTTTCACTCAGAGGGTGGTGGCCACTTGGAATGCACTTCCGGAGGTTGTAATAGGACAGAGTACCCTACCGGGCTTCAAGGAAAGATTGGATAAATTCCTGAAGGACAAGGGGATTGAGGGATACAGTTAGAGGTAGAGATAGGTTATGAAAGGGCTTAGATAGAAGGATAAGGGGATTTAAAGGTTTAGACAACGATCACCTTACAGGTCAGGGACCTGATGGGCCGCCGCGGGAGCAGACTGCTGGGTGCGATGGACCTCTGGTCTGACCCAGCGGAGGCAACTTCTTATGTATGTTATGAAGTGAAAATTATTAGAGGTCTTCAGAAAGACGCTTCCCACACATATTTGGATGGGATTTAGAGATGGAGGAAAAAGTTTCCACAGCACTCAAAGGACCGAGAGCATCAAAAAACATCATCAAATGCATACTGAAAAAAGTAATTAAACCAACAAAGCATGGCATTTGTAGGGAGAAATGTGTTATATGTCTGTGTGGAAGGGAATAGACTTGGTAGATAAAGACAGGTTGTTCACCCTCTCCAAGGTAGGGAGAACGAGAGGGCACTCTCTAAAGTTAAAAGGGGATAGATTCCGTACAAATGTAAGGAAGTTCTTCTTCACCCAGAGAGTGGTGGAAAACTGGAATGCTCTTCTGGAGGCTGTTATAGGGGAAAATATCCTCCAGGGATTCAAGACAAAGTTAGATAAGTTCCTGCTGAATCAGAATGTACGCAGGTAAGGCTAGTCTCAGTTAGGGCACTGTTCTTTGACCTACGGGCCACCGCGTGACCAGACTGATGGGCACAATGAACCACTGGCCTGACCCAGCAGCAGCAATTCTTATGTTCTTAGTTGAAGAAACAAAACAGATGAGCTGAGGAGACCACTTTGCATGAGCAGGGCCACAATCCTGTTGCCATCAGATGACATCACTCACTTCTAATCAAATCATCATTCTTATATATTACATCATCCCTAAACAAGAGAGCTCAATGTGCTTAACAAAGTAATAAATTCTAAAATTGGTACATCAGATGTGAAGGAACTGTGAAATTAAAAAAAAACATTAAGGTCAAACACCATAAAATCTCTGAAAAAGTAATCTTCAAATGTCTATGAAACAAATAATAAGAATTGATATATTAAAAAAAAGGAATATTGTTCCACAGAGAAGTAGCAACATATGAGAAGGGGAGTGTCTTCTATAAAGAAAGAAGAACAGATTTTCTAACAACTATAACGAAGAGGCTTTCTTAAGAAGGGGGTCATGGACAGCTCAAAACCACCCTGTTTATAGTCACCGACTGTCTAGTTTTCAGCCTTCAGCTTGCTCAAGCTGTTATCTCTCAGTTAATTTCAGCTATTATTTGTCAGCCCTTTCACTCAATCAGGATTATGTGTTCAGGCCACTAGAAGTGACACTTGAGGACAGCTGTTGCTGCCTTTTCGTGTTGAGCTGATAGTATTTGCCTTTCCTCTGTCTTGATGAATTTGGTCCTTTATTCCCAGCAGAATGAAAAAAATGGAAAATTGCTGGCCTAAGTATATAGCCCTTGATGGAGGCTGTCTCAACTTTGTTGGTTGAGTTGAGAACTTTTCAGCTGCCCCTTGGATTACAGGAGTTACAGTGGCTACCTTTGCTCTTTTCATATCAAGTATAAGATGTGTTGCTAACATATTTAGCCCTACATCAGATGTCTTCTGATTCATTTTTATGTTTCCTCTCATACTTTATAATTGCAGAATGCTTATTAACTTATTGTTCCTTCCTAAAAACAAGTGCTCTTGGATATGGATCTTGACTATGACTAATCCTATCGAATGGAATAAGCATCTACTGAACATCAGCAAGCTGGGCAATTTAAAATTGTTTAAAACTTGATTGCGTCTACATCAGTGGTCTCAAACTCCCAGCCCGGGGGCCACATGTGGCCCGCTATTTTCAGACCCTCAGTATGTTACCATTGTTCTGGAACATTGCCCACCTCACTGCTATAACCTCACGCAATCGCTTTCCTGCGTCTGTACACGATTGTGAGATGGAGTGGAGAGGACACTCATGTACAGATGCAGGAAAGCGCTTGCGTGAGGTTACAGCAGAGAGGGGGGCAATGTTCCAGAACAATGGTAACATACCGAGTTCCTCAAAATAGTACCTGGTGGGCAACGTTCTAAAATGTAAGGTAACCATTGGAGGCAGTGCAGCTTGTGCGTGTGTACAGTGACTGCTTGATGTAAGATGGCGGTTGTGTCCGGTGCTGGAAAGGTGAGATCTGAAGGCAGTTGCGGACATGACCACCAGACACTTAAGGAACAAGTTTTCCAGGCACAAGTCGGATATTGATTCTCCCCTCTACAAAAAAGCCTAGAGGCCTACACCAAAATCTTGTCTCTTGCAGTTGATACTTTAGATTAGAATCTAAATCACAATTTTGCATGAGGTAAAACTCTCTTTGTAATTTATAAATCTTTCCTTAATTGCTTCTGATAATTTCAGCTATACACAGCTGAAAGCAGTGCAACATGCAGAAAGTGAAAAACTTCACTTTCTGCATGTTGCACTGCTTTCAGCTGTGTATAGCTGAAATTATCAGACGCAATTAAGGAAAGATTTAGAAAGTATAATGAGTTTTAGCTCATGCAAAGTTGTCATTTCCTTAATAAAACATTAACTATTTTTTTCTGAGGCCCTCCCAAGTACCTACAAATCCAAAATGTGGCCTTGCAAAGGGGTTTGAGTTTGAGACCGCTGGTCTACATCTTTTGCACATTGCCGTACATGAAGAAGGACACGGTACTACTCGAAAGGGTCCAAAGAAGAGCAACTAAGATGGTTAAGGGGCTGGAGGAGTTGCCGTAGAGCGAAAGATTAGAGAAACTGGGCCTCTTCTCCTTTGAACAGAGGAGATTGAGAGGGGACATGATTGAAACATTCAAGGTACTGAAGGGAATAGACTTAGTAGCTAAGGACAGGTTGTTCACCCCTCCAAGGTAGGGAGAATGAGAGGGCACTATCTAAAATTGAAAGGGGATAGATTCCGTACAAACGTAAGGAAGTTCTTCTTCATCCAGAGAGTGGTAGAAAACTGGAACGCTCTCCCGGAGTCTGTCATAGGGGAAAATACCCTCCAGGGATTCAAGACAAAGTTAGACAAGTTCCTGCTGAACCAGAACGTACGCAGGTAGGGCTAGTCTCAGGGCGCTGGTCTTTGACCAGAGGGCCGTCGTGTGAGCGGACTGCTGGACACGATGGACCACTGGTCTGATCCAGCAGCGGCAATTCTTATGTTCTTATGCATGTGGCCAATCTGAGCTCTCTTGGGCAAATGGTATAGAAAATTTATTTATTTGTGATTTGTTCTGTGTGTCTGCATTTTCATTACTTGTTTGTATTCTATATGTTTTATTGCAGTGAATTGCAAACTGTATGCCACTGCATTCCAAGTGTGCCATGAATCACCGGTGCCAGCTGACTGCCTGCAGAATGTACCTCGCACGGAGAGAGACACGTTCTGTAGACAGCCGGCACCTCTCTTCCTCTCTGTGCCTCTCCTGTTGAGCACCCCCTCCCCCCCCCCTCCGGTGGCTCAGGGCTTGTCTACAGAGCCTTCATGCATGTGCAGACATCAGTGTGATGACATCACGCATGCTTGTGATATCATCGCATTGACGTCTGCACACTTCTAGGTGCCCTCCAGCTGCAGCCTTCTGTTTAGCTTGCCGTGGCTCTGGATAGTTTCTGAGACACTTTTTTTTATTGTAACCCACATTGGATAAAGGTGGACGTTACATTTTTTTAATAAATAAAATTGTTTTGGTACCTTTCTATTTCTATGGGCCTTCCCAGTCCCCCAGGCTCACATATTGGTCCATTTATTAAGGTATAATCTCTAACCAAGTACAATTTTGGTTTTCTTTTAATTAAATTTTATTTTGGCAGGTTAATATGGTGCTCCTTTTCTATATTTTAACTAGTGTTGAAGAGAAAACCTCTACTATTCTGTCAGTAAAAGTGTAAATAATTCAAACTATACTTGTCCCTTTTAAAATCTTTTTCTCTCAGCATGCCATTTCATAAAACATTAATTTACTCAGCCAGAGGACAGATAGGTTAACGACAGTGAGCAAAGGAAGCTACTTTATTGTGATTTTTGTCATTTCTCTGGTGGATGGATTTGAAAACATTCACCCCTGTGCCTTGTACTGGACAACCAAATTATTGCAATGAGATAGAGCAGTGTATGAATTTATGCCCTATAATTAAACACATCAGGTGTGTCCTGAGGCTCCAGGACAAACACCAAAGTGCTTTCAATCTGAGATATGTAACTGTAGGGCAGACACATGCACAGTGGAGAGTATTGCTGCATTAAATAAATTTCAGCTGTTAGCATTCTCTTTGTAGATCAATTTGTGCTTGTATTTTTACAACTAGCTTTTAAAAAGCTTGGAATCATTTAGATGAACTAATTAATTTTAAGGGATTATGATCTCATGCCATTCTAAGTGTGGCATTGCAGTTACAGTAAATGACTCCATTAGCCTGTCAAATCACTCAATTTTAAAGTTTTATGTCCTAGTAGGCCATTTAAATGGGTGACCTTGAAAAAACAAAAAGGATTTGCAACCGGCAACATGCTTATCCACTCCTATCCTAGCTGAGATAGTATTAAAGCACTTTCTGACCTCATTTCTTTAAATTAGACCCTTTATTTTCTTACTCCTGTCACGCAGTGGTTAAAGCTACAGCCTCAGCACCGTGAGGTTGTGGGTTCAAACCCATGCTGCTCCTTGTGACCCTGGGCAAGTCACTTAATCCCCCCCATTGCCCCAGGTACATTAGACAGATTATGAGCCCACCAGGACAGACAGGTAAAACTGCTTGAGTACCTGAATAAATTCATGTAAACCGTTCTGCGCTCCCCTGGGAGAACAGTATAGAAAATTGAATACATAAATAATAATACCCTATGCTGCCTATTAAGGGCTTCTTTTACTAAGATATGCTAACGTTTTTAGTGCGTGCCGCAGACTAGCGCTTGCTAACCCCATGCTATGTGGCTAGAACTAATGCCAGCTCAATGCTGGCTTTAGCATCTAGCACGCGGCATTGTAGCGCACGCTATTCCGCACGTTAAAACCCTAACGCAGCTTAGTAAAAGGAGCCGTAAATGTTTTTTGAGTATTGTGTTGACATTGAATTAATAATAATTTTATTTTTATATACTGCAATACCACAAACAGTTCAGAGCGATTTACAGAAGAAGAGACTGTATACAGACAGCGATATTACATTGATTTTCTCCTGTCCTATTGTTGTTCATTAATGTTTCCTTAAGTTCAAGTCCCTCAGGGGAATAACCCAGTATATAAGACTAAAGATTGGCTTGGATTGGATGTTAAGATTAATCAAATTTGTCTGGAAGAGGAATAAAAGTACATCCAGGTAGAGGTGGAGTCAGAGAAATTTATCGAAGAGGTAAGTTCCGATTGACTTCCTGAAAGTTTGATAAGAGAGTGCGTTTGAAATAAAGTTGGCTAAACATTTATTCCATTTGCCTGCTTGGAATGATAATGTTCTATCAAGGAATCTCTGGTCGATACAGCCCTTCAAGGATGGAAAAGCGAACAAGTAAGCGCTACGTGTGCGAGTTGTGCCTGGAAATTAGAAGTTATGAGACAGATAGGTTGGGGATGAACCTGTTATGGTTTTGAAGCAAAGGCAAGCAAACTTAAAGATGACCCTTGCTTCCACAGGCAGCCAGTGTCGTAGTTTTTTTTTTTTTTTGTAGTATGAGCTTACATGGTCCGATTTTGGCATACGATGCCATATTTTGTCCTGTAATTTGAATATTGCCTAGGCTTGACTTATTCTTGCTGGATACTGTCTTGAGAATTCCTTCTAAAAGATGGTAAATAAATCCTAGTAAATAAACCTACACATAGGCCCAGGACGGGATGTACTGGAGGCCTTAGTTTAAACTTTATGAAATGTTAGACACTGACCTGAGTCTTCAGGAAATAGAGGCAGACTGGTGATATAAGGTGTCTGTGAAAAGAGCAATTTCCTAGGGCCCATTTTTTTAAGGTGAACTAAGCGCTAACATGGGCTTACTCCCAAATTCTATATATGATGCCTAAAATATTGGTGCTGATCGGAAGGTCGCTTAACGCAATTCTATAAAAGCCACCCCCACTATAATTTAGAATTGTGCTTAGTTGCTGTACATTCACAAGCCCAGTATATACTGGAATGTCTGGATTAAATAGTCTTGAATTATCTTAGATGTTTGAAAAGGACGCCTCAGCCCCACCACTCCACCGCAAAATAACAGCTCATATCGCGGGAAGCATAGTGTGGTGCCTCATCATTGGCTGTCACTTCCCATTTATTCGTCATTCAATATTATAAATCTATATTTCTTTTGCGAAACATGTCGGGTCTGACTCCCCAGGGTTGGCTGAGTTAAACTTAACTGAGATAAGTACTAAACCAGTTTGCTAATAATGCAGATAAGATAAATAATAATTTAAAAAATATTTTTGATATAACCAGTACAAAACCAATTAAAAGAAATATAGATTTATAATATTGAATGACGAATAAATGGGAAGTGACAGCCAATGATGAGGCACCACACTATGCTTCCCGCGATATGAGCTGTTATTTTGCGGTGGAGTGGTGGGGCTGAGGCGTCCTTTTCAAACATCTAAGATAATTCAAGACTATTTAATCCGGACATTCCAGTATATACTGGGCTTGTGAATGTGATCTTTTGGCTGGATTAATACTGTATGACAAGGGGCCAAGATATATATAGTTGCTGTACATGGCACATTTAGGCACATCCATTTAAGCTAAGGAAAATCAGGCCTAAATATCTGTCTAAGCTGTGTGTAGATCGGCCGCATTCTATAACAGTGTGCCTAGCATTTATAAAGTGGTCAACATCACTTGCAAAATTGTTAGTTCTTTAATAAGACATTAACTATTTTTTTCTGTGGTCCTCCAAGTACCTACAAATCCAAAATGGGGCCCTGCAAAGGGCACTGCTGTAGACTGAGAAGCACAAGAATGAAAGAGAGAAAGAGAAGAAAAAACTGCCAGGGGAATCATTATGGTTTTATTTATTTGGCATACCACTGTTTCATGATGAGATAGCAAGGTGGTGCACAAGCAAAATATAATATAAAGGAAAAGAACTCCATTTTTCACTAGGAAAGAAAGAACATAGCAGATAACATAATTATTCAGAGAACAAGCACACACTAGGAGGGCTACATTCATTTCAACAAACCAGCCAACCAACATACAGACATGGCAGGCAGTTGTCCCTCCCGTATGCCCAGCACTTCAAAGGTTGTCATTAAATTTTGGAAATGATAATTCAAGGTGTAAAGAGCAGGTAGCGCGTACCACAGGGAGGGAGTAGTGCATTTGAAAGCCCAGTGACTAGCCATATGTCCCAACTGTAGCCCGCTGAGTTTATTTACAAGCCTTCTATGAGGGACCGTGTCAAAGGCCTTACTATAAGACATAAATTAATACCAAGAACATTTTGAAATATCTGACAGAGCTACTATAAATCAGTAGTCTGGGAATATATTGGCTTTATATCTGGTAACATATTTGACAACAACCTACAATGACTTTATTCACATTATTTCAATTTGTTGATCTAACATAATAAAAAAAAATTACAGTCTGACAATTTATTAAAAATATCAAGTAATAAAGGAGACACTTTTCAAGGTTAATGAACACTTTGTATGCACTGGATATAGTTCCATACCTGCGGTCCATTTTACTAGGAAGATCCTCAAAAAGTTTCCTTTTGTTGGGGAATGTCGGTGCTAAAGGACCCAAGAACTCCAACTGCTTTGAAGCAGTGGCAAAGTTGACACAAAAGTTAGTGTGGCAGTTTCAAGGTGATCATTTGGGGGTACCTGAAGTATTTTAGAAATCACCAAGGGAATGTAGTGATCTTGGTCACATGTATGCCCTTAGTTCTGCTATCTATAAAATACTGAGTGGAGTGGCATGAGTAGATCTGAATTGTTTGTTTAATCTTTCCAAACATACTAGGACTAGAGGGCATGCAATGAAACTACTAAGTAGTAGATTTAAAACAAACTGGAGGACATATTTCTTCACTTAACGGGGAATTAAATGCTGGAATTTGTTGCCAGAGAATATAATAAAAGCAGTTAGCTTATCAGGGTTTTAAAAAAAGGTTTGGATAATTTCCAAAAAGAGAAGTTCATAAGAGAAGTCCATTATTAAGATGGTTTGGAGAAATCCACTGTTTATTCCTAGAACAGGAAGCATAAAATCTGTTTTTCTTCTTGGGATCTTGACAGGTGCTTGTCACTGTTGGAAACAGGATACTGGGCTTGATGGACCTTCAGTCTATCTCAGTATGGCAACTCTTATATTTTACTTAAATATCTTTATAGAATAGTTATCATCTGATTAGAAGTATCAGTTAACGATGCATATGAAAATATATTGTTCTCCTCAGTTGCTGGAATAAATTCCATGATGTTTTTTCTTGAAACATTAGAAAATCAGACCAAGTGAAAGAAATAATTTGTGTGTTAAATAGTAAGCTAGATCAACTTCATGTATGTTGGTCTAACCACATCCTCTTTGTTTTTAATGTAATTAAGAACATAAGAACATAAGCAGTGCCTCTGCTGGGTCAGACCAGAGGTCCATCTTGCCCAGTAGTTCGCTCACGCGGCGGCCCATCAGGTCTAGGACCTGTATAGTGATCCTCTATCTATACCCTTCTATTCCTTTTTTCTTCAGGAATTCATCCAATCCCTTTTTGAACCCCAATACCGTACTCTGTCCTATCACATCTCTGGAAGTGCATTCCAGGTATCCATCACCCTTTGGGTGAAGAACTTCCTAGCATTAGTTCTGAATCTGTCCCCTCTTAATTTTTCCGTATGCCCTCTCGTTCTTGTAGTTTCTGAAAGTTGAAGAATCTGTCCCTCTCCACTCTCTCTATGCCCTTCATGATCTTGTAAGTCTCTATCATGTCCCCTCTAAGTCTCCGCTTTTCCAGGGGAAAGAGCCCCAGTTTCTCCAGTCTCTCAGCATTTGCTGTCAATTTGGGTGTTGGAATCTAATATCTCATTATTTTCCAGTGCTCAAAAATAAATTCACAGGTTTGTTTCCCCTCTCTGCCTACCATCTCTTAAGAGAAAGTGTGAACTATTTTCATTTTTATGAATTCCCTGGGCTTTCCACTGGCAGATTTGTTTATATTCTGCTGAAGGGAATATGATGCCAGAGGCAATCAGCCTCAACATAGCTATCCATTATTAAGGGACAATTTTCACTGTGATCTTCCTCAAAATGTAGGAAGCTGCCTATCTCAAGTGTTCATTGGAACAACAACAAAGGGTAATGCCACTAAAAAGTTCAACATTTTTAGTAAGATCAATACAGTTAATTTAACCCTTTAATTGGCAGATGGTGAAACAACTGCTTTACATAACTTGATGTTGAACGGGAGCAACAATGCCAAGTACTACTATTACTTATCACGTATATAGCATTGAAAGGCTTACACAGCGCTGAACATTCAGAAAAGCTTACAATCTAACTTGGACGGACAGACATAACGTTTAGGATGCAGAACCCAAGGTGAGAGGAGTTAGGAGTTAAAAGCACTCTCAAAGAGGTGGGCTTTTAAGTGGGCCTTGAACACTGCCAGAGATGGAGCTTGCCATAGGGATTCAGGCAGCTTGTTCCCAGCACAGGGCGCAGCAAGACAGAAGGGATGGAGTCTGGAGTTGGAAGTTGAAGAGAAGGGCACAGATAAGAGGGACTTACCAGCTGAGCACAGCTCATGGGAGAGAGGGGATCATAGGGGGAGATAAGTGAAGAGATATAGTGAGGGGCAGCTGAGTGAGTGCATTTGTAGGTCAGTAAGAGCAGTTTGAATTGTATTCGGAAACGGATTGGAAGCCAATGATGTGACTTTAGGAGGGGAGTAACATGAGTACAGCGGCTCTCCTGGAATATGAGTTGTGTAGCCGAATTCTGGACAGATTGGAGGGTAGCGAGATGGCTAAGTGGAGAGTAGTGAGTTGCAGTAGTCTAAGCTCAAGGTGATGAGTGTTTTGGTAGTGTGCTCAGAAAGGATTTTGGTAATATTATCGAGGAAGAAGCAGCAGGTTTTAGCAATATGTTGTATCAGGGCGGTGAAGGAGAGAGAGAAGTCAAAGATGACCCCACGATTACGTGCAGACAAAACAGAAAAGATGAGGAGTTACAGTTGGATAGCCCCTTGATGCAGAGGACTCATAGTTGGCGCCTAGTGTCTGGTAATTAATATGTGGAGTGGCAATCACCATTTTGAATAGATCAAAGATTTAAAAAAAGTGTTCTTTTATGCATATATTTTTCAGAAAGAAACAGAAAATATGAGCAATATTAGAAGATACTGTATGCAGCGACAGCGTGGTGCAGTGGTTAATGCTACAGCCTCAACACCCTGAGGTTGTGGGTTCAAACCCACACTGCTCCTTGTGAGCCTGGGTAAGTCACTTCATCTCCTCATTATCCCAGGTACATTAGATAGATTTTGAGCCTGCCAGAACAGATAGGGAAAAATGCTTGAGTACCTGAATAAATTAATGTAAATTGTTTTGAGCTCCCTTGGGAGAAAATTGAATGAGTTAACTGGTGACATTTGTTGTACTTAGGGATAGGTTAACCACCATTTCTTGGCAGTGGCACATTTAGGGGAAGTTCTATAACAGGGCACCCACAATTATTTGTCACTCGAGAGCACATAAATGCATAGAATACTGTCTCTTCTGCAGGCAAGTGTTTACTTACACTCTTAAGAGACAGCAAAACATCTAAGTGCTATTCCCTTTGAACCCTGAGTAGGCCTGCTCTTACTATTGGAAGCTAAGCAGGGTCAGATCTGGCTAGTACCTGGATGGGAGACCGCCTGGAAATACCAGGTGCTGTAGGCTGCGAAGCCCTGTGTTGGGCAGCAATGGAATAGTGGAGCCATACACTGCACAGGAGAAGGCAATGGTAAAACCCTCCTGTACTCTACCATGAAACATCACAGGGCGCATTTCTCACTGTGCATGTTGCCATGAGTCAGTGGCCAACTCGGTGGCATGATCCATCCATTCATCGAATGGTACCTAAAATTATCAGAGTTGAAAAAATAAAAGTGATTGCACTATTCTATAAACTGTGCTCAAAATGAGGCACTGGCTGTAGAAATTGCACCTAACTTTAGGTGTGGCCATTTACACCTACTGAAGTATGGTGTAAATCCTCGTGCCTAAATTAGACGCAGATCTCCTCCTTATTCTATAATCATTTGCCATAAATTGCAGGAATGCCCTTGATCTATCCATGACCCCTACTGTGGCCAGACCTACTTTTGGGAACAACAGATCCCATGCCTGTAAATGTTAATTAATTCCAATTATTGCTTGTTAAGATTTATGGGTTCTTTTTATTAAGGCGTGCTAGCCGTTTAAGCATGCGCTATATATTAGAGCACGCTAAACGCTAATGCATCCATTATATCCTATGGATGTGATAGCGTTTAGTGCATGCATTAGTATAAGGACCCATTAATTTATTTTGCACATTTATATCTCACTTAACCACAAAATTCTAAGAGGGTTACAATAAAAGATAATACAATATCAAAATATTTACAAACAGATTAAATACAATCTTAAAATATAATCATAATACCCACCCTACTTAATCAAAATATATTTCTGAAATAACCATGTTTTTATCGCTTTCCTAAAAAGCCCAATATTAGACAAGTTTCTCATTTCATTGGGCAGAAAATTTCAAAACTCTGCAGCTCTTCCCAAGAGTTCTCTTACTAGAGGAGAGCAATCTATAATCTTTACAAGATGGTACTACAAATAACAATTCTCGGGAACAGTGTAAATACCTAGATGAGTGGTCCAGTCCATATGAATATTAAGACCACTTCTTTGGATACAATTATTGCAGTTCATGTATTTGCTTTATATATGTTATATGTGTTTTTAAAATTTTTGTTATTTTAATAAATTCCTGCATCCTGTACATTCCCTGCAGTTTTGTTTTGTTTTCTTGTCATACTATTATCAAATCCATTAAATAACCTAGATATAACCCCTATAAAATTTTAAAAATTATAAGCAAGCTTTTATATGCAATTCTTGCCTCAATTGGCAACCAATGCAGTTCTCGTAGTAATAAGGTAACATGATTGAATCTATTTCCTCTCACCTAGGGGCCGCCGCGGGAGCAGACTGCTGGGCACGACGGACCACTGGTCTGACCCAGCAGTGGCAATTCTTATGTTCTTAACATAAGTTTAGCAGCAACATTTGTAAAATCTGCAATCGTTTTATCTGTTTAGCAGGAAACCTAGCACAGTGTTCTTCAGCCACCTGTCTGTGGATCGGTGCTGGTCCGCAGAAATTTTCTGCCAGTCCACAAGGCCGGCATCTCCATCAGGCCCAAGAGATTGTTCTGTAGCTGCCGGTCCTCGGTACGATCAATGCAACGTCTTTGGGCCGGCTCCCTAAATGCTGCAGTGCACAAAGCCATGGGAAAAGGCTCCTACCCGCAGCCTGCGCCTGACCTGGAAGCCCTCTCTCTGACGTCGCAACGTCAGAGGCAAGGCTTCCAGATGAGGTGCAGGATGCGCGCGAGGAGTTGCTTCCCACAGCTTTGTGCAATGCAGCACTCAGAAAGCCGGCCTGAAGACCCTGCGTTGATCGCACCGTGGACCGGCCAGAAGGCAAGGTGCCAAGCATATGGAGAGAAAGAGACAGCAATGGTAAGGGAAATGCTTTAATTTTTTTATTTAGTGATTTTACATCTGCCCCTAATTGTCTGTCCTGTCTGTTCGGTTTGTTTTTCTCTGGGGTTGTACTGCTTGCAGAGACTTGCATCTTAGGGTTTGTTTGTAAATATTAGTACTTTTAATTTTTGGTCCTGCATTTGCATGGGGTTATTTGTTTTCTGGTAGGAATGAATGTTGAAAAGCATACAATAAGCTTTGTGTATTTTAATTTTGTGGTTAACCATTATGTGTTGTTAATACGATTATATTGTATGTGTGTATATATGAAAAATGGATGGAAAAAATGGTGTTATAATTAGTACTATTATGGGGGCAAGGTCTGGGGTGGAGATTGAGTGGAGATGGGCACGAATTAGCCCATTGTTCTTCAGCTGTCAGTCCGCAGACCGATGCCGGACCACAAAATAATTATTTTATTTCCGCCGGTCCATAGGTGTCAAAAGGTTGAAGAACATATATTACAATAATCCAATGAGGTTAGTATTAAGGACTGAACCATAACCTGCAGAAAACATCTCTCTAAAAAATACTTCATTCTACGCAACAATTTTAATTTATACCATAATTTTATTTTCATATTATTGACCTGAACTTCCATAGTTAAGCCTATATTCAACCAAATCCCCAAGAGTTTAATTTCAGTTTTGAATTTAGCATTCGTAGTTTGGAGTTCCACCTTTTCTTTAGCGTCAACTTAATTTCCTTTCCTCCAATATCATATTGCATTTGTCTCATCCAAATTTAACTTCAAGGAACGTTGGGACATTCAATTGAAAACCACCATAAACACATCTTTCATCAAAACTTTAACTGATGTTATGTCAGATAGTACAGGAAAGATTAGTACAATATCATTAGCATGGAAAAAATGGTCAACACCAATTTTTTCTGGAGCAATAAATCTATGTCTCTCATATATAAGTTAAATAGAATGAGGGAAAGGTGAAGACCCTGTAGAACTCCTTGGGTCATCTGCCAGTATTCAGAAAGCTTGTCTTGCCAACTAACCTGTAGACCAGTGTTCTTCAACCTTTTGACACCTATGGACCGGCGGAAATAAAATAATTATTTTGTGGACTGGCACCGGTCCGTGGACCAGCAGTTAAAGAGCATCTCCACTCAGTCTCTGCCCCAGACCCTGCCCCCATAATAATACTAATTGTAACATCATTTTTTCCATTCATTTTTCATATATACACACATACAATATAATCGTATTAACAACACATAATGGTTAACCACAAAATTAAAATATACAAAGCACACTGTATGCTTTTTAACATTCATTCCTACCAGAAAACAGATAACCCCATGCAAATACAGGACCAAAAACTAAAAGTACTAATATTTACAAACAAACCCTAAGATGCAAGACTCTACAAGCAGTACAACCCCAGAGGAAAAGAAACAAATGCGTTTCTTCCTGAACAGACAAATCAATCACTAAATAAAAAAAAAACCAGACAAATCAATCACTAAATAAAAAAATAAAAGCATTTTCCCTACCATTGTTGTCTCTCTTCCTCCATGTGCATTGCCTTCTGGCCTGTCTCCCGGTGTTATCTTTGGGCCGGTCCACGGTGCGATCAACGCAGTTTCTTCGGGCTGGCTTCCTGAGTGCTGTATTGCACAAAGCTGTGGGTAACGGCTCTTCGTGCGTGTCCCTCGCCTCATCTGGAAGCCTTCCCTCTGATGTTGTAACGGCAGAGAGAAGGCTTCCGGTTCAGGTGGCGCGTAGGAGCTTCGTCTCATGGCTTTGTGCACTGCAGCACTCAGGGAGCCGGCTCGAAGACGCCGCATTGATCACAACGTGGACCGGTGGCTGAAGAATGCTGTCTTGGGCCCGATGGACGTGCTGGCCCTGTGGACCAGCAGAAAATTTCTGCGGACTGGCACTGGTCCACAGACCGGCGGTTGAAGAACACTGCTGTAGACATCTGTTCTTGAGAAAACCTTCCATCTATTTCCAAACCTTCCCTCCTATACCCATCCCATCCATTAAAGGCAACAGCAAGTCATGATTGACTAAATCAAATGCTGCAGATAAGTCTAATTGCATCAGCAACACTCTCACATTTTTATCAAAGTAATTTCTCACTTTAGACATAAGTGCCAGAAGAACTGTTTCAGTGCTATAAAGTGTACGGAATCCTGATTGAAAAGGAACTGACAGATCAAACCATTCTATATGTTCCTAAACCTGTAAAATAACAATTGCTTCTATGACTTTAGTTAATTCCCGCAATCTGTAGGATCCAGGTCTTCTTCTTTTAATAAGGGATTGAACAAAATTATTCCCATATCTTTAGAATAGATGCCATGTTGTTGGAGTAAGTTTATCAAATTAGTTAGTCATTGGGACAGATTACCTGGCAATGAGCTTAACAACCTTGCACTACAAGAGTCCAGTCTTCAACACCCCCCCCCCCCTTGGAAAATCATAGAAGCATTATCTTAACATCATGTATGTCAACCAACTTAAATGAAGTTCTACTGGAATAACCTCTAAAATTTCATGTGTTTCTACCTAAGTACCGTAATAACAGACTCTACATCTACCTGTGGTAGGATTTTACAATCTTATTTATCTTAGGCAAAAAAAAAAAAAAATCTGCAACGTTCTGAACAGTAATTGATATAGGACAATTTTGTGTCGGAGGTGGTGTAAAAGACCTCACCAATTGGAATAGCTCTCTACCAGGATTCGAACTCTGACTAACATTCTCAGAAATAAAGTGCTTCTTTGCCAACTGTATTTTTGTTTTGTTTATAATGATATATACAGGCCTTCCAGGTAATAAGATCATCTTCTTCCTTCATTTTTACCCAAGATCCCAATTATTGGCACCAATTGTCTCTTTTAATTACACTGCACACACAATTTTTTGTGCTCTTTATAGAATCAGGCTGATGCAAAGGGGGTTCTCACATGGGCAGAGCATGGGAGGAGCTGCAACTTATGTACACAGCTTAGAGACTCAGAAAGTTACATGTCCCCCTGCTGCATTTGAGCCCATAGGCCTAGCTACACTAGGGGCTCCTTTTACTAAGCCGCACTGGCGATTTAAACGCCAGTACTTGTACTTGGAATTATTTATATTCAGGCTTGACATATAAGCCTGAGTTCCCTGGCTTTTTGGGAACCAACAGAAAAGGGGCTGAAAATGTCAAACTCGTTTTGAAGGGGTGCTTTGACTTGCGATATACTGCAAATGACCTTCTTGACTTGACATTAATATGGCAGGGAAAAACATGGCCAAACCATGTTAGATAGTTAGATAGTTAGAACAGGCTGAAGATGAATCAGTGATGCTGCTAAGGAGATATTCTGGGGTACCACAATGACACAAAATTGACCAGTTGCAGGATTTTCTGCACGAATAAAGTGATAATAACCGCTACTAAGGGACCTATTTGCTGAGCCATATACTAAGAGTTTGGCCCTGTACTAACATTAAACTATTAACTTGGAAAGGGGTGTCAGATGGGCAGTTAATGCAGAGGCAGTTGCTCAGAATTAGCTGTTAACATAGCAGATAACTTGCGATACTGAATGCCACACCAAAAGCTGTAGTGACCTGCATTTCATTATCTGTCAGCCAGTTAAGCCACATCAATGAAATTATCTCTGTGTTTAACTGCATAGCAAAAGGCTGGCAATGCACCTTTCGCTAACCTGGAAGATTTGAAGTTGCCCTGCATTGAATTAGAGAACGACACAGGGACAAATTTTTCCCCATCCCCGCAGGAACTCAGTTTCTCCGTCCCCATGAGTTTTGTCTCCGTCTCTGCCCCATTCCTGTAAGCTCTGCCTTAACCACACGAGCCTCGAACACTTATGATTTTAAAGTGGGGCTTGTGCAGATGAGGACGGAGCTTGCAGGAATGAGGCAGGGACAGGAAAAAAACTCGCAGAGACGGATCATGAGTTCCCGTGGGGATGGGAAAAAAATTTGTCCCCATGTCATTCTCTACATTGAATATCTGGGGTTAATTCAGCCTACAGCTGTGAATAGCTTACAAGCTGCTTATAACTGAGGGCTGGATATTGTGCCCTATATTTCTGTATTTTTAGTTTGGTGCATCATGTTTCTGATATATATATATATATATATTGTCACCAGCGGGGTCAGGGCAATGGGTCCCGAGCCGCTGGGACACAGAAGTTTTGACCCTTGTGTGCCGTGACTGGCGACACAAGGATAAGTAAGTCAGGATTAGCACAACAAAGGAAAAAACACACTGCAAACAGGTAAGTAAGAAAACCAAAACCTGGACTGGATTTAATGTGCAATATTCAAAATCAAAATAGTTGCTTCACTCTCCAGCTTGAATATCAGTCCTCAAAACAAAGTTATCACAAACTAAACTTGTCAGGAAATGACCATTAATAGGAAAGTCTTGTAATGTTCAAAAGAGGTAAACTCATTAGTCTTATAATCTCTCCCACCAGAGAGTTCCAAAAGAAAAACACAGCCAAAACAGAAAAGAGGAAAAACAAACTCCAAAATCTATATCCTTTAGTCTGATTAGGAAATAGGTGCAGCACAAGTCCTTATTTCCCTCCTAAGCAGACTTAGCTTAAATCAGTGCTACGGCACTGATTTCTTCCAGCATCAGAAGTACTGGGCAAGGTGGTGTGCCTCACGTGATGAAATTTTGCCAGATATTGGCCCGCTATCCCACCACATGTAACGTGAGGCTAACCCCACACACCTCGACTACAAAAACAGTCTGACCTGCTCAAAAAATAGGCCTTCCAGGAAAACCTGGACACTTGTAATCCACAATGATACAAAACAGTTACAATGCAAACAAAAATAGTCCATTCATATATATATGAAAAATATATATAATGGACCCGACACGGGCCGTGTTTCGGATAACGAGTCTTCCTCAAGGGTCCTAAGGTATTAAGTGGGAGTCACTAACCTGCTGTACTGTATTACCTCAGATTAGTGATTCTCATGCTCACCTAAACTGTAGCACATTTTACTGCATAGTAACATAGTAACATAGTAGATGACGGCAGATAAAGACCCGGATGGTCCATCCAGTCTGCCCAACCTGATTCAATTTAAATTTTTTTTTTTTTTTTTAATTTTTTCTTCTTAGCTATTTCTGGGCAAGAATCCAAAGCTTTACCCTGTACTGTGCTTGGGTTCCAACTGCCGAAATCTCTGTTAAGACTTACTCCAGCCCATCTACACCCTCCCAGCCATTGAAGCCCTCCCCTGCCCCATCCTCCACCAAACGGCCATACACAGACACAGACCGTACAAGTCTGCCCAGTAACTGGCCTAGTTCAATCTTTAATATTATTTTCTGATTCTAAATCTTCTGTGTTCATCCCACGCTTCTTTGAACTCAGTCACAGTTTTACTCTCCACCACCTCTCTCGGGAGCGCATTCCAGGCATCCACCACCCTCTCCGTAAAGTAGAATTTCCTAACATTGCCCCTGAATCTACCACCCCTCAACCTCAAATTATGTCCTCTGGTTTTACCATTTTCCTTTCTCTGGAAAAGATTTTGTTCTACGTTAATACCCTTTAAGTATTTGAACGTCTGAATCATATCTCCCCTGTCTCTCCTTTCCTCTAGGGTATACATATTCAGGGCTTCCAGTCTCTCCTCATACGTCTTCTGGCGCAAGCCTCCTATCATTTTCGTCGCCCTCCTCTGGACCGCCTCAAGTCTTCTTACGTCTTTCGCCAGATATGGTCTCCAAAACTGAACACAATACTCCAAGTGGGGCCTCACCAATGACCTGTACAGGGGCATCAACATCTTCTTCCTTCTACTGACTACGCCTCTCTTTATACAGCCCAGCATCCTTCTGGCAGCAGCCACTGCCTTGTCACACTGTTTTTTCGCCTTTAGATCTTCGGACACTGCAATTTAGAAACTTCCTGTTCTTAGTAGCCAGATGAACATTGCTGGTATTACACCAAGCAAAACAAAACCAGTGCATACCTAAATATTGAAAATTATTCTGCAGAAAAGTTTTACTTGGTCATTCAGGAGCTAATAATAAAACAGCATTTACAACTTTAAATTTAGGGTCCCAAATTTTCACTTGAAAATTAATCTTAACCTAGGAGCTTAAAAGTTCACGCTTTTAAATGTAAGCCTGACATTCATTTGCCTAGATGTACAAACCTACTGTAATTTATGAGCCCTGATGCTGAAAATCTATGTTAAGCTTCAAACTTCTTTCTTTCCAGGTTCTAAACTTGCCCCGTTGCCACCTGCTTTTTATGCTACTAATTTTAGGAGTTTAGTGGAAGTTTGAGCATAAAGTTTTGCATTCGAGGCCTTCTGTATATGGTGCCTTAAGCTGTGCATGCAAATCAGTGCACATAACCAATTTGCACGCAAAACATAAATGTTTATTATGCCTAATTGATGCCTTTAATTGACAATTAGCACATATTGATTATTGTTAATTGGCACTAATTAGAAATTCTTCATGAAACGTTGTAGGCGCATTGTACAAAGTGGTACCCGTCACTTCTAGCATGTGAATCTGAAAAAGGGTGCAAGATCACGGGCGTTCCTTTATAGCAGGGGTGTCGAAGTCGGTCCTCGAGGGCCGCAATCCAGTCGGGTTTTCAAGATTTCCCCAATGAATATGCATGAGATCTATGTGCATGCACTGCTTTCAATGCATATTCATTGGGGAAATTCTGAAAACCCGACTGGATTGCGGCCCTCGAGGACCGACTTCGACACCTGTGCTTTATAGAATATGCGTGATCTGCGCACAACTTAGGTGCAGGGATTTAGCCCTGGCGTTCCTTGGTCTAAATGGGTGTGTGCCTGAATGTTATCACATGCGCAGCTGCTAAGCATGATTCTATAAAGCGCACATACTTTTTATAGAATCACGCTACGCGCCATCCTGATCAGCGCTGAATCAGGCCCTTAGCCCTAGTAAATTATCAGAGGCCAGTTGCGGAGCATGACTCTCAATGGGGCCCTTTGCTAAGCTGCACTCATAAATGGGCTTAGCATGTGTGATAAGCCCATTTCTAGCGTAGCCGTAAAGCTGACAGTTTTCTATCTGTTCAAGTTCTGGCTATGTGCCGTTAGCGTCAGCAGGAAGCCATTTAAAAAACGGAATGAAGGCACACTTACCCCTTCCTGTTTAGGAGGGCGCTAAGGGCTTCCAAATTTTTTGCCATTGTGTAAGACTTGCTTGACCCCATTTGATCGTGATTGGCGTGTGTTTGTTATCTTTTATGCAGTTTGCTTTAGTTAACAGTCCACAGGTTAAATTTTTATTTCTATTGTTTAATATTATGACTTTTGTTTTCCCTGCCTTTCGTTTTTTACCCTGATTGTCTTACTTTTCTTTAATGATTTTGTATTTCATTCTCCTTTTTCCTTGTGTTCGTTGTTTGTTAAGTATGTCTTTTAGTCCGCTCGGATGTAAAATATTGTTAAGTATTGTATTGTCCCCCAAATACTGTAATTTTTTAAAATGTTCATCGCTTAGAAATATGATTAAGCGATTAATCAAAAATTTTATTAAACTTGAAACTTGATACCTTAACCACCATGGACCCCTGAGGTTGGCTATAAGGTTGTATATGTTACTGCATTTACTAATAAACAACGCCTGCATCTTGTACATTATCTGCAGTCTGTTCGTTGTTAACAAATGCTGCTTGCATTTAAGGCTTTTAGACATGATTCTCCAGACTATTTGTCATCTCTTACCATACCTTATTCTCCTAAGATCAATTAATGATTAGAGAATGGTTTTGCCTAGTCTACAATCTGCTCAATTAGAATCAACAATTGTGCTTTCTTTATGTTGCACCTTTTCACTGAAATAAATTACCCTTACATTTACATGCAAAGGGTTCAATTAAAAATGTCAAGGTTCTATTGAAAACCTGGCTTCTTAAGTGGCTTTTTCCTTCCAAGGATTTGTGGACCTGGCTGCTGGCCTCACCTGTTTCCTTGAAAGTAGGTCTTTTTTTTCCTTCGATTGAATGATTGTCCTTTACTATGTATATATTGGAGTTCCTTTCTATTGTGATTTTTAGTTTTGCGTAGTTTACAGCAGTATAGAAAGTAAATAAATGAAATGAAATGATGGTGAAGTCAGCTCACTGACTGAATAGCACTTCCACATCCATTCTCTGCTCCTGACACCACCCGCACCCCCCACCTTCCAAAAATAAAAATAGCTACTGCACGCTAAGCACATGCAGATGGCAGAAGTAACATGAAACATAGCCAGAAGGCTGCTGAGAGATGCATTTATCAGGCCAACTGGATATGTCATCAAAGTTTTTTTGAGATGCCACACTTCAGTTATTTGCCACAGTTTCAGTGTGTAGGAAGTTTGCCTAGATCTCTTTTCAGCATAATGGACTCCTGATGCAGGCGTAGCTAGTTTTAAGAAAGGTTTGGACAAGTTCCTGGAGGAAAAGTCCATAGTCTGTTATTGAGAAAGACATGGGGGAAGCCACTGCTTGCCCTGGATTGGTAGCATGGAATATTGCTACTCCTTGGGGTTTGGTCAGGTACTAGTGACCTGGATTGGCCACCATAAGAATGGACTACTGAGCTTGATGGACCATTGGTCTGACTCAGTATGACTACTCTTATGTTCCTATGTGAGCCAAGTATAGGACAATCAAGCTAGTGTAATATCACTGATAAAGGTGGCTCTGAGACACTGTGAAATGAGGCATTATGACATCACAATCTCAGCTTTGGAATGTTGCTCTCATTGGGGTTCCAGAATCTTGCTATTCTTTGAGATGCTGAAATGTTGCTACTCCTTGGGTTTGGCCAGGAAATAGTGACCTGGATTGGCTACTGGGCTTGATGGACCATTGGTCTGACCCGGTAAAGCTATTCTTATGTTCTTATTAGTGCTGAAACCCAGCCCATAACAAGTCTGGATGCATTGCACCTTCCAAAATTTATGCATTGGGTTTTGCATTACTTCGCTATTTGGCATTTAAGATGAGTAAAGCCACTATACAATATTTAAGCATTTTATATAAGTATTGAGAAATTTCAATGTTGATGAGCCAGTGAGGAAGCTTACGGCTGTTGAAATGCTTATTGGGTAATTTTGCCCAATTTTGCCCAAAATAAGCCACTTCTGAGGCTCGATTGTATTTAAAAGAAAAACAGCTTGATATGTATAACCAGTATTATGAGATAGTGGGCTGGTATTTTTGATTTATTGTTGATATTTTGCCACTCCTATAAATTTTCCCACACTTACCCCTGTGAAAAGTGATTTATCATAATAAAGGGCATTTCTATGCTGGATCATTCCCGCTCTCTTTCTTTTTATTTTTTTCACTTTAGAGCAGTGTCTCTCAAACTTTTTTTTTTTTAGCTCCGGCACACTAAATGGAGCAAATGTTTTCCACAGCACATTATAATTGAAGTTATAAAATTGCAAAACCAACCCAAAATTAACCCCTTCCTTTACAGTCACACTAGCGTTTTTAGCGCCAGCCACCGCAGTAACAGCTCTGATGCTCATAGGAATTGTATGAGTGTCCGAGCTGTTACCATGGCGGCCGGCGCTAAAAACGTTAGCACAGCTTTGTAAAAAACATAGAAAACATAGAAGATGACGGCAGAAAAGGGCTACAGCCCATCAAGTCTGCCCACTCTGCTTACCCACCCCCTGTCTATGCCCTAATGACCCAATTTTCTTATCTTGACCCTCGTAGGGATCCCACATGGGTATCCCATTTATTCTTAAAGTCTGGCACGCTGTCTGCCTTGATCACCTGCACTGGAAGCTTGTTCCAATGATCAACCATTCTCTCTGTGAAGAAATACTTTCTGGTGTCGCCATGAAATTTTCCGCCCCTGAGTTTGAGCGGGTGCCCTCTTGTGGCCGAGGGTCCCTTGAGAAAGAAAATATCATCTTCCACTTCGACACGTCCCGTGAGGTACTTAAATGTTTCGATCATGTCTCCCCTCTTCCTACGTTCCTCAAGAGTGTAGAGCTGCAATTTGTTCAGTCTCTCTTCGTACGAGAGACCCTTGAGCCCCGAGATCATCCTGGTGGCCGTCCGTTGAACCGATTCAATTCTGCGCACATCTTTATTGTAATGTGGCCTAAAAGGAGGGGGTAAACTTGAGAGTTATATATTTAAAGTTCTTTAAGCTATGTATGGGCAATTGTAACAATGGTGAAACTAAAGTAGATAGAATGGAATTGCTAATCAATGCGATGGTTGTGCTTTTTTTTTGACTGCAAATTAACTCAAAACACGGCTCGATGGTCGACAAGCAAACACACATTTCATCACCCACCATCTGCAGTCATTCTCCTTTTTTTTTGTTTTTATTTAGGCCCTCTTTTACAAATGTGTGCTGAGGGGCTCATAATCAAAAAAACCAAACGTCTAAAAGTGGCCTAAATGGTTACTTGGACGATCAAAAAGCCTGATCGTCTAAGTACCAATAATCAAAGCTGGTTTTAGACGTATCTAAAACCAGCTTAGGCCTTTCTCCTGCCTCTAAATGCCTAGAGCGAAAAGAAGCATTTTTAGAGGAGGGGAAAGGGAGATGGGCCAACCTAGACCTAGGCGTACAGCAGGTATAACCAAATGTTTTGACAGGTTGCCTAGTCAGCACTTATACGTTTTGACTTAGACCAAGTCAAAACAGGTATAAGTGCCAAAAAAGGGGCTGCTGAGCTAATGGCGGCTGGCGCGATCAGCTCAGTGGCCCGGAAACCTATCCACCGCAACCATCGGGGCAGGAGAGATGGCTCATCTCCCCTGCCGCAATAGCGATACCACCAAGTGCCGCCAAATGCGGCACTTGGGATCGCTAAAGTGGCAGGAGAGATGACCAATCTCTCCTGCAGCAATCCACCCCTCCTTCCGATCCGATCGTGCCAGGAAAGAGCCCAAGCCCTCCTGGCCCCGCCGACTATGATCAGGGCAAGAGGGAACCCAAGCCCTCTTGCCCCGCGGCACCCCGAGGCTACCCTCGAACCCTCCCCCCTCTGATAACAATCGGGCCAGGAGGGAGCCCAAGCCATTCTGGCCACGTGACCCCCCCACCACAAGATCGGGCAGTTGGGAGCCAAACCCCTCCTGCCCAGGTGAACCCCCTACCCCCCACTCCTCCTGTTGGCCCAGGTGCCTTAGGCCCCACCTGTGGGGTTTGAGCCATCTGGGCCAATCCGGCCCCATTCCTGGGATGGCTGGCCTGCCGGACGGGCGGGCTTGGCACCTGTCCATCCGTCCAACCATTTGAAGGTACGGGGGGATTGGGGGTGGGGGGGGTCAAGGGGTCGGCAGGAGGGACCTTGCAGGTCGGCGGGGGGGGGAGGGGCTGATTGGGGGTTCGGGGAGCGAGCGTGGGAGGGAGGTGTGTTGAGGGCAGGAGGGCATGGGATCCCTCCTCCCCATATTTTAGTGGAGATGGGGGGTAGGGGGTTTGTCTAGGCAGAAGGGGTTGGGCTCCCTCCTGCCCAATCTTGTAGGGGGCCAGGAGGGCTTGGGCTCCCTCCTGGCCTGATCGAGTAAGAGTGCTTCGGGGTGCTGCCGGGACAAGAGGGCTTGGGCTCTCTCCTGCCCGGATCATTGTAGGGGAGGGTGGATTCTGTAACCGATGTTGTTTTTGACAGACACCGGTTACAGAATCCAGCTTTTAGGCAAAGGACTGGCTCCTCCTTCGCCTAAAAGCTCTTGTTTTGGGCGTTTGGAACTTAGGCTTTTTTTTAGGTTGATTATATGTTGTTAGTGTAGACACAGTGGTGGTCTGGGCGTTTAAACAGCTGAATGTAGAGGCAGGCCATTATTTAAAAAAACCCTCTTTTTGGACTTTTTTTTGATAATGGACATTTTCCCTGCTTCTACTTTCAACGTTTAAAGCTTTAGGCCAAAAGTGACTTAGACGTTTTTTTAAAATTATACCCCTCCACGTGTTTTAGCATGCATTTAGCACTCGCTAAATCAATGCGTGCGCTAACCGCTAATGCATCCATAGGACAACAAGCACGCATTAGCGTTTAGTGCGTGTTCAGCATGCGCTAATAGTTACTGCCCGCTAAAGAGCATAGCGCACCTTCGTAAAAGGGTTAATTTCTGTCAGAGCTGAAGATTCAAGTTCACAAAGATAAGATGATCCAAATGGTAACAAAGCCTCAATTGCTTTGTTGCTCAGGTTAGGATAACTACTGCAAAAAAATAATAGAATAAATAGAATTACTTGCCATTAGTTTTCAAGGACCAATCACGTCAAAGAATGATGCTTGGCGGGCGGTTGTATCCTTAGGCACACAGACGCTCGTACCCCTTTCAGGACCAAGGGACATATTTGTCCCATAACTTTAAAATCCTATAAATTTTGATTGGGATAGTCTACAGTTCTAAATTTGATATGTACGGATTCCATATGATACTGCCTTTATGTAAACAAACTGGTTCCGACATTCATTCATTAGCGTTGTTGCCAGATTGACGAGAAGATTCACTTGCCACACTGTCCATAAGCCAGAAGTTTGATTTTTTTTAAAAAAAATAATGATATTTCACAAAAAAAATCAATTTTTTGGCATCTGCAAGCCCTTTTTACCATAAAAATGTCGTCAAAACCACAAAAATTGGCCTACGATCCTTATGGTCCTGAAAGGGTTAACATTGACAAACTTGAGTATGTGATGTACATGTCATCTATTCTAGTGTACATTATACTTATGAAAGGATCTCTCGGAGAGAGAAAGAGATAATGGTTACTGTGAACGGGCAGACTAGATGGGCCATTTGGCCTTAATCTGCCCTCATGTTTCTATGTTTCTAAAGAAAATTTTTGGAATCTCTTCAGGGCATACCACTGTGCTGTGGCACACAGTTTGAGAGACACTGCTTTAGAGTGTTCCATATTAGGCCATTTTTGATGCATTAGGCATATGTTAGCACCTAATACAGCTTAGTAAAACTACTACTATTTCTACATTTCCCCCTCCGTATTCGCGGGGGTTTGGGGGCAGAGCCAGCCTACGAATATGGAAAAACCGCGAATAATATTTGGGTCGGTTATGCCCTTATCACCCGCTTCACCTGGCTATTTTTAGCCCTGTAAGCCCCTTAAGCCTTACCTGGTGGTCTAGCGGATTTTCAGACAGGAGCAATCTTCCCACGCTCCTGCCCTGTGCAGATCGTTCACAGAAAATGGCTGCCTTGAGCTCCCGTAGTCTCTCGAGCCATTTCCTATGAGCAATCTGCACGGGGGCAGGAGCGTGGGTTGATCGCTCCTGCCTGAAAACCCGCTAGACCACCAGGTAAGCCTAAAAAATGAAAAAAAAAAATTTCTGGTCAAAAATTGCGAATAACCGAATCCGTAGATACGGAATTCGTGAACATGGAGGGGGAAGTGTATTAATTATTTCTATAGGGCTCCTTTTACTAAGCCGTGTTAGGGCTTTAACGCGCAGAATAGTCCGCGCTGAATTGCCACGCACGCTAGACGCTAATGCCAGCATTGAGCTGGCGTTAGCTCTAGCCACGTAGCGCGGGTTTAGTGTGCACTAAAATGCTGCATGCAGCTTATTAAAAGGAGATCATAGTGCTACTAAACGTATGCAGCTAACCTTTAATTGTTTCTTCATGGATATTAAGCCTATCCTTTCATATCTTTTTGCTTTTTTTTTTTTTTTTGCACTGATTTCCACTCTTCATCATTTATAAGCTGTACAGAAGAATTATCACTTAAGACTAATTGGGAATGGTTCTGTAAGCTGCAATACAGCAAGATGCACTCGCATAGGAACAGGAGCACACAGTTGGATAATCAGTGAGGTCTTTTGTGACTTCACTACTGAATGTAAACATTTTGCCCTAAGGAACCAGCGAGGTTCTCTACTGAAACACAGGCTCAGTGATGGACATTTCATTAGACAGACCACTGATTTGGACAGACTGTACCTCCTGGCACAGTTCGGTTGACAAAGCAATGCCTTATCGTTGCTTCTCTCAGCAGGGATTTTGAACAGTCATCACCCAAACGAACAGGAGCAACCAAAAAGTGATAGACTCATTCATAGGCTCTAATTTTAAACATATTCTGGCCTGAACGTTTTGAAGAAGGTAATGTAGTGGATGATGCAATCGCATATCTTAACTACTCTGAATCGATTATTGCTGTCCATTTTACTGTGGACGTAACTTTTGTTGCCTTAAGGTAAATACACTAGGCTCTGGATAACTGGTCACTGGGGGATAGTCTGGAAAATACAGTATAGAATGGTTTTCTCAGAAAGCTAAGTGCAAAATGATATCCTGCAGTCAGCAGCTGTATATAATGCCAGAGAGCTAATGTTTATAGTGTATTTAAAGAGGAATCCACTGGATCAATGCCCACTAACAAAATTGTCTTTTTATACACTGGTGCTTCGCAAACATTCATCCAAAAGGACCTTCTTTTAAAACTACTACTACTACTACTACCGTTTATTATTTCTAAAGTGTTGAAAGACGTACGCAACGCTGTACATTTTAACATACAATATATGGTCCCTGCTCAGAAGAGCTTACAATCTAATTTAGACAGGACATTTTGGGGCTGGGGAGATTATGGTAGAGGAAATGATGCGGTGGGTCTAGGTATCCGAGAGCAATGAGCGGGAGTTAGGAGTTGAAAGCAGAGTCAAAAAAGTGGGGCTTTTAGCTCGGTAACCTAGGTAATAACCAAAATAAAATATCAGATCTACAACCAACCCCTCTTCCTTCCACACACCACTTGCTGTCTCCACTAACCAAGCGTGTGTGTGTGGGGGGGAGGGGGGCAGCAACAGGAAACAGTAGCAGTCAGAATGTGGTCTGTGAATCATGTTAGGCTCTAGCTCTACAGATGAGCTGCTAGTTCTAACAGGAATTTCTTGTGGAAGGACAGAAGGTGCCTACTGCTGTAGTTTGGAATCATGAGGGCAGGAGTCCACGTTGGGGGAGTGTCCCTATTTCTCACGATCTTATCCAACAACAAGTTCCATTTAGCGTCGTCTGACTTTGGCGGTATAGAAGAATAAAGTTATTACACTTCTGCCTGGGTATTCGCGGGGGATAGGGGCAGAGCCGGACCGCGAATTGAGAAAAACTGCAAAAAACTACTCGTCCGGCTCTGACCCACCCCGCCTCCCTCCCGCCTTCCCCCCCGGCATCCCGGCCTTACCTGGCGGTCTGTCAGGCTTTCGGGGCAGGAGCGATCTTCCTACGCTCCTGCCCCATGCAGATCGCCAATAGAAAATGACTGCCGTGAGTTCCTGTAGTCTCTCGAGACTACGACGGGAGCTCACGGCAGCCATTTCCTATTGGCGATCTACACGGGGCAGGAGCGAAGGAAGATCTCTCCTGCCCCGAAAGCCCACTAGACCACTAGGTAAGGCCGGGATGCAAGGAGGAAGGCTGGAGAGAGGCGGGAACTATGGGTTTGTTTCCCCCCTCAAAAAAAATCATGAATATGTGAAACCGCGAGTGTCGAAACCGCGAATGGGGAGGGGGAAGTGTATTATTATTTATAGAATACTAGCGTAAGTCTGTGTTTTTGTGCCTAACTTTAAGCACAAGCACTTACTCCAGTTCAAAAGCATATGTAAAGGCCAGTGCCTATATATATCTATAAGTGCTAGCGGTTGGGTGCATAAAAGACACCATTCTATAACATTGTGCCCAACTGCCTGACATGCCCTGAACCGCCCATGCTTCTCCCAGGTCAATACCTCTTTTGCAGTTGCACCCCATAGAAATTAGGTGCTCACTTGATAGAATAGGGCAGCCATTTCCAACCCAATCCTCAAAGCATACCTAGTCCCATTGGGATTTCCGTATTTCCACAATGAATATTCGTGAGTTAGATTTTGCTTGCAATTGAGACAGTGCATGCAAATCTATTTGCATTGTAGATATCCTGAAAACCTGCTGGAACTAGGTATGCCCCGAGGGAATGTCCGGAATAGGGGCATAAGTCAGTTACCCATGTAGCTACAGATTTTTGCCAATTACTTCTTGTTAAAGCCAATTATTGGTACTTATAGTCAATTAAGTTTTGATTAGTAAAATACACCCCCCCCCTTTTATAAAACTGTGGAAGCGTTTTTTTAGCACAGGCATGCATGCTGAATGCTCTGCGCTGCTCCAGACGCTCATAGGAACTCTATGAGTGACGGGAGCAGGGCAGAGTATTCAGTGCACCGGTCAGCTCTAAAAACCACTTTCGTAGTTTTGAAAAATTGGGGGGGGGGGGGGTGTGGGTAAATCATCATTTGATCACTATCCACAAACTAAGCTATGCGTGTAACTGACTCTATTCTATAGCTGAACACACAAGTTATAGAATTTGAGGGTTATGTCCCTTCTCCCAGAGCTTACCACTTAAATGGATGCTTAGGGCAATAGGATTGAAGTGCAACACTATTGGATGTTGAGATGTCACGAGTGGGTCTTTAAATAGGTGGAACTGACGTCAGACACAGACTAACTACAGAAATTAAGGCAGTAGCCATTTTGCCGGTTTCTACAGTTGATAATTAAAATGCACTCTGTTTGCTAAAAGAAAGTCTTTTTTCAAGTAAGTTATTTTTATTACCTTGTTCTTATGAAAATATTATATGCAGTTGGTATTTAGTAATTTTGTTGTATGTGGTTATAGAAAAGAATAATAGCGGTGACCAAAAACGCAAACGGAATGGGTAACAAGACTATGAATGTTATAATGCCTCTGAATCACTCCTTGTTACGACCTTATCTGGAGTATTGCGTTCAATTCCGGTCTCCTTATCTCAAGAAAGATATAGTGGCACTAGAAAAGGTTCAAAGAAGAGCGATCAAGATGATAAAGGGGATGGAACTCCTCTCATATGAAGAAAGACTAAGACAGTTAGGGCTTTTCAGATTGGAAAAGAGACAGCTGAGGGGAGATATGATTGAAGTCTACAAAATCCTGAGTGGAGTAGAACAGATACAAATGGATCGATTTTTCACTCCGTCAAAAATTACAAAAACTAGGGGACACTCAATGAAGTTCCAGGGAAATACTCTTAAAACCAATAGGAGGAATTTTTTTTTTTTCACTCAGAGAATAGTTAAGCTCTGGAACGCATAGCCAGAGGTTGTGGTAAGAGCGGATAGCATAGCTGGTTTTAAGAAAGGTTTGGACAAATTCCTGGAGGAAAAGTCCATAGTCTGTTATTGAGAAAGACATGGGGGGAAGTCACTTCTTATCCTGGATTGGTAGCAAGGAGTATTGCTACTGTTGGGTTTTGGCCAGGTACTAGTGACCTGGATTGGCCACCGTGAGAACGGGCTTCTGGGCTTCATGGACCATTGGTCTGTCCCAGTAAGGCTATTCTTATGTTCTTATGAACCTCGACCCTGAGGAAAATCTTTATGAAACATGGACATGTCGGGAGAGGTGATCCTTAAAATGGCTTGATTCAGATAAGTGGACATAAATAAATTGCTTATAAATTTAAATAATTGAAGTAATTGAAGAAAAAGAGTTTTAAAATAATATATATAAATAAGATCAAATGATGAAAGTGGCTGAAGTATCGAGCAACTGAACACTGTTGAAAGCCTGAAAAGCCAGCTAAGGATAAAAAAATATAAAAATAGTTATACTGGAGTTGCTGGGGTTGATATTGGGTGTTGTGATATCAATATACGCTGGGTAACCCTTAATACAGTAGCTGAGGAATATTTGATAGGGCAATAGGAGAGCAGCTTGTTCAAGTTCTCAGAGAATATCATGTCCAGGAATAGGATTTAAACCCTGGTGACCCTGTTTAATAGTTTTGTCTTATAAGAGCTTAAGGATTGTGGACTTTGTCATTTATATTTGCACTCTGCCCTTTCCTGCGTCCAGAGAGATTGCTGTGTTCTCCTAAGGTATCATCTCATATGGCAGGAACCCTTACCTGAAAGGAAGTGCCTATGGCTCAGTGGTTAAAGGCACTGCTTCCATCTTCCACAGGGTGTGGGTTCAAATCCCCAGGAAGCTTAAATAGGGTCAGGTGCCACAGCACATATTCTGCAAAGGACATCTAACAATATAGACATTCTGCTGCTGGATGTCTAAACAACACCTCATTTTTATATGTTCTTTACAGAATCTGCCCCTAAATGTCTGCTGAAATGACCATCCAACAATATTCAATGGCATTCAAGCAGGTAGTCTATCACTCAAGATAGCAGGAAAACTGGAAATATCACAAAAACCCCAACCACTACTGCTTATTAAAACTTCAAGCAACAATCATGTATTAAACTCTATTCAGAACATTGAGTCATAAACATTTCATTATAGCTGCTTCAGAATAACATATGAAGGAGGAAAAAGCCTCAGTAGTTTTGTATAAATTCAATGATAGGTTTTTTGGGAGTAAGGGAACCTCAATGGCATTAAAAAACCTCCTCACTGTCTACTGTGTAACTTTGAGCAAATCAATTGACTCAACGAAGCAGCTGAAACGGCAAAACGCTGGCCATCATCGATGTGGCAGGTTCCTATTTTCAGATAAGTATCTGAATGTTCATTATTTTTGGATTCATAACTGAGTCATTCGCTTTGCACAAGGCTACATAGCAGACAGTGAGGAGGTTTTTTTGTTGTTTTTTTTTATGTCAATGAGTTTCCCTTTACCCCCCCCCTAAAAAAACTATCATTGAATTTATACAAAAAGATAGGTGGGGTTCTGAGGCTTTTTCCTCCTCCATTTCTCATTCTGAAGCAGCTATAATGAAATGTTTGTGACTTAATGTTCTGAATAGAGTTTATATAATACATGATTGTTTGAAGTGGTGGTAGGGGTGCTGTGGGCAGGAATGATGTTCATTTGCTACTGTCCATCACAGCTCTGGCCTCCATATGGCCACCACAACCTTTAGCAGTAGCTTCATAGGAATATCACGAGACTGCTGCTACAGGTTCTGGTGGCCATTTTGAGGCTAGAATCATGATGAGCAAGAATGAGTGGGCGTCGCCTACTGGTACCACTTTTGATGTTCTTATCCCACTTGCATCTCCTCAGCACCTGTGTTCTCGTAATGACAAATTACTGATAATTTCTCATCTATCCCAGATACAATGGGCCTCCACTATAGATTTTGTCTTCTATGTGTATGTCCCTTTATTATGGAACCCATTCCCCAATTACATCCACCTAGACTTTTTCCTGTCAAAAGGCTTCTTTTAAAACATATGTAATTTTTTAGGCTATTAGGAGAAGGTCGATTTGCTGTTTTGGAGAGGGTCTCTGGCTTGGTATCCCCCCCCCCCGGCTTTCTTGTTTGTTTTTAAAATATGTAAACCAATTTGATATGCAATAAATTGCAATATACCGAGTTTAGCGATCAACATAAACATCTGTAAAGCGGGGAAAAAGCTGTTTCTAAAATAATACACCAGATGTACTGTATATTTAAAAACAGATATATGCAAAGTTTGGGATTTACATGTACACTGAAAAATATGAAGCATATGTGCAAATCTCAAGTAGAAGATTGGCAGGTGAAGACCTGCAAAGTCCATTCAATCTGCCTAAAAAGATAAATTCATAGCATATGATGCAATATAGCACATATATTCTTGATCTTGAGCTGTTCTTGCCATTTTCAGGGCACAGACTTTAGAAGTCTGTCCAGCACTAGACTTATTCCCCATCTACTAGGTCACAGACTATAGAAGTCTGTCCAGCACTGGCCGTACTTCCTAATTACTGGGGTTATGTTTTGTTTTCATTCCATTATGATTTCATAAAGGAGCCATTTTGCATTTATCCCAGCAGTTTTGAATTCTATTACCATTTTCATCTCCGCCACCTCCCACAGAAGGGTATTTCCAAGCATCCACCAACCTTCCAATGAAAAAGTCCTTCCTGAGATTGTTACTCTGTCTCTTGATATTTGAACATATAACTCCATACCTCACAAAGTTGGGATGGCTTCCGGTGGCACAAAGATACATTATAAACTTATGTCGTTGATGCATTTATGAATGTGTCATACTGTTTTCTCATATATGCAAGCTGAAATGCAGTTTTATATGCCTTGGCGAGCTCTCCGCTCTTTTGTCTTCTCGTGACATGGTGCCTTTTAGTCATCACACAGTCTGGGACTTTTTCTGTATCTGGTCTGTTGCACTGAAGTCTACAAAAGACTTGTCATCACTCAAGGCTAAGCTAAGTTATTATTTGCTAAGCCAAGTCACTTGATTTGTTTCCTCCATTGTACAAGACTCCTGTTCATGTTTGATTTATTGTTTTTTTGTGTTTTTTTTTAATTTGTGAGTTGGTATTACACTCCCCCCTCCGTATTCGCGGTGGTTAGGGGCAGAACCGGCCCGCGGATATTAAAAAACCGCAAATAATATTCGGGCCGGTTCTGCCCCTAACCCCCGCTTCCCCCAGCTATTTTAATCCCTGAAAGCCCCCTCCCCCTAAGCCTTACCTGGTGGTCTAGCGGGTTTTCAGGAAGGAGTGATCTTCCCATGCTCCTGCCCGGTGCAGATCGCTCACAGGAAATGGCTGCCTTGAGCTCCCATAGTCTCTCGAGCCATTTCCTGTGAGTGATCTGCATGGGGCAGGAGCATGGGAAGATCGCTCCTGCCCCGAAAACCCACTAGACCACCAGGTAAAGGGGGGGGGGGGCTTACAGGGCTTAAAATAGCCTGAAAAAAGAAAAAGGAATTTTAGGTTTAAAATCGCAAATAAGTGAATCCGTAGATACGGAAACCACGAATACAGAGGTGGAAGTGTATGTGTGTTTTGATTATTATTCACCTTGAGAAAGGGTAGGATATAAATAAAGCTACCATACTGTACTTCTTAACAATCTAGGCTCAATATTGAAATAAACTCCAAAAAGGTTCATTAATCCAGCACAGTCAAGTCTCATGTCCTTGTATATCTTTTCTTGTTGTAAAGATTCAAAGAGATATATTGTTTCTCCTGAAAGGTAACCAAACATTTACAGGGGAAACAAAGAATAAATGTAGCACCCAAATTCACTACTTTACTTTTTAAAGCTAGAAAAGCTTTTCTTTGACCTTGAGTATTCAGTGATACATCTGAAGAGACCTGAATGGTCTTTCTGTAAAACAGAGATTTCTTAAAATATTGCCTTAATATCGCTGATTTTTCACATTTATTCAGGCAAATCTGGAGACAATATCAATGGAATCCTCTAAGAACGTTGTTAAATTAGCAGTCACAGAATCACTTCTATCAGTGTTGGCCACCCTCTCTGACCTTCTTACAAGAAATATGGTAACATTTAGGGCTTTTTTTACAAAGGTGCTATAGTGTGCGCTACCTGAAAAACTACCGCCTGCTCAAGAGGAGGTGATAGCGGCTAGCGCACACGGCATTATAGCACGCGTTATTCCGCGCTTTAAGGCCCTAACGCACCTTTGTAAAAGGAGCCCTTCGATAAGGATATCTGATCAGAGTTAGGCAGATAATGGATTTGTTTAAAAATTTTCCAACTAGAATTTTTGCTGATAAAAAATGTTATAAGAAAATTGAGGAATCTCATTTTCCATAGCCTTTGGGGATCCCGGCTCTATGGCATCAACTCTGTAATCTTTTGTGTCAAGATGTATCTCGGTGTAGGCATGAATATACAGTACACTTGAAAATTACCATTGCTAGATACATATATAATCAGCAAAATTTTAGGAGTGACAATGTACATATTTTGCCTTTTTAAAACTGCTGTTATTTTCCTGCACATGATCTGCATCCACTTATTCTCGACAGAGTCCTTTGTTAAAACAAAACTTTTTCACTATTTGTTATGCAATCATAATGTTATTCATTCCAGCTGTACTTTGTCTTTTCATTTTGCTTAACAAAAGTGTGATAGTTTGTACTGAGGAATTCTATCATGAGCCATCTATTCTTACGTTCTCATCTTCCATGAATATAAATGACATTTTCACCTTCGTTTCACAGAGGACATTCCCTTCGTGAACTAATTACTCAGCAAGATATTGGCTTAAAGAAAAACCCTCAAAAGCACATCCTCAGCATTTAGCAAGAAGCTCTATACGGAGCTCATTCAGTATGAAGCTGCTTAAAGTTAGCCCACAAATGCTGGTCTTCTAGTCATGTGAACCCAGATGTGCACAAATAATAATAATCCAGCTACATGCTATTCCGTAGCTATGTGTATTTCTTTGATATCACCGAGTCGATACTCGAATCAATTTAGTTGGACAGAAATGGCTCCTGGCTAGTTAAATTGTCTGCTCATTTCGGCGGCATTTAACTGGTGAGTGCCACTGAAAATAACCAGTTAGTGCTGAAATAGGGGCAGTCCAGGGGTGGCGTTGACACTTGGCCAGTTAAGTGCTGATATTCAGCACTTAACTAGCCAGTTTAACGACATAAACATCAGTCCTGTCTTTATGCGGTAACTCATAGCCCAGGGATCTCAAAGTCCCTCCTTGAGGGCTGCAATCCAGTCGGGTTTTCAGGTTTTCCCCAATGAATATGCATTGAAAGCAGTGCATGCACATAGAGCTTATGCATATTCATTGGGGTAATCCTGAAAACCCGAATGGATTGCGGCCCTCAAGGAGGGACTTTGAGACCCCTGTCATAGCCAGTTAAATGCTGAATATTGCACTTGACTGGCTACTTCTTCTCCACCTTCACAAACCAGGAAATTCAATGCTGGTGCCCAGGATTGAATTTCCGGGTTTAACACCAGTGACATTCAGCAAAACATTGATTGGCCCCGACTAAATATTATCCCCATGTATTTTGCAGATGGGCATTCACATAGATAGAGTCTGGGTGGTGCATGGGTGGGCCACATTTTTATATGCAGAATAGAGAGTGACATGGGAACCGTTATTGCGGTAATTACTGCAGTAACGGGAACCACTTAAAAATCCCACGGGGATACCAAGGGAATGTTGGACTGTCCTGTGGTAGTACTGCGGGAGCGGGAACTGTTCTTGTGGCATTCCTGTGGTAATGGGGAGGATGGATCCCACGAGAGTGTATCTGCCTCTGGGTCTGACTCCAGACATCTAAGTACTGCCACCTTCTTCCTTCTTCATTGTTCAATGCAGATGAATTTGCAGTCTTCAGAAAGTCATGGGCAGCAGTTCCTATGCACTGCCAAAGCTGACCTAGAAGTCTTTCTTCTGACACTGGAATTTTGGGTCAGAGGGAAGGTGCAAATTTGGGATAGGAGGACATAAGAATAAGAACATAAGAATAGCCTTATTGGGTCAGACCAATGGTCCATCAAGCCCAGTATCTTGTTCTCACGGTGGCCAATCCAGGTCACTAGTACCTGGCCAAAACCCAAGGAGTAGCAATATTTTGTGCTACCGATCCAGGGCAAGCAGTGGCTTCCTCCATGTCTTTCTCAATAACAGACTATGGACTTTTCCTCCAGGAACTTGTCCAAACCTTTCTTAAAACTAGCTATGCTATCCACTCTTACCACAACCTCTGGCAGTAACTTGAACTATGGAGCAGGTGCAACCCCAAAAACAAATCATGGGAAAAGTAAGCTATACTGTTTGGTACGGCCGTAATAACCTTATTGGACAGACTGTATAGATCAGGGGTGCCCACACTTTTTGGGCTTGCGAGCTACTTTTAAAATGATCTACTAAATATATATCTGCTAAACATATATATATTTATTTATATATATATATATATATATATATATATATATATATATATATATATATATATATATATATATAAATATATATATACATATACACACCGAGTGTACTTTGTATTTATGTTCAAATATTTTTTTATTATACAGCCCCCCTCCCCCGAAGGCCTGACCCCTCCTGAAGGTCTGCACATTCCCCCTCAAAGGTTGACTCCCCCCCTGAAGGCCTGCACTACCCCTTGAAAGACTGCTCTCCCCCCCCCTCGAAGGCCTACCCTCCCCACATCCATTTACCTCATTCCAGCAGGGAGCAGTCTGCAGAGAGGATCGCTGGTACTTTAGCGATCCTTGCAGGTTGCCATAGGCCTCAGGAGCTGTCTTCCCTCTGCCCCAAGCCTGTCTCTGACTTAGAGGAGGGGCAGGACCACGGCAGAGGGAAGACAGCTCCTGAGGCCTTTGGCAACCTGTAAGAATTGCTAAAGTACCACCTGCCACCGGCCGTCTCCCATTCGTCCCCTTTGGAGATCCCCACAGGAATAAGGAAGTTAAATTAATAGAATACTTAGGCACAGAAAAACAAAGAAATACTTCCAAGAACTGCCCCATAAGAACTGCCTGTCACAATGCTCATTAGTGGAACTGAATAAAAGACAAGTACAATGGATTTAGAAGGGGGACGATCCGCCCGGGTGCACGGCTTGGAGGGGTGCACAGCCGGCCAGGTCCGGGTCATCCTGCCTTTCTTTTCCCCCGGTCCGCGCTTGGGGTTTGCGCCTGCCTGGTCCCGCGCCAACGCTCGAATGGTGCCGTCAACTCCCGCGAGTCTCGCGATAACCAACAGCACCATTTGGGCGGCGGGTGCGAGCCCCGTGCGCAGACCGGTGGAAAGGAAGGGCAGGAGGACCCGGACGGCTGTGCATCCCTCCAAACCGTGCACCCGGGGCAGGGGCGGACCGCCCCACCTCAGTACGCCACTGATTGGGAGGCCGATTTTGGGGTTTTTTAAATTGTATATCGGGCAGCATTAGCCTCGCTCTTACCTCAATCATTACAGGCGCTTCTATTTCTTGTGATGCGCTGAGCTCCGTCCCCCACCGACCTTCACCCCGCCCTTCCAGCACTCTGATTGGCCAGCGTTCTTTAAGAGGTGGGCCAGTCAGGAGGGGGAAAAAAGAGAAGGGAAGAAGGGAACCTGCTGTGCAATCGACTGGGGTCGCCTGAGCGAACGACCTGTCGATCGCGATCGACGCGTTGGGCACCCCTGGTATAGATTATTGTTTATTATGTCACTATGATTTAGAGAAGAAACAGTTAACAGTGTCTTCATGTCTTTCCCTAAGACCCATGCTTCTTTGCAGGTTTGCTAGTGTAGCTGTTGAAATAAATGTAGGGGTTAGATACAGTTCTGAAAGTTTTGAAGCTATTTTCGTTTTTAAATGTGTGTATTTTCATATTGTCAAGGGCAGGGTAGCTCAGGCGTGACCCCCACAGCGGACCTGTATTCTTTGCCCAGATTATGCTATGGCATCCCAAAGCCACATGGGGGGGGGGGGGCAAAAGTAAAGGTTCTCAAAGTGATAGAAAAGAGGCTAGTTGTCAAACCAACCCTTGGACTGCAATACCTGGGCCCATAGAGTTGAATAGCAAAGCCAGACTGTCGAGAGAAAAGGTAAGCCTTTTCAGGTGGTGCCCTGTCACACTCTAGAGAGGGAACATAAATGTAAGTCTAATGCTTTCAGGAGGGAGGACATAGAGAGAGAGAGCACCAGCCTTCCTGAGCAGACGGATGAGGAGATGATTGAAGCTCCTGAAAGCAGTCCTCACCAGGGGAAGCCCTTCCTGAGGGAATTGCTATGGAGTAGGAAAATAGCATCCAGAATAGGGAAGAAGCAGGAATTCCCAAAGAAGTTTGGCCAAGTGAAAGGTTAGAACTGGAATTTGCTATGTTTTGTTTAAAGTTTAAGTGAAGTGTTTTACTTTCCTGCACTGTGAAAAGTAGCTTTAGCCAATGCCTCATGGAGGGGGAGGAGTTAGAGTTACCACTGAAATATTCAGTACGGGCTGGTAGGAATTTTAAACCTTGGGTTACAATTCTATACCCTTCTTCCCTGACCTGGGGGTATGGTAACAGCCTTAAACATCCTGGCTGGAAAGAAGGCTGAAGGAAGGAAAAGTGTGACTATTCCATCCAGTTGGAAATGGTGTAAAGTGCAGAAACAGAAAGCTACCAAGCTTTTGATGTGAAACCTGATTTGTTATTTTGGACTGTGAATTATTAAACTCCTTCCCAGAGAGGGGGAGAAAACCTAGATAATTGCACAGTGAAGCGCTGGGAGCGCAGGATCAGGCTATTCCAGAGAACTGTGCTAATTTTTCCTGTTTGCAAACTGAAGAAAGTTTGTTTTCTTTTTGCCACTGTCTTGTGGATTTAAAAGTGGTTGTGGATTCTAATTCGCACTGGAAACCCACTATGATGCACTGGTCATATGTTTGAAGATTTGTTGTTTTTTTTTGCACAATAAATAAAGGAACTGTTTAAACCTTTGCCAAGGACCATTCTGACAAAATTATTTGGTGTTTCCTGACTGAATTAAACTGGGGGAGGTTCATTGGGATAATAACCCTGTACCAGTCCAGCTGTCCCGAAGTTTGCATGACCGCTGGTGGCACAATATATGTTTATGTAACAAAATTTTAGATTTTGTTCCTGGGTAATAAGTGCTCTTTCTTAATTGTCTATGCCACTAAATTATAGAAAATGGCCATCATTCCCCTCAAACTTTGCTTTTGTGACCAGGACATTGATATTTTGAAATTTACTTTAATTGCAGAATATTCCAGATTGATTCCAATTCCAGGTGCCACATTGCCCTGAATGCCCCAAACCCACTTCCCCAGAGAGAGAAAGAGAGAGAGAGCAGAAAGCCAGAGAGTGAGGGAGACATTGTAGATCCAGTTTACAATATCAGTGGTGCAGCTGATGAGAGAAACTCGTACTATCCAAACCAAAAAGACCTCAACAACTTTATCAGAGATCTTGGTCTCACCATGTCCAATGCCATGCTTGTAATATCTAGGCTCAAGCAGTGGAACTTGTTGGATGAAAGTGTTCAAGTCACCAAGTTTTTTCCATCCTCTCCACCATCAAAATAGCCTCTGCTTCTGCCATAATGTGACCAGTCTGTTTGATGCAATTGGAATCACCTGTAACCGGAAAGAGTGGTGTCTCTTCATTGACAGCTCGTCCAGGAGCAACAAAGCCATGCTGCTCCATTATGGGATCAAGTACCCATCTATTCCACTGGTTCACTCAGTGCACCTCAAAGAGGATTACAGTAGCATCAAGATCTTATTAGGCACCTTGAAGTATGATGAGTACAGCTGGGAAGTCATTGGAGACTTCAAAATGTTGGCGTTCCTAATGGGTCTCCAAGGTGGCTTTACTGCTTTTGGGACAGCAGGGACACAAAGACACACTACCAAAGGCAGAACTGACAATGGGAGGGGCCTTTGATATCTGGCCAATCAGAATCTTAGGCCATTCCCAGTGCATCTGTGAAGGAGACTCCAGTTGGCCCAGGTTCCTAAGACCCCTCCTATGGAAGGGACCTTAGGTGCCTGGGCTAATCGGAGCCTTAGGCCTCATCCTGGTGCATCCCAGAATACACTGGGAAGATGAAGGACCACCATTTTGGAAGAGCTGAGTCTGTCAGCCAGTGTGAATGGGCATTCCTCTTGCCAGCCATTTCCTAAAGATATGGGATGGAGTTCGGGAGGTATAGGGGGGATATTGGGGAATGTCGGGTGAGTGTCGGGGTGTGTTGAGGAGTATTGGAGAATGTCAGGCAGGTGTTGGGGCATATAGGGTGAGTGTCAGGGGTGTTGGGGAATGTTGGGTGAGTGCTGGGGGTGTCAGAGTGTGTTGGGGAGTATTGGGGAATGTTGGGTGGGTGTTGGGGAATGTCGGGTGAGTGTTGGGGGTTCTGGGGATCGACGGGGCTGGTGTCAGGGGGACTTCAGGGGGGGGGGGGTTGGTGTTGCAGCAGCGGCGGGAAAGATTGGGCATCCCTCCTGCCATGGACAGTGTCGGGTGGGGGTTCGGGGTGATGGTGGGATGAATTGGACATCCTTCCTGCCGGCCAAGTTCATGGGGAGGGGTTTGGGAAGTCATTGCCAGAGTCCCTCAGCTGATCGCAGCAGGGGGATTCCCTTATGGTGATCAGCTGATAGGAAGAGATCAGGCATGTTTCTCTAACTGGCGCCTGTGACATGGGCACCTGTTATAGAATCGAGCCAGTTAGGCAGGGTTTGGTGACTGTCCCTTAGGGCAGACGCAATTCTGTACAGGACGCCAGTGTGCGTTTCTCAGCCGCTTCTTAGGCGGTTGCAGAAACAGGCGTCCTATACAGAATTTTCCCCTTTAGTGCACAATAAGTTTCTGCAGCCATGCACTAAGCGTTACTGCTCACTAATTGATGTGGCAAATGCTAATCACACTTTAGTAAACAGGTCAAAGTCTGCAAGCACGAAAGGTTTTCTTGTCCTTTTGGTTTTTATCACACTTTGTCTCTTCACAAGATGCATAACACTGCTAGGAGTCTAGAAGGCATTTAAATAGATGCTGAAATATAGATTTTTATGCAAATATCAACATTGTTTTAAGCAAGCTCATTAGTTATAGTAGTACATCTACAATATAGTATCCATGAATATTACAAATTAAAAGGCAAACAGCTCTAGTGGTTCATTAATCAGTTTATGCCTTTAATTCTCTTTCAAGTTAATGAGCTATACACAGAAGAAGAATCTAAGACCTCACAGTATTTGCTCTGAACAATCGATTTACCTATATTGTAGCCTAAAGAGAGCGTACCAATGAGGTATGTAACTGAAATAATATGACTGCATTTATATCTTCTCTTTCTGTCTCACAACAGGGGTGGTTACATCTGCAAATCAGCAGCTAGTTTCAGGGCTTTGTATGAATAGAAATACCTTTACAGGCACAGCCGTCAATATTACCTTCCTAACACACGAGTTATTTTATTTACTTATTTAAAACATGGCTAACCCGCATAAACCTAAGCAGTTCACAATTTACATACATAATCATCAATAAAACAATAAAACAACATACAACATACCATGTTTCCTTGAAAATAAGACCAATCCCGAAAATAAGCCCTAGCAGGATTTTTGGGGTAGGTCTTAATACAACGCGGCAGAGTGAATTCACTGGCGGACAAGGCCGAAGCAGCCTGTTAGAGCTGCCGGCCCAACGCTGCTTAGGGTGGTAAGTAGGGGATGGGAGGGAGGGAAGGATGGGGATTCGGCTCCATGGCAGGTGCTTGGGGGGGGGGGGAGTGCTCGCTCAAGGGTCTTGCTGCACAAGGGATGGGAGGGAGGGAAGGTAAACTGGGCAAGGGTCCTGCTGCATGAGGGATGGGAGGGAGGGGAGGACAGAAGCTGGGCAAGGGTCCTGCTGCACGAGGGATGGAAGGGAGAGAGGGGAGGAAATATGTTGCACATGTGGGGGAGAGAAAGGAAAAAGGAAGAACTGGGGTGAAGGAGAGTAAGTGAGAGATGATCATGTACATACCCCAAAAATAAGACCTAGTGCCTTTTGGGGCCTAAAATTAATATAAGACACTGCCTTATTTTCGGGGAAACATGGTACATTCATCTAAAAACTCTCAAATAACATGCAAATCATTCTAGAAAAGGCCTCTATTAGATCTTCAGCCTTGAACACTGGCTGCTATCGTTTAGCTAAACTAAGGCATTAAAAAATTGCTGTTCTAAAGATTTGTCCCAGCAACTTCAAAGAGTTAGTTGAACAAATCTTTGCATTTAAAAATCACATCCTAATAACCACTTAAATTTTGTCCGGCCAATGCCACCACCAAATGGTTTGAGTATACCTACCCCGAAAATAAGCCCTAGCAGGATTTTGGGGGTAGGTCTTAATACAATGCAGTAGATCCCCACTTTAAATTCACCATGCAATGCCATCAGATGCATATAGATTTTTTGGATATCACTATCACAATACAGGAGGGGGAGATGTTAACTTCTCTTTATAGGAAACCTACGACACGCAATACAATATTACACTACCGCAGCTTTCATCCGTATAAATTGCGCTTTAATTTGCCAATAAGTCAATTCTTGCGGATCCGGAGAGTGTGCTCTACTTTGGAGGAATATAGGAGCCAGGCCGAATTGCTTTCTGAGAGATTTAGAAATAGGGGTTACCCAGAGAGAGCTATTAGATTGGGGTACTTACGTGCTAGATTTGCCCAAAGGGAACTTCTCTTGCAGGGCCTAAGGACAACAGGTGAGAAGGAGGATCAAGTCCTCACCTGTGTATTGCCCTTCTCGAAAGCCACTAAGGCAGTGGTAAATTTAATGAGACAACACTGGCACATAATTCAGATCCATGAACCCCTCCGGGCATTTCCACGGATAGCGTATTCCAGGGGTCAAACCCTGAGACAGAGATGTAGTTTTCAAAAACACGGGGTTAGACCCAAAAACTTAAGGGGACAGCACCACCAATGTGGGAAATGCCAATGGTGCGCTTCCACCATACAGGGTGAACAGTGGAAAGCACTGGGTAGAAATATCACATTACGGGCCAAAGTGGATACTGATTGCAATTCCGAGAATGTGGTTTATGTTATTGTTTGTCCATGCGATCTTTTATATGTCGGACGGACCAACAGGAAGATAAGAACTAGACTTACAGAACACAAGTCACGGATTGCAAATCAGGTTATCCAGGCGCCCCTAGTACAGCACTGGATTATACAGGGACATACTGTGGATGACATCAGATGGCGGGTCATCAGTAAGATCACGGGTAGGGATGGGGGGGAAGATCAAAAAAGATTAAACTGGAGTGAACAGAGATACATTTTTTCACTTGATACGGTAACACCTAGGGGACTGAATGGAGAAATAGAGTGGATGTCACTGATAGGATAACATCATAGCCAATGAGGACATAGGGGGAGGATATCTAGAGGACTGAATGGGGAAAGAGTGGATGTCACTGATAGGATAACACCTGAGCCAATGGGGAAAAAAAGGGGGAGGATACCTTGTAAAGAGTCTAGTGGGAGGAGTATAAAGATGCCGGGGTTAGAGCGGCCGCCATCTTTCTCTCATATTTTTGGAGTTGGATGACGACAGCACACTCGGTGAGTTATTCAGTCTTAAACGTTTGATACATTTAGGATGGGTGGCTGTGTATGAAGGGGTTTTCACAGGACTTTTCCTTATACTGTTTTATTACAGGGGGACTCTTGATAAAGCATTACATGTGAAACATGTCGGGTCAGACTCTTGAGTTTTGGCTGTGAATTAAGGTCAACGATATAAAGCTAAGTAATACACAAACAAATGCATAAGCACTTTATATTTATTACATCACGGATATTTATTGAAATAAGCAAATATTTATTTAAAGCTATAATATAATACAAAAAAAGCAATATAAAACAAGGACGGCCAATGATGAGGTGCCACATAAAGCTTCTCGCAATACGATAATACTTTTGCGGTGGAGTGGTGGGGCTGAGGCTTCCTTTAGAATATATATAAGCATGTATGGTCCAGGTTGGAGCACTTTTATATAGAAGATATTTGTGCATATACAACATTATTGAGAAACATTCATCTGGACATTTAATTAAATTAATTAGGCCATTGCAGACCATATTGCCCTGGATATGTAGCATGGAATGTTGCTACACCTTGGGTTTTGGTGAGGTATTAGTGACCTGGATTGGCCACCGTGAGAATGAGCTACTGGGCTTGATGGGCCATTGGTCTGACCCTTTAAGTCTATTCTTATGTTCTTACAGCTTAACTGCAGCACATCATTTACAGAATTTAGGCCTTATTGCCACACATTTTGTAGGTGGTAAAGACTCCGATAGTATCCATGCCGTTTCCAGGTTTATTTTATACTTGATATACCATCTATCAACTTGTCCCTAGATCAGTGTCTTGTAAACTTTCTCAAGCCGCGGCACACAAAAGGTAGCGGCCGCGGCTCGAGGCACTCAGGCGTGGGTGGATATCACTGTGATGATGTCACCTGCATGTGTGACATCATCATGTCAACGTCCGTGCGTGCGTGAAGGTCCTCCTGACGGGCCCTGACACGTCAGTGAGGGGTGCCAGCGGGGAAGAGGGCCAGAGAGAAGGAGAGGCGCTGGCACCCGCTGATTGCCTACAGGACATGCCTCTCGTCCCGTGAGAGGCACGTCCTGTAGGCAGTCGGTTGACGTCGGCGCCTCTCCTCCTCCCCGGTGTGCCGCGGCACACCTGAAATTTCAGGAGGCATACAGTTTGCGATACACTGACCCAGATGATTTACAATATTAAAAAAATTTTAAAGAGAATTTAAAAAAAAGTAAAATTTTAAAAAATATATGTTCAGTAGATAAGACATAAATGTACAGAAAGAAGAGGACCAAGGGTTAGGTAAGCATAAAATATATCCAGATCGAATAAATAAAAAAGGGTGGTAAGAGGGCAAGGAGAAAAGGGCAAAGAGAAAACAAAGGAGGGGGGGAAGACGCTTCTTAAAAGTGGTTGGTATTCATTACTGTGCACGGAGTGCCCCTTCTCATGTTAGAAATGCGTCCCTACATCAGAAAGTTTTTAGTTTGGTCTTAAATTTGTCCAATGATTCTTCCTGTTAGTGTACGGTAATGTCGTTGTGCTAACTGGTTAGTGCAGGTATGCCCAATATCTGCCCTTGACATGCCCCTTCAAAAAATTGGAACAATCATTCTGGGCATGTGGGTAGCATGTGCAGATTTCCAAACTACTGCAGGATATGTGAGCATGTCCCACAGTACTCCTCTTTTTCGGCATTAGGGCATACATTAGTGCCTAACGGAGCTTAGGAAAAGAACCCCTTTGGCACCCAAACTTAGGATAAACCAGCCTCTCCGATCTGAAGCTCATTTTCAGCTATAATCAAACAAACCTCAGATTTGCTGAAAATCAGCTCAATATAGCCGCTCAGGATCTCAACAGAGAAACTGGGTACTCAACGCAGAATGGAAAATCAACTCCAGCAATATTAGCTGCTGAATTAGCAAGAGAGTGTAGTTTCTGCTAGAGGCCCCCATGTGAATTCATAGCAAAAAGACTGTGTTATTTTAAACTTGTTCCTAGAAACTGCGCAGAGAGAATCATTCCGTTGACAGGTGGCTGAAAACATTTCATCCATCTGGTACTGATTATAAAAGAAAAGAAATCCATAGACCAACTTTTCTATATATTTGGAAATGATTTGCAAAGGCATGACTGCCTTCAGAAATCACTGAGAGAGCATGGGTTTACACTGATTGCATCTGTCACCAGATAATGTCATAAAATATTATCAGGGGTGACAGCGCTTTTTCTTCTCCACTATGACTGTAAAAGAGCTCTCTGACTCACTTTTCAGTACCTAGTTGGTAACAATCATTGTATCTTTGTATTTATTTGCCTACATTTACTTTTTATCATGCCTCATATACCGGAACGTCTATATAAAATAATATTGGGCCTTCTATTGAAAGTGAATTGTTCATTTGCTCTCAGATGGGGAAAGCACAGTGGTATATTTTCATTGGTTATACACTGGTATAGTCAAATTTAGGGGCCCTTTTATAAAAGATTGGCACAGTGTTCTTCAACTTTGTGCACTTATGGACTGGCAGAAATGGAGGAATTGTTTTGGGGACCGGCGGTTGAGGAGCGCTGGTGTAGACTCGGGTGCTGCTACTGGACTGCCAATGGAGACGTGGGGGGGGGGGTGACTTTTCCTATTAGGAGGCTACAAATTTTTTTTTTAACAGCTTTTCAGGCACGCCACGGGTGGCATGGAGTTCAGCAGATTTTGAGTGGAATCTTGGTGCTGATTGGTCACAAATGGATTGAATGTTGTTTTGGTCAGATGTCGATCATTTTGGGCTTGGAAGAGGGGTGCAGGTTTTTCACTTTTTTGGGACCTTTTTGCAGTGGCGTACCTAGGGGGTGGCGGGGGGGGGGGGGGCGGGCCGCCCTGGGTACCAGCCCTAAGGGGGTGTTCCCGGCCTTGCCGTTCAGTCCCCCGCCACCCCCGAAGGACCGCTCGCCCCACTGACCTTCTTGCACCACCTGTGAAGCAGCCCGCAGCAGGATCGCGAAGTCAGCGTCAGCATCCCTGCGCTGCTTCCTGCGCCGCGATCCCGCCCCTCCTCTGACGTCAGAGGAGGGGCGGGACCGTGGCGCAGGAAGCAGCGCAGGGATCGCTGACGCTGACTTCGCGATCCTGCTGCGGCTGTTCATAGGTGGTGCGGGGAGGCCAGGGGGGCGAGCGGTCCTTCGGGGTGGGTCGGGGCATCAGGCCTTCAGGGGGGTGCAGGCCTTCGGGGGGGGGTGTAGGCCTTTGGGGGGGTGCAGACCTTCAAGGGGGTGCAGGCCTTCAAGGGGGGGAACAGGCCTTCAAGGGGGGAAAGGTAGGCAGGCCTTCAAGGGGGGGACAGGCCTACAAGGGGGGGGGGGCAGGCCTACAGAGGGGGGGGGACAGGCCTACAAGGGGGGGGACAGGCCTGCAAGGGGGGGGACAGGCCTTCAAGGGGGGTGCAGGCCTTCAAGGGGGGTGCAGGCCTTCAAGGGGGAGACAGGCCTTCAAGGGGGGGAAAGGCAGGCAGGCAGACCTTAAAGGGGGGACAGGCCTACAAGGGGGGGACAGGCCTACAAGGGGAAGGGACAGGCCTTCAAGGGGGGTGCAGGCCTTCAAGGTGGGACAGGCAGACCTTTAAGGGGGGGACAGGCCTTTGGGGGGGACCATGATTTAGAAGTACACGGAGGGAAGGGGTGTTCAAAGAGACATGCATATGCCAAACTTTGGGGGGGGGGAAGAAATAATGGGTCTGAAAATAGAGGAGAGGGAGAGAGATGATGGACCATGGGATTTAGGGAGGGAAGGAACAGAAAGGGAGAGAAATTGGACACAAGGGATGGTGTGGAGGAGGGATAGAGATACTGGATAGGAGGGTAATTAGGAAAAGAAACGGAGAGATGGTGGACTCTGGGATGGTGGGGAAGGAGGGAGAGATGCCGGATGAAAGGGTATTTAAGAAAAGGTGGATCTGTGGAGGGAGATGAAAAAAAGGAAAGATACCAGACTTCCTGGGAAGGGAAGGGAAATGGAAAGGGAGGACAGAGTTGGCAGATGGATGGTTAGCATGCAGAAAGAAGGAGACCCTGGCAAGCAAGTTATCAGAAGAAAACCAGAGCCTTGGACCAACAAGATTTGAAATATAACCAGACAACAAAAGGTAGAAAAATTAATTTTATTTTCTGTTTTGTGATTATAACATGTCAGATTTGAAATGTGTATCCTGCCAGAGCTGGTGTTGGACTGCAAACGTGAGCTAGGATTTAACAGAAAGAGGAAAAGTCCTTTTTGTTTCTTTATTTTATTTACACCACAGCGCCAGTGTGGTTAGGAGAAGCCAAAGGGGGTGAAAAAGCTATAAAACCCACCAGGAGTTTTGAAAAAAATCACCCAACTGGGCAGGAAAATCGAATTGAAAAACCAATTCAATAGGGCTGAATCGAATCAAAATTTTTTTTTCCTGTATCTGGCAGCATTAGTTTGCGCTACTGTCTTAGACTTTAGGACCTGGGATTGGGGAGAGATGGCATCCTCAGTACTTTATAATGCAAGTGAAACGAGGATTTGGTCAGACTTTTGAAGGGTCTGCAGAAAAAAAATATTGTATAGGCCGGGGACATGAGACAGCAGGAAATGGGAACTTTTCTTCCTTCTATTTTTGTGAATGGAAAGGCTGAGGATGTCAGAGAGGTCAGTTAAAATATGTGCTTTATAAGAAAATATAATAATGTGTTTTATAAAGTTTATAGCATAGCTGGCCTACCCAGTGAGGTGTTCCTAGTGGTGATGGTGGCAGCGTGTCAATGTGTTGAGAGGAAGAGGTGGTCTGGGAAATTCTGCTGAGCAAACTCCGGGCCCATTTCCACCCCCCAGTTAGTCCACTCCACTCAACTGATTCACACACTGAGTGGGTCTTTGGGTGTTGTTTTGGGATCTCTTCCAGTGGTTTATCTCCTTCTGGTCCAAGGAAGGAAACTTTGTTATCCTTAGCATTGACCTATAGAATATGTTTGTAACAGCGCTGCTTGTGTGGCATTAGGCTATGTAGTGATCGAAAGAAAAAAACAGACCTTTGCACATTTTTGCACTATATGGTGGGTGTATGAGGAGATTCACATTTCCTGCACAGCTAAGTCCATGTGAAGTTACCTTGTGCTGTATTTGACATCTAGCAAGGTCTCTGTTTGAAAGGAAAGATCTAAACTTAAAAATGAAGTGGCCAGAAGTTATGGTAAAAGCAGATAGTGTAGCTGGTTTTAAGAAAGATTTGGACAAATTCCTGGAGGAAAAGTCCATAATCTGTTATTAAGACATGGGGGAAGTGTCTGCTTGCCCTGGATCGGTAGCATGGAATGTTGCTACTCTTTGGGTTTTGACCAGGTATTAGTGTCCTGGATTGGCTACCATGAGAATGGGCTACTGGGCATGATGGACCATTGGTCTGACCCAGTTAGGCTATTCTTATGTTATGTTCTCATCTGTAGGGGCCTTTGTTTTCACTTCTTATTTTAATGTATTTTTTTTCTGGGAACTTATCAGTGTTTTTTATAATGGGAACAAAAATGGAAGAGAATTAATGTGTGTGGAATGGGGGGGTAACTAATTTCTTCAGCTAAATAATTCAATCCACTTCAAACAGACATAGGAGAACTTGTGCACCATTCACACACCCTCCAACCAAAAACGTCAAAAGAAAAAAACTGTTCGACAACCTCCTAGCCATTCGAGCTGCAACACTCGACCCCCAACTCTACAACCAATTGATATCAACCACAGACTGGAAAACCTTCAAAAAGAAATAAAAACCCTTCTATTCAAAAAACACATAAAACCGAACTAACACAATCAGAACTGTCCCAAGCATCACCTGCAACTACTCCATATGTACTTCTAATGTCATGACAATTTAGACATAATTTATGTTATGTTATGTTTGGAATAATGGTTACATATATGAGGTTCAATAAAAGAAAATTTTCACTGCCTGTTTCTATTCTGACCATTTATTCCATTTCATGGTTATTGCAAAAAAAAAAAAAATTTTTTACATGGGGGGGGGGGTGTCAAAAAATGATGGGCCCCGGGTGCCACATACCCTAGGTACGCCACTGCCTTTTTGCATTGGTCTTTCATTGCTGGAGTAGTGGTCCTGGGGCTCACTGAGGGCATGGCGGACCTTGAGAAGAACCATCAAGGATGATTTTTTGAGAGATGGAAGAGCAGAGAGCCTCTGTCCTTCCCACTCTGAGTGCTTGGTGCAATGTGTAACTTTGGGAGAACGTGTTGTTTGCATGGCTGCCGATCAGTGCTGCCGTTGGACCGGTCTATTCACCGGTCCAGGGAATCTCTGATGTCCAGCCCGCACGGTCGGGGCCCTGCCTTCCTGAGAGGTGCAGTTGTGTGGCGGGGAACCGCTTCTCCTCAGCCTACCTGGGGGCTCTGGAGGTCACGTCTTGCACTCTCTATCTTGCTGCTCCGGTTTCGTTCCGTGTGTTGCAGCAGCGAGACCTTCATTCCTTTTGGCCAGATCTGGGAGCGTGGGGACCTTCTGCTCCTTCCACGGACAGCCCAGGGAGGACCGAGAGGAGAGCGCAGGCCAGGGCAGTGGTTGCTTTCTGTGCATTCACAGCTGCTGCTTTCGGGCAGTGCGGCCAGCGGACTTGCCACGTGGCACCCGCTTTGCGTGCCTCCAGCTCTGCAGTGGCCTTTGACCCAGAGTTGCACATCAGCCACCGCACCGGGTGCGTGCAAGCTCCCCTTTGGTGGCACTGGCGCTGCCTGGAGGTGTTCACGGATAGCTGCACTGGTGTTTTAGCCTAGGTGGTCCGCGAAGCATTTGCATTTCCTCGATGCTTGTAGGGGACGTTGGTCCTTTGCGGATCGGCGAGAGATTTTTGCGGACTGGCACCAGTCTGCGGACCGGCAGTTGAAGAACACTGCTTAGCGCATGCTAATGGACATTAACATATGCTAAATGCTTTACATCTTATTTTATGCCTATTGTAGCCATACTGAGTCAGACCAATGGTCCATCTACCCAGTCTCCTGTTTCCAATAGTGACCAATCCAGGTCAGAAACCCATGTAGTAGTAACATTCAATGCTACCGATCCAGTGGCGTCCCCCGTGTTTCTCGCAATAGCAGACTATGGACTTTTCCTCCAGGAGCATATCCAAGCCTTTCTTAAACTTAGCTACACTAACCACTGTAACCATCTCCTCTGACAACGAGTTTCAGAGCTTAACTATTCTTTCAGTAAAACAATATTTCCTCCTGTTTGTTTTAAAAGTATTCCCATGTAATTTCATTGAATGTCCCAGGTTTTTGCACTTTTCGAAAGGGTCAAAAATTGATTCACTCTTACACGTTCTACATCACTCAGGATTTTGTAGACCTCAAGCATATCTCCTTTTAACTGTCTCCTTTTCAGCCTTTAGAGTCTAAACCTCTTTAGTCTTTCCTCATATGAGAGGAGTTCCATCCCCTTTATCATTGTGGTCATTCTTCTTTGAACCTTTTCTAATTACATTAGATCTCTTTTGAGATACGGTGACCAAAGCTTTGTGCAATATTCATGGTGAAAATGCATGTAGACTTACTGGCAAAATCTAGTCTATCTAAAGGCACTCACATCAGCATACTGGCGCCTTGAAAAAGGAACTGAGGTTTCTAATAGCTTTTGGGTAGAGTCTGTTGGAGGGTGGCATCAAGGAGAGGAATCCATTTCCTGGAAAGACGGATGGAGAAGACATAAAGGTCCCAGCCTAACCAGACCAAAGTCTCAGGGTCATTAAGCACAATGTCTGCTAACACGAAGAGCGAAAAAAATGATCATGCTGGGTTAACATGCCTATTATTTTTGACCATACTATGCATATCATTAGCTTTAATACACTAGTCCAGGGCTGCCCAATTCTGGTCCTCGAGATCGACTGGCAGGCCAGGTTTTTAGGATATCCACAATGAGCATGCATGAGAGAATTTGCATACCATTATATTTTAAACTAAACTAAACTAAACCTTAAGTTTGTATATCGCATCATCTCTATAAAGATAGAGTTCGACACAGTTTACAGGTAATTTAATAAATGAGGGAAGGACATAATAAGAAATTAGAGGTTAAGAAGAGGATAGCTAGCTTTACATTTTAAATAGATAGCTTTACGTTTTGGAGAAAAGCCAGGTTATCAGATGCTTTTGGAATAATTGGAGTGAGCCTAGGTTCCACAGCGGGGCAGGGAGGTTATTCCAAAGTTCAGTGAATCTGAAGAAAAGGGATTTCCCTAATTTACCTGCATACATGACACCTTTTAACGAGGGGAAAGATAGTATGCGTATGTGGGCGGATCTGCTAGTGTCAGGCCTCGAAGAATTCCAGAATAGTGGGATTAGGGGAGGAAGAATGCCATGTAGGATCTTGAATATTAGGCAGACTTAGGCATGGCTAGGCATCCGAAATTTAGGTGCATCCAATTTATGCCAGGGTTTCCTTTGCCTAAATACCCGTGCCTAAGCAACCCGCCTAATGGTGCCTAATTCACAAAGAGGCACCTAAGTCAAAAACATGCTCATGATCCACCTTCTAACCACACCCACGTTTAAGCAAGCGCTTTGGACTAGTTATCTACATTTTATAAAAATCATGGTGATTCTGTACAGTGCACCTAACTGTTATCAAGTTTCAAGTTTTATTTATATTTGATTAATTGCTTAATTAAAATTGTTTCTAAGCGAATTACAATATATAAAAGTAACATATGACTAAACATAATATTAAAATAGGAGATAACATATAAGATGTTATAAAACTAGCAATTTATACAATAAATACAATTTAAAAAAAAAAAAAGGGAGAATTTACATAACAAGTATATAATGAGCTAATAAATTTATATAATAATGAAAATGATATCAACATAAAAGATTCAAGAAAAAAGCATGGAAAAGAAGAAGAAAGAGATAGAATCACGCTTAGCTTAGCAGTGTACTAGTTGGCACTGGTTTTTTTAGGCAGATTATATAGAATTAGGCCCTTAGAGCCTTTATTTGTAGAAGAAGGGGCAAAAGAGAAACTGAGGGGAGATTTGACAGAGACGTTTAAATACCTACGTAATGTAAATGCGCACGAGTCAAATCTCTTTCATTTGAAAGAAATCTCTGCAATGAGAGGGTGTAGGATGAAATTAAGAGGTGATAGGCTCCAGAGTAATGTGAGGAAATACTTTTTTTTACAGAAAGGGTGGTAGTTGCGTGGAACAGCCTCCCGGAAGAGGTGGTGGAGACAGAGACTGTGTCTGAATTCCCCTCCCTTTTGTATTACCCATAATTGTGTTCTTTTCTGACTATATTGTATTTCTCCCCCCAGGGCCGCCATCAGAAATTTCTGGGCCCCTTACTGAGCAATCCTATTGGGCCCCCCCCACGCACCCCTTCCCCCCCACTTTTGTCCAGGGGGGGTGCTATCAGGAAATCGGCAAGGGACAAAAAAAAGTATGACAGCAGTGTTTATTGTTGTGCACAGCAGAAGAATAATACAGGAATTTGTGCTATGGTGGCCTAGGACCAATGTTCCCTCTAAGGATTGATGAGGTGTGTGCAAAAAAAAATATGCATGAGCGACAAGTTACATATTCCACAAATTTATGAGCAGGCGCGGAGGACGCATTTTTAAACAAATGTAGTTTATCCTTGTACTCCTTATGTAATTTTAATCATCTATGGATATGTTTGTATGTTTATTGTTCAAATGGTTTTATTTATTTCCCCAAATTTATTTTTGTTATACGCATTAAAAATATTTGATATTGCGTTTAAATCAAAATCTCAATAAACTTGAAACTTGAAACGAGTGCCCATGAGATTGTGGGAGGGTTAAATACTCAAAACTTAGAAGAATAACAATTTACTTAAAGTTTTTGTTTCGCCAGCTTGCTGGTATCTTTACATACAGTGGCGTACCTAGCATATGTAACACCCAGGACCCATCATTTTTTGGCCCCCCCCCCATCTGTAAGAAAATCATGATTTTTAGTAACAAACCACACGTCACACATGAGTACCTAGGAAAAGGCAGCATCTTACATATTGCAGTGAGCAGTACATCAATACACCCATTGTAAAACTAAACAAGCCAGTCCAGCACAGATCAATCCTACATTGTCAATCCTAACAGAAAACCATGTCTTTCAAACACACAGAACACAGAAAACACCTTCGCCTAGTATGGAATATGTCATCACAAACTAACCCCTCCCCCTTTTACAAAACTGTAGTGTGGATTTTAGCCACAGTGGTAACAGCCCTGATGCGCATAGAATTCTGAGCATCTGAGCTGCTACCACCACGGCTGGCGCTAAAAAACACTCCACAGTTTTGTAAAAGGGGGGGATAAAATATTAATACACAGTTTGAACGCTCTAGCTCAGAGATGCCCAAACTTTTTGGGCTTGCGAGCTACTTTAAAATGACCAAGTCAAAATGATCTACCAAAAATAAAATTAAAAAACACAAAGCACACTATACGCTGAGAAAATGTTAATTATCATTGCTATTCTGGGTTTTTTTCAAAGAGGTCAAGGCAGATGACTCTATGCATTGTCACCTCAGTAACAACCATACAAAAATAGACAAATATACCCCCATCCTTTTTATTAAACCACAATAGCAGTTTATAGCGCAGGGAACCGCTAAATGCCTAGCGCTGCTCTCAACGCTCATAGGCTCCCTGCACTAAAAAACACTATTGCAATTTAGTAAAAGGGGGCCATAGTGCAAAATATAGACAGCATATATAAATTCAGACACATTTTGATCACTAAATTGAAAATAAAATCATTTTCCTACCTTTGTTTGGTAATTTCATCTGGTTGCACTTTATTCTTTTGACTGTGCATCCAATATTTCTTCCCTTCTTTCAGCCTCCTGTATGCTTCCTCTCCTCCAGACCTCATTCCTTCCCTCAACTTTTTCTTTCTTTCTCTATGTCTGTCTTTCTCTGATTCTGTGCCCCATTTTTTTGCTTTGTTTCTGGTTCTCTGTCCCCCCCCCCTTCTTTCTTTCTTCCTTCCTGCCTCCCCCGTGCCACCACCGCCGCGGAATAGGCCGCTGCCGCAATCTTCTGCACGGGGCCGATCAACTATCGCCGCCCGACGTCAATTCTAACGTCAGAAAGGACGTTCCGGGCAGCCAGGCAGCGATTGGCTAGCCAGAACGTCCTCTCGACGTCACAATTGACGTCAGGCCGCCGCGAGAGTTGGTCGGCCCCGCAGGGAAGAAAAGCAGGGAGATCAAAGACACGGTGCCGGCCTGATCCCGATGGCAGCAGTGAGAAGGGAAGGGAAGCAGGTTGGGCACCACTGCTCTAGACGAGCCGCGAGCCGCACTCTAAGGAGAACAGTTGACCGCCCCCCCCCTTGGTACGCCACTGGAGCAGCAGCGTGTCTGGCCGGCTCATTCGTTCAAAGCTGTGGGTGGCGGCTCCTTGCTAGATCCGCACCTGCGTCTGAAGCCTCTCTGATGGTGTGACATCAGAGAGTCTTCAGATGCAGGAGTGGATAGCGCAAGGAGCCGCCAACCCGCGGCTTTGAACGAACGAGCCGGCTACTGCTCCAAAAGGAAGAGAATGATGGCCTCCTCCAGACCACGGGCCACAAATAAAACCTGGAGAGCCACACGTGGGCTGCGTGTTTGAGACCGCTGCCTTAGAGGGAACACTGCCTAGGACCTTGGGGGAGCCCGGGCCCCCTGTCACCTCCGGGCCCCTGAATGCAGGACTGGTAGTACTGCCCTGATGGCGGCCCTGCTCCCTTCCAGGCCTTTTGTCTCCTGTTTGTTTGTTTTTGTCTTTATCCTAGTTAAACATTTTAAATTTGTATTCCCTTCTTTTCTTTTCTTTTTTTAATTGTATTGTATTTTATTAGAATGTTTATAGGTGATTAATCAAATTTTTAATAAACCTTGAAGCGGGCCTGGGATAGGCACATAGGATATCTTGGAGAGAGAAAGAGATCATGGTTACTGCGGATGGGCAGACTAGATGGGCCATTTGGCCTTTATCTGCCATCATGCTACAATGTTTCTATAACCATAAAGTTTTATGACATCCTAATTCAGGTGTAAAGAGCCTTAGCCTATAGGAAGAGGCGATGCAAATGTTAAGAGCCTTAGCCAATAGGGAGAGGAGGTGATAATTGTTACTGCGGATGGGCATACTAGATGGGCTATTTGGACTTTATCTGCCATCATGTTTCTATGTTTCTATGACATTTACAGTTGACTCTACCTAAGTGCACGTCAGATAAGCGTATATTCTGGCTATCTGCACCTTACCACCATGGTCCCGTTTCTTTTTTGCATTAAAGTCAATGGACGTAAACTCTGGATATTTACACTTCTGATAAGCACACAATCCGCTTATGCGCACTGATGTCATAGGTCCCATCTCTATTCGTTCACGTTACATTCACTCCGGTTAAATGCAATCACAGTCCTCCGTATTTATTGCACCAAATTTACTATCTCCCCACCCCATTTCCCGGAATGTCACAATATCGCGAGCAGTCCTAGGCAGCAAGTAGAAGGGAGACCTTCCCCAGAGCTCCGAGCAGTCACCAGCACCTTCCTCTCAGCACTGTTTGCTGTTGCCGCTATCACCCCAGGTAGCTGCTGATACTGGCTAAACAACTGCCTGACTAAAAAGTGGTACTCCTATTAAAGGCACACTCCACTTAAGCACATGTGGCGGTCCGGAGGCCTTGCACTTAAGCAGAGTCGACTGTAATATGTTTAGCAGCAATATTCAACTGCTAAATAGATATGCTATGCATTTAAAATTACACTTGCCAATTAGCAGTCCTAAATGGATAGGTGCACTGTTCCCTCTAAGCTGAGGGGAAGTCCTCCAGCTACACTGCTGCCAGTGGGGGGTGCTGTTTCACTATCATATTTTCAATAGTGAGGGACAGAAACTCTGCAAGACTCCAGGGAACCTGCCTGTCCCTAGCAACTGAAGACATGATATTGAAGCACCCTCCCCTCCCCCCTCCACTGGAAACAATGCCTTGGGGGGGTGGAGGTACAAAAGTGGGAGAGAGACAGAACATTTCATTATATCAAGGCCAGTTTCTGTGATTAATCTTGCAATTAAAATTTTTAATAATGATTAATCAAGTGATTAAAATTTGTAATCAAGGTGCAGCTGTTGTGGTTTTCTTAAAATTATTATTATTAATAATAATAATAATAAGAGACGGTGGTGATTTTCTCCTTACTTGTGCTCTTTCCTCATTCATTCTGTGTTTGTTGTGGTTCCACTTTAACTGATTCGATTTTTTTTTAATTCATGACTTCTTCAGTCTCCATTTCAACTCTTCTCTTTTTTCTTTGTCACTACCCTGTTTCCCTGAAAATAAGACTTATCCTGAAAATAAGCCCTAGCATGATTTTTAAAGATGCTTCTAATATAAGCCCTACCCCCAAAATAAGCCTTAGTTAAGATCGACCCCTGAAGCCACAACCCCCTCTCGAATGTACCCGACACTCCATGACTCCATCTCTGACACTAGTGCTGCCTGATTTGCTGAAAAAAATGGACTCATCAATTTAGCAACCACCACCCCTGCTGCTTTAGGAGGCCTCAGAGCGGAGGTATGTCAGTTTCACAGTGGGAGGGTCGGTGGGGTTCTGCTGCACAGGAGTATGGGAGGGAGGGATAGAAAGTGGCTGCACAAAGGGATGGGTGAGATGAGAGGAAAGATGCTTCACATGGGGGAGGGGGAAAGAGGAAGAATTGGGGTGGAGGAGAGAAAGGGAGAGATAATTGTACATGAAAAAAATAAGACATCCCCAAAAGTAAGCTCTAGTGCATTTTTTGGACCCTAAATTAATATAAGACACCGTCTTATTTGGGGGGGGAAACATAGTGTTAGTTTACCTTTGTACAGCACTTTGGAAAAGTCTGCTAAAATGATAAATACTGCTTGTCTAATGGGAAACATTTGTCACGAATGTAGAGATGCTACGAGTGGCTGACTGCATCCAATAGCTCACACGGCAAAGAACTTGTACAATGGATTTGATTCCACAGTGCTCTGTTCTTCACTACTAGGCTACCCTAATGGACAGGAATACATTATTTTATGAGTTGTGGTAGGATAATCAATTCCTTCTATGCCTACTTGGCTTTTTTACCTTGCAAAACAGTAAAAGTAAAATTTAAAAAATATGCCGTTTTATTGGATACAGATTTTAGATTTGATTTCTTATCCTTTCCAAATTGGAGCTCAAAGTAAGTTATATTATATTCAGTTACTACAATTATTTTCCTGCCCTAAGGAGTTCACAGTCTGTTTTACTGGAAGTAACAGAGAGTAATGTGACTTGCTTTAGGTCACAAGGAGCACCAGTGGGAGGAGAAGGATTTTAACCTTGGTTTTGCTAGACCTAGGCTACTCCTCCATTCTGCCTAGGTCGGTGTTTTCATACTAGTATCCTTTGAAAGAACTTTATGATACTACATCACATCTGTAGCAGGGATTATATTGGAAAGCAATTACCCTTTTCTACTGATAAACAGACATTCCCCAAGAAATAGAAATGACCCATGCCTCTCCTCATAATTTTCCCCTTTCCATGCTACATGTGATAGAATTCTGTTCCCCCCAATAGTAACCACAAAACCAGGATCATTTGACACTGGTCAACCACCTCACCGTATGGTGGCAGCTTGTACTTGCCGTAGGAATGGGTAAGATTGTGCCAGGCCATTATGCCAGGGGAAGGAGTAAGATTAATTGTCAGAGGTTCCATCGTCACAGTCTAGATCTACTGACAGTGACTGCTGTTTAGTGGTCACGAGGAGGATTCAACTACACAAATTGCAAAAGGTTTGGTGCACACTGAATGCTGATACACTAGCCTTGGACTCTTAAGCATGTGCAGGACCAGGCTGAGACCTAGGGAAGCCCAGTTCAAATTGAGCAAGTGACAACCCTCCACTGCTTCAGGTACCAACTTAGGGTCCCTTTTAAGACAGGGCATTAGAATCTTAATGTGGGACCTTTCTGGCACGCTATGCCAGATTCCAATATGGCACAATTTAAGGCATCTTTCAATATTTTATTTTCAATTCATGTGCTAATGTTCACATTAGCATGTACTACCTACACAAAGTTAATGGGGGAGTCCTTACCAGCTACTTCCATGCCCATTCTCTGCCCATTACACATCTCTTCCAAAAATATATTTTAATAAATAGCTAATGCACAAGGTAATGCCCTTTAAAGAGTTTTGCAGTAGCTTGTTTTTGCATGCACATTAATGAGCATTAGGGCTTAAAACCCTGCTGTACCTGAATGAATGTCAGGCTGCCATGTGGCATATAAAAACGCAGCGGCACATCTCATAATGGGTTTGTCCAAAAATGACCATATCTCACCATATCTGAAAAAATTGCATTGGCTTCCAGTCGCCTTCAGAGTCCAGTATAAAGTTGTGATTTGCCATCAACTTATGTATGATAACATTCCTAGAAAATAACAAAATCCCAACCATAACCAACTTAGAAATCAACTCTATCAACTACCCTTTGCAAACCACCCTAAAACTTCTAGGTATGACTATCGACAGAGGCTGCACCATGCAACCACAAATTAACAAAACAATATAGAAATCTTTCGCAGTTATGAGAAACCTTAGAGAAGTCCGAAAATTCTTCGAAAAAACACAATTTCAGCTCCTAGTACAATCTCTAATCCTAAGTATCCTAGACTATTGCAACATCCTCTACCTCCCCTGCCCTGCAATGATTAAACAACTACAGACAATTCAGTATACAGCTCTGAGACTCATCTATTCATTGAAAAAACATGACCACATTACTGAGGCATTCATCAATTCTCATTGGCTTCCAATCCAGGAAAGAATACAATTTAAATTCTACTGTATACTATTTAAAACTATAAATTACATTACATTACATTAGGGATTTCTATTCCGCCTGTGCCTTGCGGTTCTAGGCGGATTACAATATAGAAGATGTCTGGGCAATTCCAGTAGAATTACATTACAGGATAAGAGTAGATTTCAGGAACAGTAGAATTATGATACAACAATTTAACAGAATGGTACATAACACAGAGGATAATACATGTCACAGAAGATAATACATATCACAGGAGATATTATATATCGATTGAATCAAGTTAGATCAGGTGTAGTGTAGAAGGGTTACAGTACCTTCTAAATCACAGACAAGGAGATATAGGTGGGTGTTTCTGAAGGTGTTGATTGGGAACTCGTTGGGGGGAGGTTAGAGAGATGGGAGATATTTTTTGAACAATAGTGTTTTTATTTCTTTACGGAAATCTTTTATGTCTGTTGTTTTGATCAGTAATTCTGAGATGTCAGAGTCGATTTTAGCTGCCTGTGTCCCTAGGAGGTTGTCGTAAAGTTTCTTACGACGAGTTCCGTTGAGAGGTGGGAAGGTGAAGATGTTCTGCGTTCTCCTTCTTCTGGGTGAGAGGTAGTAGTGGAAGCGGTTGTTTAGGTAACTAGGTGCCGTGCCGTGGGTTACTTTGAAAATGAGACAGTAGAGTTTGAATTGAGACAGCCCAACCTACCTAAATGACCACCTCATCCAAACCACCTCTACCAGGCATAGAAAAACACACACCCCATTCACTTACCCCCCAATCAAAGAAGTAAAATGGAAAAAACTATACAACGGACTACTGGCCACTCAGGCAGCGAAGATAGACAACCAAGTCTCCAACCTATTGACAACAACCCCAGACTACAAGATGTTCAGAAAGGAAATAAAAACTATACTCTTCAAGAAATCCCTTAATAAAGCTTAATACCATGATAAAGCTTAACCCCCCTCTTACCATCCCCTCCCTAATCCCAGATCCTACTTTTCTCTCTCTTGGAAACCTTCTCTGATCTAATGTTGTAACCCTTCTTCCATAACTCTTTTTGTAATCTGCTTTGAACCGAAAGGTAATGGCAGAATAGAAATCTGTAATGTAATGTAATGTAATATACTCAGCTATATACCAAAAAGATCTTTGCATTCTGAGAATGTAGCACTACTGAAGATGTCTTTGAACCCAAGACTTGTTGAGACTAGCAAAATGACTTTCTGCTGCGCAGGAGTTAAGTTATGGAACTCCTTGGTGGGGCAGATATGAAATTCCTGTGAAAAGGGTAGCTTTAGAAAATGACTAAAGATGCAGATATTTTTAATGCCTTTTTTTTAGGTATTTCTGACAAAGTTGATGATCTAACCATGATCTTTCTACCCACTTTATGGTATCTCTGCATTGAGCAGGCATTAGTTTTTTTAGCCGGCCATGGGTGATGAAATGTCCGACGCGCTAACCCCACTAGCGCGGCTTGATAAAAGGACCCCTATGTGCCCATTTTAAATATTATGTATGTAAACCTTGTAAACCATTTAGTTTTAAACGGTATATAAAATTTTTTAAATAAATAAATAATAAATACATATATAATACTTTATTTAAACCATGATATTGTACACATCAACTACTGTGTGGCACTCTCTAAAATTAAAAGGGGATAAATTCCGTACAAACGTAAGGAAGTTCTTCTTCACCCATAGAGTGGTAGAAATCTGGAACGCTCTTCCGGAGGCTGTTATAGGTGAAAACACCCTCCAGGGATTTAAGACAAAGTTGGACAAGTTCCTGCTGAACCAGAACGTATGCAGGTAAGTCTAGTCTCAGTTAGGGCACTGGTCTTTAACCAAAGGGCCGCCGCGTGAGCGGACTGCTGGTCACGATGGACCACTGGTCTGACCCAGCAGTGGCAATTCTTATGTTCTTATGTATAGTATGCTGGTAGTATGTTAGCAGATGAGTTAATGTTGTTATGTTCAAACTGCATAATAAAAATTCTTGTGAACGGAATAAAAAGATACGCATGTACACACAAGAATCAATGGCAAACATACAGTATCTCTTTACCTGGGGTAAAAATAGTCACACTTAGGAGTGAAGTTAGCTGTGGGGAGATGACAACACGTGTAGTGTTACATTTTTAAAAGCAAAAACTTTGTTTCCTGCTGCTTTAGTCTGATGGTTAGAACAGTGAGCTGAGAACTGGGAAAGCCAGGTTCAAGTCTCCTGCTAGTTCTCATGATCTTGGACCCTTTTACAAAGCTGCGGTAGCAATGTTGCCATGGTAAATGGACCGAAACCCACTCAGTTCCTAATGGTTTCAGTACGTTTACCACAGCAGCATTGCTACAGTAGCTTTGTAAAAGGGGCCCTTAATTCTCCATTCCATAAACCGGGTGCAAAGTCAGATGTGAGCCCTCCAGAAACAAGGTCTAACTGAACGTAGTTTGCGTTGAGCTCAAATTGTAAAAGGTGTGAGCTAAATCCAGAATCCCTTTCCCGCCTCCCAGTGGAAGAAATACCTACAGCAAAATCAGGTGTAGATCTGAGGTAATTTTCAAAGGGTATGAGCCACCCTCCCGTGCCCTTCTCTCTGCTCTCCTACTTCTTCCATGCCAATCCCCCTCCCCCCGGTCCTTCCACTCCTCCACGCCTCACTCGCACCCTCCCTTTCTACCCTGTACCTCTTTAAATATTTGCCAGTGCGAGCAGCTTCTATGGCCTGCTGCTTGCGGTAACGTTGGCTATCCCTCTGATGTCACTTCCTGGCCCTGCAACCCGGAAGTGATTTTGGAGGGAGCCAGGCTTGTGCAAGCAGCAGGCTGGAATAGTTTCTCGTGGTGGCAAAGATTTGAAAGAGATATGGGGGGCTGGGAAGGGAGGGTGTTAGCATGGCACGGCGGGGGGGGGGGGTGGAGGGCAGAGGGGTGCCAGCACCCCCCACTAAGATGGCACCCAAGGCGGTCTGTCCTTCTGCCCCCCCTTACTATGCCACTGGGTATGATCTGCTTTCCCTCTAAGGCAGGGGTTTTCAACCCAGTCTTCAGAACACACCCAGGTAGCCAGGTTTTCAGACGATCCACAATGAATACACATGAGAAAGATTTGCATACAATGGAAACCTGACTGACCAGTTGTGTCCCAAAGACTGGTCTGAGAACCCTTACTCTAAAGTCTACTGGTTAATATATCCATGGACTGCACTAGTGTTGTTGGCTTTGAAAATTGTCCTGTAAATATTATCAGTTTATAATTACAGTTTTATAATTCTATTTAGCCAGTAATGTTGGGGGTCAAAAACAGTAAAGTACATTTGATCAGCTTTAAAGAGCAGACCATATAGTTAAGGATTAACAAATGCCCTTTATTTTAAGAAGGATAACTCTACAGTGCAGCAGCATAAGTAGCATCGACATGAAATTTTTAAATCCCAATCTGGCCATGGGTGGTAGAAGTTACAGACTGCCAGAATATGAATGTTCACCAAGTAAATGCATAGATAAAATCTTGCATATAATTTGGTGCGTTGGCTTGCATCTCAGAAGAAGCTTATTATCTAGGATTAGACCTCTCCTCTCCCCTCCCCCCCCCCCCAGTTCTTTGAAAAAGTTACTAAGTCTTTCAACATCTTTGTGTGGGGAAGAAGAAAAATGCTCCAAAGAGTTGAATGAGACGTAAAAAGCTTCTGCGTTGCCCATCAGAAGCCACTTATCTTTGCAACATTTGTGTGCTCCTTTGGTTATTTTTACTCACGGAGCGCTTCTCCCCATTCTTCAGCTGCTGAGAGAGATGGTGTTCATTTGGCTTCAGCTCTGACACAAGATAAATGAGCTCTGGGCCCTCCGTGATTCACTCTAGCTGCCAGGGGGCTCCAAAATAGCAAACTATTTTTCATAAGGCTCTGCGATATGAAGGGAGGTGCAGCAGGTGTGCTAAAATTTACCCGAGCTGTCTGCGGAGTGGGGAATTCATTACACTTTTCTGTTTCTTGGAGGAAAAAAAAGAGAATCATTATTTTTCTCAGTGGTTGCCATTTGCATTTTTCTAGGTTAGGATATGTTGCATAAAAAAGGATAGCTTTATTCATTCTTTGATATGTGATAGTATGATTGCAAAAATATAAGACAAATGCTAATGATATTGTGTCAAAACGTAGCAAATAGACTACTGTATTCTGCAGAAGTTGCCATTGTATATTAAATTATATTATTTTTAAAAATGCTCTATTAACTTGCCCTGAACCTAAGAATAATTAGTCTTATTACCCAGTAAACAAAACGGAACATGTTTGTTGCTTCCCAAAATATATGAAGGCCCATTTTGCACAGCACATTGAGGTAGACATTGGGACATATAGGTTCTGATGTTCATGATTTCTGCAGTAATTACAAAAGGCTCTTCTGAATGCTGAATTATTAACAAAATGCAATATGAGCATGCTGGCAAAATACACATGTATCGGCTGGCGCGTGCTGTGAGAGCATCAATTTTGTAAAAATACACATGTAGAAAAAAATGAGTGGCATCTCTCAGAGTATCTAATTTAATATTTGTGTGTCGCAGAAACCTAAACAGGCTCAAGGCGACTTGCAGTGGGAAAAGGGTATCTTAGGGCGTAGAGGGGAGGGAAGGGGAGGAAGAGAAAAGAGGAGAAGGGCCTAATCATAATAAACAAAAGGAAAAGGTACATGTGGAGATCATGTCAAATATTAGTTATCAAAGAGTAGAGTTTTCACTTTCCTCCGGAACAGGGCATGATTGGTTTCTGTCCTAACTATATCCACGTATGGATATATGCCCTCGCGTATAAGAACATAAGATCAGACCTTAGGTCCATCAAATCCGGTGATCCGCACACGCGGAGGCCCCGCCAGGTGTACCCAGGCATAGATTTAGTCCACATATCACGCTATGCTTCTCATAGGGAGATGTGCATCTAGTTTACCCTTAAATCCTAGAACGGTGGATTCTGCAATTACTTCCTTTGGGAGAGCATTCCAGGTGTCCACTACTCACTGCGTGAAGCAGAACTTCGTGACGTTTGTCCTGGACTTGTCCCCTCTCAGCTTTAGTCCATGCTCTCTTGTCTGTGTCACATTGGACATTGCAAATAACTGTTTTTCCTGCTCTATTTTGTCGATTCCTTTCAGTATTTTGAAAGTCTCGATCAGATCCCCTCGCAGTCTCCTCTTCCCAAGGGAGAACAGCCCCAATCTCCTAAGTCTTTCCTCGTAATCCAGGTTCTCCATACCTTTCACTAGCTTTTTTGCAGTTTTATATCCTTCTTTAGTTGTGGAGACCAATACTGGACGCAGTATTCCAAGTGTGGTCTGACCATCGCTCTATAAAGCAGCATTATACTGGTCCTTTTCTTGTTCAGTCTTTCCCAGAGTTGCACCTGACATTCTATACTTGTGTTCCTTATTCTTTCTGCCTAAAGGCATCACTTTGCATTTTTCCACATTATTTATTTATTTATTCGATTTTTTAGCCCATCCTCCCCAAAGAGCCCAGAATGGGTTACAAAGAATATATTGGTGAATTAAAATTATAAGTAAGATAGGTACTTAGAAATTCCCTTACTGTCCCGAAGGCTCACAATCTAACTAAAGTACCAGGAAAAATGACAATTAGAAGAGTAATAAAGAAAGAAAATAGAGATAGAGGAGAAAAATAAGAAAATAAACATACCAAGAAACAGAAAAGTGTAATGAATTCCCCACTCCGCAGACAGCTCAGGTAAATTTTAGCACACCTGCTGCACCTCCCTTCATATCGCAAAGCCTTATGAAAAATAGTTTGCTATTTTGGAACCCCCTGGCAGCTAGAGTGAATTAAACTTTATCTGCCATTTCTCTGCCCATTTCTCCAATCGACTCAAGTCACTCTAAAGTTCCTCGCTATCCTTCTGCGATCTGATTGCTCGGCATAGCTTTGTGTCGTCTGCAAACTTGATGATTTCACTAGATGTATCCTCTTCTAGGTCATTGATGAAAATATTAAATAAGATGGGCCCAAGAACCGAGCCCTGGGGTACTTGGCAGTGTTGATTTTGTAAAAGAAACGAAACTGTGGAAATCCAAGGTTCTTGACGCTTCTTTTATCATCCAGTTAATCCTTTAATAAACAAATGCCCACATTTGTCATGGAGGACCCAACATGGGCCGTGTTCGGCAAAACACGCCTTCCTCAGGGATCTGAGAAAATGACTACGCAACCTTTTGCAAATGTGGGATAACATGAATGTCTTGGCAAACCCCGACTGACAATTGCCAGAGAGGCACAAAATCTGAGCACTGCAGAAGCAAACTGAGGGCTCCTTTTATGAAAGCTGTGCTAGCGGTTTTAGTGCACACTTAGTGAGCGCTGTATTGTCGCACGCGCTAGACTCTAATGCCACCATTGAGGTGGCGTTTTTACACCTAGCATGGGGGGCAGCGTGCGCTAAAAATGCTAGTGCACCTTAGTAAAAAAAAGCCCTGAGTGTCGTCGAAGTTGATTTTGTAACTTCCATGTACAAGTGCCACCAATTATACATATAGTTGCTGCATTGAAGAAAAGAGTGCACACAGAGCATTCATCCCCTTCCCTCCTCCTCCTCCTCCATTCTGTAACCAGTTGATAGTGCAGTCTTAGGATCAGCTCCTCATGGAACTGATGACCACGATTGTCAATGCCAAAACACCCCGCTTCTTCAGTTGTCGCAGAGGTCAGGCCAAGGGCCTGGATGCTCTGGTTCAACCATGGCCAACGAAGCGGCTGTTGCATGTGTTCCCTCCATGGCATTGTTCGTCATCCGGGCCTGGTGGCTCTGGATTGGTCCAGACGGCCATGGTATTATGGTATGCATGGTGCGGCATCTGGTGTCAGATCCTCTTCCTCTGCTTCTTTCGCCCGATCTTCTGACTCAGGGTCCCATTCTCGTGGGCCTCATTTGGGGCAGCCTCCTTGGAGCGGCTGGGGCACGGGCAGTGTGTCTGGGAGGGAATGCATGGATGGGAGAACATCGCAGGGGAGGAGACATAGACATCCTGGGACTGTCTGCCAAGTCTCTTCCCTGAAGAAGCCCTTTCTGGAAACGTCAATCGCTCCTCCTAAACTTACTTGCTCCACTTCATCACTGACGCTGAAACCGTGGATTGAAGACAAAGTTTATTTTATTTTTCTTTCCAGCTTATGATTTATCTTTAATCTTATCTATTGTTTTGCCTTTTGTCTTTGTTTTGTTCTATTTCTATCATTTAAATTTCTCCAGAATTCTACTGTTCAACGGCTCCCCCTTCTGCTTCTATTCCTTTCTCTCCTCTCTTCTACCTTCCAAAGTATTTAGATTCATGCCGTCTTGTTAAAATGTTTATTTTATTTTTATTTTTCCTCTAACTCTACTTTTCACTTCTCTATTACCCTCCAGGTACTTTAGTTAGATTGTGAGCCTTCGGGACAGTAAGGGAATTTTTCAAGTACCTTTCTTATTTCTAATCTTAATGTATATTTTCTGTAAACCGCTTAGAACCTAACGGATGTAGCGGTATATAAGAAATAAATTACATTACAAAATTACATTACATAATTACTATGTCTGTATAGCCTTAATTGTCTGTATTTCCACCTCGCCCCCTAATTCCAAGGCCCAAAACTAATTATACTTTCCACCTTGAATCTCATGTACTGACATAATGCATCTTTATTGTAACCCACCTGCACCCCATGTACTGACAAAACGTATCTTTATTGTAACCCATGTACTGACTAAATGTATCTTTATGGTAACCCACCTGTATCCCTTACACTGACAAAATGCACCTTGATAGTAAACCACTTGTATCCCATGTACTGACAAAATATATCTTTACTGTAACCCACTTGTATCCCATGTACTGACTAAATGTATCTTTATTGTAAACCGCTTCGAAATTCACGGTATAGCGGTATATAAGAAATAAATTATTATTATTATTATTTCATTTGTTTTAATTATTATGTATGTCATATTGTAACCATGGCAGGATTAACCAATAGGCCAAGTAGGCACGTGCCTAGGGCCTGAAATGGTCAGGGGGGCCCGATGAAGGAAGGCATCAACATTGTTTTTTTCCAAACGGCGATGGGCCCCTCCAGCATCGATCGTCAATTCGGGCCCCCTTGATCGGCAATGCAGGCCCCACCCCGATTGGCAACACCCCCCTCCCCATCGATGGAAAGTAAGACAAGCAAGCAATGCAGGTAAGAAAGGCAACGGGAACTGTAATTGTGCAAGCGGTGCTGCTTGCCCAAAGCTTCCCTCTGACGCAGCTTCCTGTTTCCGCATAGGCGCATGGTGGGGTGGGGTGGGGCAGGGGGGGCCCAGTGTACTTGTGTGGCTAGGGGCCCTCGACAAATTAATCCTGCCCTGATTGTAACCCATTCTGAGCTCTCTGGGGTGGATGGAATATAAAATGAAATAAATACATACATACAAGAAACATGATGGCAGAAAAAGTCCATATGATCTATCCGGTGATGGGACTAAAGTGCGCCAGACAATTGTGCGTGGACAAAGGAGTTCAGACAAATGTGCGCAGGATGTCAGCTCGCCGGATTAAAAGTTACATTTAAAGCGCTCCGAGGGTGTGTGTGTAGGGGGGAATCCCCCACTTTACTTAGAAGTGTTTGCGCTGCCATTGGGGGTGGGGGAACCCTCCCACACACCTCCCACACACACTTAGAGAGGAAATTGTAATTTTTCCCTAAAACAGGGAAAAATTACACTTTCCTCTGTAATAGGGGGGTCCCCCGAACCCCCCAACGGCAGTGCCAATACTTCTAAATAAAGTGTGTGGGGGGGTTCTCCCCCCCCCCCCCGTCAGAGCGCTTTAAATTTAACTTTTAATCCAATGCACTGACATCCTGCACGGATTTGTCTGAGCTCCTTTGTCTGCGCAAGATTGTCCCGCGTGCTTTCATCTATGTACTGATCTATCCAGTCTGCCCTTCATATTAACCTTATATTTGCTATTGGCAAGTGTAAATGGCAACTCCTTACACAGGCATCCTTCAGGTGAATTCTAAATTCCACGCACAACTTTTCGAAATGCCCCAGTATGTGTTATGAGAGGCCAATTGACTGCAATAATTGGTTGTTAGAGTCCAATTATTGCTAGCCAAGGGCTCGTTCGTTGATCGATTAAATTGCACGCCCAAATGTCGGCATGCAGCTCTGTGTTAGGTGCTATCAATTCGTGTTCAAGTCCTAATGGCTTGATGAAAGTGATCACGTTTTCGTGATGGAATACAGAAGTAGATTGCCGGGCCTTCCTTCCGTGCAGTATAAATTCGACGATGTCGCCGGTGTCGCCTCAAATGTGACCCTCCTCCAACACTGTCCATCTGCTGTTACCCAGATGGGCATAAACAAACAAAAAGTCACTCCATATGTATTAATCAGAAAAAAATCAAAAAATGTTCTTTACTGTTTTTAGGAATTGTGCTCAGAGACATGAAGACTATAAAACCGCCTCACCACCCAATCATTGCATAGTTCAATACAGTGTCAGAAGAATGGTATATATCTCTCTAGTTGATTACGCAAAACCAAACAGGATATAGCTTTAACATTTTGGGTATGAAACTCTAAAAAGAATAAAACTTAGCTTTAGAGAATCGCTAGTTCCGACGTGCACGTTTCGATACTGTGTCAGGGAACCGGAAAGCCACTGCTGAACCCTTCCAAAAAAGTGGGCGATGAAGTCTCATATATATTGTTAGAACTCCAGTGCTAACTGCAAAAATTCGTATCTCCTCATTATCCAGCGGTTTTTTTTTCTGATTAATACATATGGAGTGACATTTTGTTTGTTTATGTTCTCTTTTGTCACTCAACAGCTTAGTACTGTGTGAGTTATATTGCCTCTCTTTTTGGCTTTTTGGCTGCCCAGATGGGCGGCACATTGTTAGTCTGACATCTCTGCTGAAACCTGTCCACCTTGGGAGGCCCAGCTGGTGGTGAAACTACTGACGGCATAGCTTTCAGTTTCTCAGATGCGCGCAAGCCCTAGTGGCACGACAAGTCCGTGTACCATGACTGGAGTGCAACTTTAGGCCCTATATACAGAATCCAGGGGATAGTGAGCAGTGTAAAATTATTTGCACTGTTTAGCCAAAATGCCTTACCGTTGTTCTTACCTTTACTGGATGAAAGGACTATTCAGTTCTTGATCTCTCTGCTTTGATTACTGGCTGTAATATCAGCGAATGCCATTTTTTATAGGCGGAATATTTTTGCAACATGGTTTCTTGCTGACTAGAAATGTGTGTGCATAGTTCTTCATTATCTCCCTCTTTCTTCTTTATGAACTAAGTCTGAAGTGAGAAGTGTGCACCCAATTCAATAGATAGCTTTTTTCACTCGATAATTTTTTGGGGCGTTTTGTTCACTTTCATAACATTGGCATTCACAATTTCTATTTGCCACATCAACTCGCCTACCATTCCAAGAATACACACTGTACAGTTTAATGTACAGTTGACTAGACATTGGCCTCAGCTTTTATTATTTAATATCAGTTTACTATGTATTTAATCCTTAGTAAAAAAATTATAACAACAAACTTCCAAAACCTCTACAGCTAGACAGTGATATACTAACTGTACCATTTACTCCTATCATAACTCCCTCCCACAGTGCCACAGGGTCATGACCCCTGTCTCATGGTGGTACTACACATGAGACTATAGTTAGTAGGCCTTTGTTGGACCCACCTTTGACAATTATTCATAAACCTTTACCTATCATTAAGCTGCAACCTACCCACTCCATCCCTCATACAGTAACCCCACCTCAAACCCATATGGATGGGCAGGGTGGCACAAAAGTCCCAGCCACAACCTCCCTCCCTTTGCCACAAAAAAAACACTTTTCCCACCTGACTACACCTCTTACATTCCTTTAGCACCAAGCCCTGTCCCAAAAACACATTTACTCAATCCTCCTTTTCCTAGGGTTATCAGGCGTCCGGATTTCCCTAAATATGTCCTCCTTTTGAGGACATGTCCGGGGGTCTGGAAGGCTTTTCAAAACCTGTCATGAGACACCCCCCCCCCTAGAGATCCTATTCTGCTCACTATGTCAAAGCCAAGCAAGTAAGGCAATGGAAAGGACACAATTTTGGATCCTTCTGCCTCCCTTGTGCTGTGCGGCCACACTGCCCACACATAGGCAAGCTTTTACAAAGGTACGCTGAGCAATAGAGAATGACACGGCTAGCTGCGAGTAACTCGCCAAAACAGTGGAGGGGGAAAGGTGCTCACCGCAGGTACGGGGACAAGGTCATCCACCGCCCTGTGACCCCATCCCTCCTTCCTACCTACCCAAATCTATCTATCTCCCTCCCTCCCCCTTACCTTCCGCCCACACACGCACGTGACTGCACAAACACTCTGGCGGCTTTCAATAAGCTACTCAAACCTTAAAACGCGCCACGAAGGTAAGGGGGAGGGAGATGCATGGACCGCACAAGGGGTGCCGAAGGGCAGTGAGGTGGCGAGAGGGAAGGGTGGATGCTACAGGGAGGGGCTGGTAAAAGGGACGGAGGGGATGGGGCGGTGAAGGGGACGGTGGTCTGGTGACGGGGCAGTGACGGGGACAGATTTTTCCCCCTTGTCATTCTCTACTGAGCAACACATGCTAAAAGCCGCGTCACCCAAAGGAATAGAATGGGCAGCTTGACATTTAGTGTGCCCTGCTTGGCAGCTGCCTTTGCAAAAGGACCCGATAGCTTGCTACCGCCCTGTCATTGAGTGATGGGGAAGGTATGGTTCACTAGTAGAGCTTCTGCCTCTGCACCCAGAGGTTGTGAGATCAAATCCCAGTGCTGCTCCTTCTGACCCTGGGCAAGATACTTAATCCTCCAGTGCCCACTGCTTTGAGATGCCAAAGTCAAAAGGCAGTATACAAGTCCCCTTTCTCTGATATTTTTATAGTAGGACTGTATAGTATAATGGTAAGTGAGTTCACTTTGTAGAGAGGCATTATAGCTAAGGTGAAACCGAAATATGAAAATTGCTAGTCAAAATCATAGTTAAAGATTAACATTCCTCTGAATGGGGACTAATACGGTAATTGACCTTGTTGTGGGAAAGTAATGTATGAGCTTTTCTAAGGCCAGACACACCACCAGGTTTTGAACAGAGTGGGGTCTGTCTCCGAGTGAGTGATTCTGCAGATTATTGATTTAGGCAGCAGTTTATTTAAACATTAAAATTGTGAATGAGGCAAGTTACCCTGAAGAGAAATGTGTCAAATCTAAGTTTGGTACTCTGAGCTCTTGAGCCTCTGAGGACTTTGTAAACTGTCTAGATGTATTTATTGAATAAAATAGTTCCTTGACAAAAATAAATACATTTCCCATAGTAAAGGCTGCTTTTTCTTAGAAAGAAGTCTGAGATTAGTCTGCGTAGTGACAAAAACGTCTTTCAAGGGCAGCAATAAAATCTTGTTTTTGTCAACATTTCATTTTTCCCAAGTTATTAATTAATTTGTATGCATTTTTACATATATTACCTTGGAAAGCACACAGTGAGTTATAGTAATTGAATACTAGGAAGTGAAAAATGTACTTTTTATGATGTGGGTGGGGGGAAGAAGAAAAACGTTTTATATTGTCTTGCTGCTGGCGGTTTCAGTTTGCTAATTCAGACTGTGTTGTTTTTATTATTGCTGATTATATTATCAAAAAACAGGTAACGTACAAAGATATACATAAAAAAAAAATAAGTGCTGGAATATCTTCATTAGATGAAATTAAGCTAGATTTTTCACAAATTGAAGAATCCTACAGAAATGGGGAGGACACAAGAAGAGCAGGATAAAATATATTCTCACAGATCATTTTTATTCAGAACGTTTATTTGTTTTAAGAATATTTAACCCCTATACGTATGTGGAAAAAAGGCTAGTTTTTCACAGGTGTTCATTTCAGCTCAATGGAAATGATTCATAGGTTAAGAATATCAGACTGCAACACCAACATAATGCAAAAAACGTTTGTCAGAGCTTACACAGAAAACTTGAGATGGATGCATGAAAGCCATTAAAACAGATATCTTAGGACATAAGAACATAAGAATAGCCTTACTGGGTCAGACCAATGGTCCATCAAGCCCAGTTCTCACGGTGGCCAATCCAGGTCACTAGTACCAAGGAGTAGCAATATTCCATGCTACTGATCCAGGGCAAGCAGTGGCTTCCCCTATGTCTTTCTCAATAACAGACTGTAGACTTTTCCTCCAGGAACTTGTCCAAACATTTCTTAAAACCAGCTATGCTATCCGCTCTTACCACATCCTTTGGCAATGCGTTGCAGAGCTTAACTATTCTCTGAGTGAAAAAAAATTTCCTCCTATTGGTTTTAAAAATATTTCCCTGTAACATCATCGAGTGTTTCCTAGTCTTTGTAATTTTTGATGGAGTGAAAAATCAATCCACTTGTACCCGTTCTACTCCACTCAGGATTTTGTAGACTTCAATCATATCTCCCCTTAGCTGTCTCTTTTCCAAGCTGAAGAGCCCTAACCATTTTAGTCTTTCCTCATATCATGTTTTGAAAGCATCTTTAAATAAATGACTCTTAAGTTGGCCTTTAAAACGGTCAAGATTTTTTTCTTCTCTCAAAAGATGGGCAACGTGTTCCAGAGCTGAGGAGCTTAGTGACTATTCATGACCAATGAAAATCTTGACAGAAAAAGCAAACGCAAAGAATGTTAACTATTAGAACTGCATTTGCATGGCTCTGTTTTCAAAAGATCTGTGGAGTTTTTACATAGCTCATCAAGCCTAACTTCCACAAGTACACATTTCAAGATTAGTATCCACAAGACATTTTGCATTTTTTTTTTTTTTTTGAAGCTGTTCCTATGCTCTGGAACTCACTACTACTACTATTTATAATTTCTATAGCACTGGATGGCGTAACATGCAATAGACGGTCCCTGCTGAGAAGAGCTTACAATTTAATTTGGATAGACAGACAGGACATATAGGAGTTGGTGAATTTTTTGCAGAGAGAATGATAGGGTGGACCTAAGTAGTTTTATGGTGAGTGGGAGTTAGGAACCATTGGAGACATGCTCAGAGCTTCCTCAAATGAAATTTCAAATATGTGTCACCTCTGTTGAGGAAATTACATTGGCTTCCCTTTCAGTTGAGAGTTCAATTTAAATGTGCCTGTATAGTCTTTAAATTTTTACATGGGTTATTTGTTCCTTTGATGTCTGTATCTCTAAACACCATGAGATCTTCAGGCATGAGAACAACTTTTCCATCATTAAGAGGAATCGAGTCCATTAGTAAAATTTCACACTCCTTTCCATACTCCACTTTCCACACTCCATTGCACCAACAAGAAATCCCGCAGAATTCAGCTGTTCGCATTCCCTTCGCCAAAGCTTTGTCAACTCAAAAGATTCCTAGATAAAACCCTCGCCTTCCAAGCAGCCAAGATGAACCCATGGCTATCCCAAATGATACTCGAGGCCCCCACCTACCTCGACTTCAGAAAATCACTCAAAACCTACCTTTTCAGCAAACAAGACCCTTAACCGACCCTTCAGATAATCTCAGGGCCCCCTACCCAACTCTTCTCCTTCACGATAGCTCCTATCTCCCCCTGCTTCTCCTACCCACTTCCTTCCTCATCCACCAAGTCTGACCAAATCCGTTGTAAATCCGATAAATTTGTTGTAATTAATTCTGCCCTCTTCATCTACGAAGTTGGCTAACTTGTTGTAAATTTCCCTTTTCATCTGCCAATTTTTGGCTACAGTTGTTGTTAATCCGATAAATTTGTTGTAAATCTACAAGTCTATGCGGATCCTAATCTAATTTAATGTAAACCGCCTAGAACTCGCTGGGTATGGCGGTATATAAGAATAAAATTATTATTATTATTATTATTATACTTACTAACTGTGATATGGAATGGACTACATTCTCAATTTAGATCATGTTTATCTCTTCAGATCTTTTGTAAAACCGTAGAAACCACTATGTTTCATTGCTTTTTAGGCTATAGCTCCAATGAATGTTAATGGATCTTTCTTTGTGATCTAATTATTTAAATTGAATCGAGCTCCTATTTTAAGGAAATGATTCGGTATATGAGACTAAGAATTAGATTAGATTACTTATTCCAGCAGGCGTTCTCTGGAGGACCTTTAGCCAATAAGAGTGGTTCTTGTTAGTTATGGCATCTGAATTTGTTTTATATATCTTTATCTTTAATTAAACTGTAGTTAAGTGTAGGGCGATATATAAGTCCTTATTAAACATTAATTCTTATGGACATAATTGGGCTTTATTTTGCTCTCTTTATCATACAGAAAGCTACATAAACATCTTGGGACCCTTCAGTATCATGTTCATATGATGAGTGAAGAGGAAAAGAAACTGAGAGGTCTGTGGTTCATAGATACACTATCAGATGGGATGAGGTTTTTAGACAGTGAGGAGTTGAACATGCTCTAAGCTCTTTTATTTTAAATCTTAGTTTGAAAACTGTACTGGGGCCCAAGTTGGGGTGCCCAGAACCTCAAGATCTGGGAGATTTCTTTGGAATCCTCTGTAGACTAATGTGAGGGTGTGAGTGGTAGAATAGCAAGTGTCCTTGAGAACACACATTGATATTACACTTAAGCTACCTTAAGGCAGGTGGCATTAGCCCACTGATCCAGAGACTGAATGAGGAGCAGGGCGACCCCAGGCAAGAGGTCTCCAAGTGCGAGACCCTGAATATAGAAGTCTCCTGAATGAAGACTGTGAGAGAAGGAATCTTCCCAAGCACCTGGCTAGGTTTTCGTAGCTCTTCGTGGCAAAGACAATCAAGGTAGGAAGTTTCTGCACTTATCTTGAAGACTCATATGTTATGTTTAGAATGGTATCATTGTGTTGTTTAGGGTAGTTAGACTCTGGTAAGAAATCTTCATTACGACAAGAACACTGCTAGTTCTGCACTAAGCTGTGATACAGCAGGTTTTTTAAAATATTAGATTACAGTATTAAAGAAGTCTTCTCTTTACTCTTACCCATTGTCTGCCTGTGTCTGTGAGTGCTGCCTGCCTGTCCGTGAAGTCACATTACCACAATTTCCAAGAGTGAGATAGATGAGAAAAGGCTGGCCCAAGGGTACCTGAGGCCTTAGGTGAACTTTTAGCCATGAACTCGGACCACTTGCCCACTGTGCTTTTATATAAACTGTATATCTATTTTATATAACTAATTAATATATTTATTTGCATCATTTTCGGACAAATAAGGGATTAGGGAGTTATTTATTGTGGGAATGATTAAAACAAACATGGGTGCCGAGCAGGTGAATAGGGGGTTAAGAGTTGGAAGCAGCTTTAAAAAGATGGGTTTTTAGCTTAGATTTGAATAAGGCCAAAGACAGAGCATGAGGTAGCAACTCAGGAAGTCTATGCCACGCATATGATGCAGCTAGAAAAAGGCATGAGTCCGGGGTTGGCAATAGAGGAGAAGGGTACAGATAAGGGGTGTAGCCATAGGTCTTGACCCTCTAGTTAATTGGAAATGCTTCCTAATTACTCTATGATAATAATGTAATAATAATAATAATTTATTTTTATATACCGCCTAACCAGCAGTTCATAGCGGTTTACACAATAGGTACTCAGCATACAATATAATAATATCATACGTAATAACATTCTAAGTAACTAATACGAGCATTAAAACTAATGAATAATAAAACCCACAATATAAACTAAAATAAGTATAGATAAAAAGATTAAAAGTACATTATAACTACATGATAATATGAAAATCAATAATGTATATTATATTGTTTAAATAAATAGGTTTTAAGATCTTTTCAAAACTGATAGTAAGTAAGAAATGGAAAACAAGAAGATTCAAACATGAATTCATTAATCTTGCTTGGAATGCTAAGGTCCTATCCAAAAATTTATTGTAATGACATGCATTTGCTGAAGGAAAATAAAACCAAGCAGATCGTATGAGGTCTATGTTTGTATTTATATGACAAAATGCTAATAAAACTGATTGAACTAAAAAACAAACGAACAAACAAAAAAAAACTACAATGAGAAACAAGGTAATCCGGTGCTAAGCCAAATGAAACTTTAAAACAAATGCATCCAAATTTAAATAACACCCTATCCTCAAACGGTAGCCAGTGAAGCTTTTGATAACATACACTGATATGATGGTGTTCAGGCGGCAAAAGGAGGTATTGCCGTCTGATGTTTTTCAGAGTACAGAGTTTTCTGAAGTATGCTGACCTACCTGATGAGTATCTTTTCTAATAGTAAATACTAAAAGTAACATAGTAACATAGTAGATGACGGCAGATAATGACCGAATGGTCCATCCAGTCTGCCCAACCTGATTCAATTTATATTTTTTAATATTTTCTAAAGCTTTACCCGGTACTGTGCTTGGGTTCCAACTGCCTAAATCTCTGTTAAGACTTACTCCAGCCCATCTACACCCTCCCAGCCACTGAAGCCCTCTCCAGCCCATCCTCCCCCAAACGGCCATATACAGACACAGACCGTGCGAGTCTGCCCAGTACTGGCCTAGTTCAATATTTAATATTATTTTCTGATTCTAAATCTTCTGTGTTCATCCCACGCTTTTTTGAACTCAGTCATAGTTTTACTCTCCATCACTTCTCTCGGGAGCGCATTCCAGGCATCCACTACCCTCTCCATAAAGTAGAATTTCCTAACATTGCCCCTGAATCTACCACCCCTCAACCTCAAATTATGTCCTCTGGTTTTACCATTTTCCTTTCTCTGGAAAAGATTTTGTTCTATGTTAATACCCTTCAAGTATTTGAACGTCTGAATCATATCTCCCCTGTCTCTCCTTTCCTCTAGGGCAGGGGTGTCCAATGTCGGTCCTCGAGGGCCGCAGTCCAGTCGGGTTTTCAGGATTTCCCCAATGAATATGCATGAGATCTATTTGCATGCACTGCTTTCAATGCATATTCATTGGGGAAATTCTGAAAACCCGACTGGACTGCGGCCCTCGAGGACCGACATTGGACACCCCTGCTCTAGGGTATACATATTCAGGGCTTCCAGTCTCTCCTCATACGTCTTCTGGCGCAAGCCTCCTATCATTTTCGTCGCCCTCCTCTGGACCATCTCAAGTCTTTTTACGTCCTTCGCCAGATACGGTCTCCAAAACTGAACACAATACTCCAAGTGGGGCCTTACCAATGACCTGTACAGGGGCATCAACACCTTAATATTTTTGAGCAATTGGAGTTGTGACCTACCTGAACAACATTAGTAAGCAAATAAGAGAATGCGATACATAATTAGTGAGGCAAGAACTAAGTGGTCCTTTTACTAAGGTGTGCTAAGATGCCCATGGGAATATAATGGATGTCAGCATTTAACACACGCTAAATCGATTAGCACACCTTAATAAAAGGACCCCTAACTGCAGACTAGATTTTGTGATTTAAAAAACTTCATCTGGGTCTTCTTCCTAGGTCAGTAGTAGCAACACATACAGCAAATGCAATGCAGCTGTTTATGATTTGATTATGGTCAATTTTCTGCCTTGATAAAAAAATAATTTCTTCAAAGCAAATCACATTACAAAGCAATAAAACAATAAAGAAAAAAAAATAAATCATACTTAGATTTCAGTAAAAAGTCATTTCTTTTGGAAACAAAGGCAAGTTGATTCCTATTTTTGATTTATTGGAAAACCAGTGAAACTATTTTGAAATATTTTATTATTCACATTTATATACCATCCCATAAGAACAGACGTCAACGCAGTACATACAGTATAAAATACCCCTTACCATTGCATCATACAACAGCCTAGAGCTTAATAACAAAAACATACCAATTATTCAGAATCTTCCAAATAGCTCTAGCTCAGTGGTCTCAAACTCACGGCCCGCCAGGTCCTATTTTGAGGCTCTCAGTATGTTTATCATAATCACAAAAGTAAAATAAAACAGTTTCTTGATCATATGTCTCTTTAGCTATAAATGACAATATTATTATTAAGACTTAGCCAAAAGGAAAGATTTACAAACTATAAAGAGTTGCATTTCATGCAAAATTGTCATTTCTTTAATAAGACATTATTTTTTCTGAGGCTCTCCGAGTTCCTACAAATACAAAATGTGGCCCTGCAAAGAGTTTGAAACCATTGGCCTATAGGAAGAGGAGATGCAAATGTTAAAAGCCTTCGCCAATAGGGAGAGGAGGAGATAGTGGATGCTGCAGTTGGGCCATTTGGCCTTTATCTGCTATCAAGCTACTATGTTTCTATAACCATAAAGTTCTATGACATCACAATGCAGGTGTAAAGAGCCTTAGCCTATAGCAGTGGTCTCAAACTCGCAGCCCACCAGGTCCTATTTTGAGGCCCTCGGTATGTTTATCATAATCACAAAAGTAAAATTAAACAGTTTCTTGATCATATGTCTCTTTAGCTATAAATGACAATATTATTATTAAGACTTAGCCAAAAGGAAAGATTTATAAACTATAAAGAGTTTTACCTCATGCAAAATTGTCATTTTTTTAAAGACATGAATTATTTTTTTCTGAGGCCCTCCCAGTACCTACAAATCCAAAATGTGGACCTGCAAAGGGTTTGCGTTTGAGACCACTGCTCTAGCTGATGATGGTAAGTCTTTAGAAGAATGCTGACTATTTCTGGCTGAATATCAGGGGACCTGTTAGTATTCTGTAAATTTAAACGTTCAAGGGGTGTGAAAATGCAAGTGCCCTGCTGTAGTTCTGCAATTTCAGAACATCTTGCTTATACAAGCTGCACTGAAATTCCTTTAAAAAAATATACAAGCACTTTATAAACAACTTTAGTTCATTTATTATCTTTTTACACAGACTGACCTCTCTTGTCTTTCTCTCCATTTCTAGTTAAAATATCTCATGCTCTATTATCCAAGTCATTTTGTTCACTACCTCTTGGGATCCCCTATCCATTTGATTTGAAAAAAAGCCCCTTTAGAACATTAGAGACAATCAAACAAAATGATAATCAATCCCTCAGGGTAAAAAAACTGGTTCAATTATAAAGGATTCCCTTAGGAGGATCTGAATAGTTTTTTCTTTATCATTCTCCTTTTTCTCTGTTGGTATGACAAGCTTTGCATAATAGATTTCTATCTAAAGGACAAGTCGATGTCAAAGAAATCCCACATAACTATTTAAAATGTGCATGCTTTTTATTTCCAATTTATGTGATAGAAAATTTAAGCAAAAGGCAGTTTTTGCTCATTCTTAGAGCTGATCAGAGAAATGTGGAATTATGTATATTAGTGAACATATTTACTTTGAACAAAAATAATGTATAGCAAGTTTTCAGTTACATCTTTAACTCATTTGCAAATATGAAGGGCAATTCCATAAGCCAGGTACTCATGTTTACCTACACATTATAAGGTTCATAATCAAAACAGAAATATGTCTAAAAACCCGCCCACATCGGCACTTGGATGGCCTAAAAGACAGGATGTCTGAAGCTAGACCTGTTTTAGTTGTGTCCAGGGTACAGAACATAAGAACATAAGAATTGCCATTGGTCCATCGTGCTCAGCAGTCCGCTCACGCGGTGGCCCTTAGGTCAAAGACCAGTGCCCTATTTAAGTCTAGCCTTACTTGCGTATGTTCTGTTCCAGTAGGAACTTATCTAGCCTTGTCTTGAATCCCTGATTGATCAGATGACCACTGGAGGGTTTAAAGCAGTGTTCTTCAACCACCGGTCCATAGACCAGTGCCGGTCCACAGAAATTTCCTGCCGGTCCACAGGGCCAGCACATGCATCAGGCCAAAAACAGTGCTCTTCAACCACCGGTCCACGGTGTGATCGATGCGGCATTATCTTCAGGCCAGCTCCCTCTTCCTAACTGATTCAGTGCATAAAGCCACGGGCAGTGGCTCCTACTGGCATCCTGCGCCTGAACCGGAAGCCTTCTCTCTGACATTGCAACGTCAGAGGGAAGGCTTCCAGATGAGGCATGGGACGTGCAAGGTGCAATTAGTACTATTATGAGGCGGGGTCTGGGGTGGAGATTGGGTAGAGATGGGCGGGGTCTGGCCCACGACTTAGCCCAGTGTTCTTCAACCGCCGGTCCACGGACCGATGCCGGTCCACAGAATAATTCTTTTATTTCTGCCGGTCCATAGGTGTAAAAAAGGTTGAAAAACACTGGTTTAAAGCATGAGACCTCCTTAATCTCCCACTTCCATTGGCTAGTTAGGCGGTGGCAGCACGCCTATCGCTGCATAACTTTATTTTGCGCTATAGAGATTCAGGGAATAACTCATTATTTGCACCACATAACACACATTAAATGGCAAATAAAAAGTATGTTATTTGACCTTAAGCACTTTTTGGTAATGCAATGGGAGATAAATAATAATGAGATGCAAATGTTTGTGAAGCACCTCATTATTATGTAAATTGAATAATGTAGTTTGCTTTTAGCTTCACAAGCTGTGTTATTTTTGGAAGGATAACACCAGATTTGAGCTGGCATTATGTTTTCTCCTTGATTTTAATTTATTTTTTAAAAATTTTTATTGGAATTTTTAACATATGAAATGTGACAGTAATTAAATAAATATAACAAAAGGAAATTTTACAGTATATATATAATACATACATACAAAACACAGATACAGAAAGGACTAACAAGCGTCCATGTAGTCTCATCTCCTTGAGAGCGTTGGTTCTCTAATGTCTGATCCAATGTTGTTTTGAGATTGGAACCAGTATGGGTAGAAGCGATTGCAGATCGCTCCTGCCCTGACTAGCCAGTAGATTGCCATTGAATAGGTGGAGGAGATCCTTCTGTTCAGGGTGGAGGGCTCAGGGAGGAGCTGGGGCTGTGCTTGTTTGGGGCCAGGCCAGTTTTGGATGATCCCGAGCGATGAATTTTGGCTGCTGAAACTGGAAAAAAAAAAAAGCTTTGTCCACCCTCTACCCTGTTACAAAGTTACCATCTAGGTACTATAATGGTGTTTCATGCACTTTAGCAAAGCTCCCTTTGAAATAGGTTAGAGTGCCAAATCCTACAAATCAGATTACTCACAAATAATTGTGAAATAAGTATCTGCAGAAAGCAAAATGGGACCTTTGTACAGAAACACTACATTAAAGCAACAGGTAAATGAATAAGACAAATTCCACAGTGGAGAAGCAGTTTGTTTTCTAACATTTTCCCCTTCCAGAAGCTGCAGAAAAAGGCGTCTTCGGACAAAGGAAGCATTATTTCAAACTATGCAAGCTGATGGGGTACGAGTAATTCTATAAAGGGGTATCTAGAAGCAGTGACGTAGTAAGGGTAGGAGACGTCCGGGGTGGTGGTGCCCCCCTGTGTCCCCCACATCCCCCCACTCCTTCCCATCCCTCATTCTACACTTGTGCTCTCCCTCCCCACCTCCACATACCTCTAAATCAGGGGTAGGGAACTCCGGTCCTCGAGAGCCGTATTCCAGTCAGGTTTTCAGGATTTCCCCAATGAATATGCATTGAAAGCAGTGCATGCAAATAGATCTTATGCATATTCATTGGGGAAATCTTGACAACCCGACTGGAATACAGCTCTTGAGGACCGGAGTTCCCTACCCCTGCTCTAAATCTTCACCAGCACAAGTGACTTTCACAGCATGCTCCTTGTGCCCGCGTTGGATTTCCCTCTGATGTCACTTCCTGGCCCCGTGACCTGGAAGTGATTCAGAGGGGAACCAGACGGGCACAAGCAACAGGCAGTAGTTGATCGCGCTAGCAAAGATAATACAGAGGTACAGAGTTGGGGGGAGGGATGGCGCGAGTATGGCGGGGTACAGCGGAGAGGAGCCAGCACCCCCACTGACTCGGCGCCCAGGGTGGTCCGCACCCTCCTTACTACGCTACTGCCTAGAGGGCACTTAACTGAAGCCTATTCTATAAAGCAAAATTGGAGCCTACTTTCCTTTGTACAATACTAGCAGAACTGGGAATATAATCTTATACATTTATATCAGGGGTGTGCAACCTACAACCCAGCCCAGCCGACCCCGCCAGTTAATTCTATGTGTTTCACCAGCTAACATCTTCTCCTCCCTTCTGAGCCATGGGAGAAATGAAAAGAACCAGACCCAGCACCAATGATAACAGTGAGGAGCTTTGGAGCCCACATGTGTGAAGGTTCTGCTTGTCCTTGTCCTTCTGAATGCATCAGAGAAGGCGGGACCAGTGATCTATATAGAATTCCCCTATTCCCTCTTATAGGGAGTAATGTTATAAAAAGAGGTCCATATGAGGAGTCCATAAAGGAACCTGTTTATAATAGATTCTTAGAACCTGCTCCAATAGCATACAAATTAAGCACAAACTTATACTTGCTCTGAAAAGTAATAAATGTGTGCATGAACTCTAGGGTTGTCCAGAAAAACCTAAAGTTGGAGAAACTGTGCAAATTGAAGTTTTTCCCGTGAATTTGATTGTGCTTGATCAGAAAATAATTTTTTTTAAAATTTTAAAGCCCATCCTGGGGTTGCTCAAAGCCACTGATTATACTGTATAAGTCTTCATTTTTCTTAAAATATGCTATTATTTTTGCTTAATGGAGCAAATTTCTTGGTAGTATAGCTATAACTTTGTTTTCACACTCAGCAATGATACATTGATTAAAAGATATTTTATACAGGGCACTAGCGAGCTTAAATTTCTGTTATTTTCCACAATAAAGTACAGATATTGAAGGTTCATTTAATAAAATACTGCTAGATTTTTTGTAAAAAAGATATTTTATACAAGAAATCTATTAAATGAACCTTCAATATCTGTACTTTATTGTGGAAAGTAACAGAAATTTAACATACTTTGCTAATAGCTAAATATGTACACTTTGGTGTAGTCATCTACCAATGGTATTTCAAACACTCAAGCATTCAATGTCTTCTTGGGATTCTCAGGATAAAGCCTGCAATGTTGTTCAACCTAGGGTTACCAGATGTCTGGGAAAACCCAGACATATCCTCTTTTCAGAGGACTGTCTGGGTGGCCTGAAGGATTTCCAAAATCTGGCAGTTTTTCTGGGTTTTGGAAGTCCCCAAGCTTGGGGCTTCATCTGGAGTGGAGGCCCTCTGTGCATTCGTGGATGTTGACGTGTTGACATCAGCGCATGCGCAGAAGCCCTCCAGACATGACCATGAGCTCAGGGAAGGAGTTTGGAGGTTCATGTGGTGCGGGGCTGGGGGCAGAGCTGGAGGCAGAATAGGGTGTCCTCTTTTTTTTTAAAGAGGAAATCTGGCAACCTTAGTTCAACAAAACAGTAGATCAGAATAGAAGTCCAAAACTCCAATGTAAAATTTATTCACCATATAAAATCATAAATATATAAATAATTATAAGCCCAACAAGGCCATGTTTTACTCTCATAATAGCTGCATCAAGGACTGTAAAAACTGACAAATGAAAAAATAAAATAATATTTAGTATATTCACAATAAATGATCCAATCAAAACCATAAGAACATGGGCTGGGGAGGGCATCAATGGGAACTCCACTAACTTGGAACATGAGGACGTTACTGGCCAGACTTTACAGTAGATATCCTACAAACAATGGAATGGTTGGATAGGCTGGAGTGAGCTTAGAAGGCAACTTTAGCAGTTGGAACTAAACTAAACCTTAAGTTTGTATACCGCATTATCTCCATAAAGATAGAGCGAGCTTGGCACGGTTTACAGGTAATTCAATCAATGAGGGAAGGACATAATAAGAAATTAGAGGTTATGAAGAGGATAGCTAGCTTTACATTTTATACCAGGTGGACTTCAGTCTATGGCCTAGAAATATCAAAGAAGAGACAAATTAACTTAATCATGTGTTTCTAATGAGAATAACTAATGGGCAGACTGGATGAACCCTTCAGGTTTTTATCTGCTGTCATTTACTAGTTACTATAAAATCACAGACTGTGCTGTGAAGTTATCTTTGTCCAGAGGGAAAATCATTTTTACAGTTTCAATTTAAGGCTTAGTAGACATGTGCCACCGAGAGCCAATGAGATTTTTTGAGAAGGGGTGAAACATGGTCAAATTTCTTTGCTTTCCATATGAGTCTGATAGAGTCGTTTTGGATAAGTTGCAAATGTCTAATTTCTTTAAGGGGAATTCCTGTGAACAAGGCATTATAGTAGTCAATTCTAGAAATGACCAATGAATGGATTAATATGTTAAAAGATTTGGGTTCTAGCCATTTTGAAACTGAGCGGATTGTCATAGTCTGAAAAATATGGATTTGACTACGCTGCTAATATGCTCATGGAAGGATAGTTTCTGATCGAAAATGACCCCTAGTATCTTGATGGAAGTAACTGCTTGGAGGGTGATGCCAACCAAAGTAATGGGAAAGTGAAGTTTAAGTCCTTCTTTCTAAGGGAAGAGCATTACGTTGGACTTATTGACGTTAAGTGCCAACCAATTTGTATCAAGCCAGTGATGAATTTGTCTAAGTTTCTTATTGATAGATTGAACTTCTGAGGGATTCTCAGGATCTAGAGAGTGGAGAAGCTGGATGTCATCTGAAGGCTCAGTTTGAACTCTGGAGGCCAACAAGTGGCCAACTGAAGAACTAGCAGGTATGGAGAAACATCATTTAAGAAAATAAACACAAGTCCACTTTGAACTGTCAACTCCTCATTCAAAATAATATTTTAAATATGATGTGCTCAGACCCATAACCAAAATGCCACAGAATATGTAGTGGTGAGTGGCACCTGGGGCGATGTCATCTCTCCCCACCCTCTTCCCTACCCACCCTGCCGAGCGCACCCCTTTCCTGTTCCCCATACCTTTTAAACTTCTCTGGTGTGAGCAGCATGCCCATGTTGGTGTCAGCTCGCATTTTGATGTCACTTCCTAGGCGGGTAGGAACCTCGCACTGGGGAAGTAAAAAACGTACAGGGGAAGGTAAGAGGCACATGTGCGCAGCAAGGAGAGAAGCAGGCGAAGGGGTGCCGTGTCCTTAGGAAGACTGCGCCTGGGATGGATCACTCCCCCCCGCACCCCCTCTTACTATGCCACTGTGGATAGCCATCATAGCCACATCAATGTCCCAACCATCATAGCCACATCAATGTACCAACTGCCCTTGCCTTGTCACACTTTAGCAATATTTTTATCACCAGTGGGCGTCACCTCCTAAAGAAGCCAAAATCAGTAAAACTCGAGTTGGGGGATTTCTTGATAATGTATTGCATGTTAAATAGGGTGTTAATGTGTAGATGGCAAGGCAAGCCATGAAATGGAAGAACCGCCAGTCGCACTACAAAGATAAGTATACTGGATACATCGATCTATCTATCTATACAGTATATACAGTGTTCCCCTACAAATTTGCGGTTCACAAATTGCGGACTCACTCATTCATGGTCTGCTCTGACCGCTTCTTACTGTAGTAAAGATGTGCTACACCAATCTGGAGCTGCGTATCAAAGCAGCTCCTGATTGGTGAAGCCCGTCTTTACTACAGGAAGAGGCGGTCGGAGGAGACCGCGAGTGATATTCTTCACCCGCCGGTGCTCCAGCTACCCTCTCCTGCCTCCCATGCCTTTTAACAGGTGAAAAATCGCATTTGTTGGTTTTTGAAATTCTCAGGGGTTCCTAGAACAGAACCCCTGTGAATTTTGGGGGAGTACTGTATATAAAATAGTTGTCCTTGAATACTGCACACAGTGTGATCATATAGCCAATACTGATTTTATACTGTACAGAGAAATCTTCTTCAGCTGATTAAATGCTCAGACATACAAAGCAGAATTGGTTAGTTTGTCCTGTACCAGAAAAAAAGCCTTTTCATGGTACTGTTCAATAAGAAAATCTGACAAAGTGAGCTGTACTTCCCTTTCTAATCCTTCAAAGGGGATACATTCATGCTAAAATGTTTTCTTGCACAATGGCGTTTTTGTGTAGCCCACAGAACTGAAACAATGGGGAATGCCATGAGAATGGGACTCTTTGAGGCTTAGCAAGCTGCTAATGTGACTGACCATGTGAAGAACATGTTGAGAGCTACTACATTAGGATTACCAGCCTAAGAGCAACCTGGCGACATGGAAATGTGGACTCTAATGGATTTATTTTGTAAGGGATTTTTTTGTACGTAAAACACAGCATTTTATACAGTGGACTCTCAGTTAACCAGCACCTATGGGGATTGGTAGATGCCGGATAAATGTATTTTCTGGTTGCTTGAGAGTTACTGTTACAAATAGGCCTAACTAATACTATACCCCATACTATGCCATACCATAAACTGTTCTAGACAAATTACCTGACGTGTAGTAGACAAAGCATGGGCGTACTCCGGTGTGGCTCTTCAAGTTTATACTTAAATTTCCCCCAGAAATTGATTTTATTTTCAATGTTATTTAAAACATCACAGTATTTATTTGAATTTTTTTCTGGTTGCTTGAGTTCCAGTTAACAGGTGTTTTCAAAATTGCCTGGGAAGATTACTGGTTAGAGCAGTGGGTTGGGGACCAGGGGAATCCAGTTCAAATCTCATGATGATTCCTTGTGGCCTTGAGTGAGTCACTTAATTCTCCATTGCCTCATGTACAAATTTAGAGGCCCTTTATTGAGCTGCATTAGGTGCCAATGCATACCTAACACAGCTTGAAATGATGTACTCTGGGGCATGTTTAGGTATCCTATGGTAAGTGCCTGCACGCTAAAACTTTGGGGTCCATTTAAATGCTAATGCGTCCATAGACTATAATGGACGTGTTAGCATTTAGCATGCGCTAATATTTAGTGCGTATTAAAATGGCTAGCACGCCTTAGCAAAAGGACCCCTTTGTTTGAGGGAGCATGTCAGGGGACAGAGAGTGGACGTTCTTGTGCTAAACAGTTACTTGTGACACACCTACTGCAGACCTGAGGTTTATCACAGGAAAATATATGAAATCATACAAACCCCGGTGCAAAAGGGCAGACCAGGTCAGAGCCCAGGACAGTAATTTAGCTGACTACCCTATGAGCAGTGAAGAAGAGACTGAGACAGAACAAGAAAGGTTTACCTTACCTAAGGCAGTGCCTAAGCAAAGCAGGGAATCTCTGCCCTATGATTATCCAGTTCCTGTAAGGCAGAAAACAGGAAGACAGTTTTCCCTCAGAGAAATGTCCCAGGCTGAGGAAGGAAAGCCCTTCCCCCCTACTGAAGCCAAGGGGGTGTGGGTTTTTTTCCTCAGCTTAAAGTGAGGCTCAGCACAGAGCAAGAGGATGGGAGGAGAGACAGGAAGCTCAGACCAGGACTGAGCTTATCCCAGACCAGGCAGGCAGCCCTGACTGGGAAATGAGAGAGGAGCCAGCTGAAGGAAACCTTCCTTCAGGATTCTTTTCCTCAGAGCTGGGTGAGGCTATGATAGTGGAAGACAGCAATGCTACAGCTGAGATCTGTCCAGAACAAATGGAAGTGGCTTGAAACAAACATGAGTCTTTTGGATGTTTTCCATGGCTATTTTTTTTTCTCTGGTAAGCAGACTAAGTGGGCTACCAGAGAGGGTAATTTTGGACTGTAAAGTTTTTCCTACATTTTTTCTCTGTGCTTTAAGCAAAGGGACAATATCCTTCACTGTATAAAACAGTGATTAAATTGAGCCAAACGCTGGGCAGGAAAATCAGTCTGTTTGGTGCTCTGATTCACTGTGCACAAATCTCCGTGTGAGAACACCAGTTATTAGTGGTTACTATAGTAGCCTGTTAATTGCATTTAGCCTGCATGCTTCCCAGAAATATATTGAAAATCTCTGAGTGTAAAACTGCTATGTTTTCTCTGTAAAATACCATCTCAGTTTTGGATTGAGTTCATCTTTGAGAACCTGTATTTGCTGTCTCCTGCCTAAATGCAACAAAGTTGTCTGTGTGCCTTGCTGAAGAACTTGCTTCACAGCAGTATATGTTATTCTGTCTCTTTCTCGTGGCTACCTGTACCAGCAGCCCAGTAGTGCTGGCTCATTAACCACTGCCATAAACTCCCATCCTGCAGCTCAGGAATAGGGAGCTGCTTATTTTGGCTGCTGTAGAACAGTGAAACATTTAAGCTATATGATTATATTATTTTCCTGCATAAAGTATGCCTAACCTTAAGGTGAAGAGGACTGTATATAATTTGCCTACTAAAGTCCAGAGCTAGCAATAGAATTACAGTTTATTTTGAGGAATCTTCTTTTGGTGAAGTTTTCATGCTTACAGTGAAACCTGTTATGAACTATGATTTTGGGGCCAGTGGTCAAATAAAGTTTATATTTTTTCATTAAGGCCATTCAAACTAAAGGGTATTTTTTTGCAAGACCTTTCAAAGAGCAATTATAGCCTGTTGCCTAGAGGTAAAAATCCTGAGAGGAACCCCTAGTTCCATGGGAACCACACCAGATTGGAGCAACGTGTCACTACCTGACAGCCTGTTACACTCTTTGGGGGCACAAGTGTGACATACTGCAGCTACATTTCCACTTGCTAACTGGTTAGTACACAGTGGAGGAGTGGCCTAGTGGTTAGAGCTGCTGCCTCAGTACCCTGAGGTTGTGGGTTCAATCTCACTACCACTCCTTGTGACCCTGGGCATCTAATCTTCCTTTACTAGGGTTACCAGATGTCCTGGTTTTATAGAGGACTGTCTGGATACCCGGAGGGATTTCCAAAACCCGGCAGTTTGTCCAGATTTTGGAAGTCCCAAAGCCTGGAACCATGTTTGTAGGCACAGACATCAACGCGATGATATTGTACGCACATGAGCACGCATGTGATGTCATTGCGATTACGTCTATAAATACACAGAGGCCCTTCAGGAGCAGCCCCGAGCTTGGGGAAGGAGACTGGCGATTCGTGTGGGGGTGGGGCTGGAAGTGGAAAGGGGCAGAGCTAGAGGCACAACAGGGTGGGACTGGGGGAAGAATGGGGAGGGGCCAGATGTCTTTTTTAAAAATTGTATTTATTCAATTTTCTATACTGCTCTCCCAAGGGAGCTCAGAATAGTTTACATGAATTTATTCAGGTACTCAAACAATTTTCCCTGTCTGTCCCAGTGGGCTCACAATCTATCTAATGTACCTGAGGCAATGGGGGGATTAAGTGACTTGCCAAGGGTCATAAAAAGTAGCTTGGGTTTGAACCCACAACCTCAGGGTTATAGCTTTAACTACTGTGCCACACTCTCCCCCTAAAAATGATCCATTGTGAATGTGGGCACAGATGCCTATGTGCTAGAAACGTACATGAGCCAAAAATCTTTTGCTCATTTTCACTTTGGCTTCTTTTCCAATTTTCAGGTCCTTTTTTCTGTTCATGCATTTTAATGGACACTTTTAAATGGGATCCCATATCTTTCAAACATGCATTAATTGATTTAACACATGTTAATTCATCAGTTAGTGCACATTAAATCAATTTAACTCACAATAACCCCCCTTTTTACAAAGCTGAGTTAGGCTTTTTTATTTCTGGCCTGACGATATTAGCTATGAGCATTGGAGCTAATGCTGCCGTGGCCAACGATAATAAAAAGCCTAATGTGACTTTGTAAAAGGAGCCAGCTATGGTTTTGTAGGCCTGGACCTATTAAGTAGAATTTCCACAAAAGCCTGACAAAGTCAGAAAAGCATTGCTATGGGGGGGCCTCAAAGACCCCTGTATGACCCCAGACTAGAGAATTAGGGTCTCCTCTGCCACCATGTGTTTGCTTTGTGTGTGGCCTCTGGATAGGATCTCTTCCCCATAGACTGGGCTTTTTGGGCTTCAAGGCCCTGGAAGACTGAATAGAAGTTGAGCCCAAAGCTCCTGCCCCTTCCTCCCATGGCACATGGAACATGGTCACTCCTCAGCCATAAGTCTGCACAAAAATTTATAGAATAGCACTTATACCCAGGAATGACACCTAACTTTAATTGCGTCCATTTGCATCAACTAAAACCTAGTGTAAAGCCTCACGCCTAAAGTTAGTCTTGGATCCCTCGTATTCTGTAATCACATGCAGAACTCACAGGATCACCCCATAACTTCCATTTCCATTCTCCCTTTTTTGACTCACACTTAAAATTTAGGTGTGGATCATAGGCCTACATTTGTGCACATATTTTTTAATTAAAACTATTAGTGCCAATAATTTCTCATTAATGGAGATATTCTATAAATGGCGCTGAAACTTAGGCGCCGGTTGTCACCCTACTGGCACCTAAGTTAATTGAGAAACACAATTAAAAATAATAATAATAATAGCTTTATTAATATCCCATCATACCTTTCAGTTCAAGATGGTTTACAACAAGAGAGACTGCATGAATGCAGCTAAGTTACATCATGAGCATGAAGTATGAGGAAACAGGCAGGTGTGTAACGTAGTTATATACAACAGGAGCATGCTGGAAGACATAGAGGAAAAATGATTAAGGAAGTTAAACAAATTTGTCAAATAAATGGGTTTTCAGTGATCTTCTGTATGATTGGTATGACAAATGGTTATGGAGTAAGTCACTTAGAGCAGTGTTCTTCAACCACCGGTCCATGGACCAGTGCCGGTCCACAGAAATTTTCCAGCATGTGCATCAGGCCCAAAAACAGTGTTTTTCAACCACCGGTCCACAGTGCGATCGATCAGCTCCCTCTTCCTAACTGATTCAGTGCACAAAGCCAGGGCAGTGGCTCCTACGGGCATCTTGCGCCTGAACCGGAAGCCTTCTCTCTGACGTTGCAACGCCAGAGGGAAGGCTTCCAGATGAGGCACGGGACATGCAAGGTGCAATTAGTACTATTATGGGGGCGGGGTCTGACCTTCAACTTAGCCCAGTGTTCTTCAACCGCTGGTCCACGGACCGATGCCGGTCCACAGAATAATTCTTTTATTTCTGCCGGTCCATAGGTGTAAAAAGGTTGAAAAACACTGACTTAGAGTATTGTTCCAGATTCCTGCTTGGAAGGAAAGTGTCAAGTCAAGGAATCTTTTGAATTTGCATCCTTTGGGAGTCGGAAAGGCGAATAGTAATGTTCTGCATGAGAAGCGGAGTTTGTCTTGGAGAACAAAGTGATTCAGAAGGTGGGTGCCATGCCAAATAGTGTTTTGAAGCATAAGCAACCAAATTTGAAAATTATTCTGGCCTCAACTGATAGTGCAGTTTGTTTGAAATATGGGGTGATGTGGTCTGATTTTTTCAGGTCAAAAATCAATTGTATGGCTGTGTTTTTGGATTGACAAAAAATCATAAAGATAAAGTGCCTACCAGCACCTAAAAAAAAGGCACTGTAACCACGCTTCCATAGGTGCTTTCTGGTGGCTAATGCTGGAAGTGGCATTGGGCACCGTAAAGTGCCTATATAGGTACAAGACATGGAATAGACAGCTGCTGGAAATGTAGGTCCGCAAAATCCTGTCCTACATTTCTGGCGCCTATTTCGCAGAGGCATGATTCTCTATAGAGCACCATTTCATGACTGACTTATGATCGGCAGCCACTAATGTCGGAACCCTAAGGGGCCTAAGGGCCCCTTTTAACAAACCACGAGCATTTTTGTAATTTATTCTTCATTGAACTTCAAATTTTTATGATAAACACAATCATATTGAAAACAACAGTATCCAAAGTTATACATTCCTAACATAGTATGGGAAAAATAAAACTAAAGGAACAAAATAATAATATATTCCTATTTCCACTGTACTTTAGTCCACAATAATTGGAGAAGGAGTTTCCACAAAATCGGAGAACATATCAATTCATCATAATTTAGGAATAAAGAAAGACAGCCTGAAAAAGACCCAAAATTCCTAACTCCGAGCATAACTCTTGTCTGTTGGTAGGGGTACTTGCTGTCACCACCCCATTATCTGCAATAAATCTAGATAACTGTGTAGAATCAAAGAAAATGTATCTAACACCTTTGAAATTAACCAAACCCCTACAGGGAAATCTTAATACAAATGTTGCTCCTAACTTTAGAACCTGGGGTCTCAAAAGCAAAAACTGTTTCTTCTTTTTTTTGTGTTATTCGGGACACATCTGGATACATTCTAACTTTTTGATTCAGAAATGTAACATCTTTATACTTAAAAAACATTTTCAATAACCACTCTCTATCATCTGAATCTAGGGCTAATTGAACAAAGAGTGTAGCAACACTAATCTGTTCTAACTCTGATGTTTCTAATATATTTGTCAAGTCCAATACATCTAATTGTGGTTCTTGCTGGTCTTCCGGAGTTTTCTTCTTTCCCAAGGAAATATAGTAAATTTTTGAAATGGGCAGAAAAGAGTTTTGTGGGACTTTCATATATCATTTGAACATATCTAACGGGGAGACAGTATGTGATTTAGGAAAATTAATCAATCTTAAGTTCTGTCTTGTCATATTTTCCAAAATTTCTATCTTGAAGTTAATATTTCCATTTTTCTTTATTAGGAGCTGGTTTTGTGCTCCCAAACTTTCAAGCTTTTTTCCTGATCTAATACTTTATTTTCTAATTTACCCACTCTCTGTTGCAAGGATAAAATCTCAGATAATACCCCAGAACAGGTGGAGGGGCATAATCGAAAGGGACGTCTAAGTCCGTTTGTGTCCAACTCACAAGTCGTCCAAAGTAAAAAAACAGCCAAGGACACATTTTCGAAAAATACGTCCAAAATTATATGTCCTGCAGATCTGATCGTCCAAGTCGCTAAATCATCCATCTTTATACCACATTTTCGTCAAACTTTTCATCCAAGTCAAAAATGCCTAGAACATGTTTTACATGGTCTAAGTCACAATGTCCAAGTTCCGTCTATGCTGGGCTGTATAACTTTCAGTTATACATGCTGTACGACTAAGTCTAAGCCGGCCCATGTCCCGCCTAACTCCCGCCCTCGACAATCCTCCCGAAATGTCTCATTTAGCTTTGGTCATTCAGCGGCACTATGTAGGCCTAGGTCGTCTAGAAATACGTCCAAAACCCATTTTTATTATTGGCACTTGGACGTATTTGGGAAATGTTTGTCCAAGTGCTGACTTAGGCCGGTTTGTGGACGTTTTTCTCTTTCGATTATGAGCCCCTTAGTTGTTAACTTTTGGATCTGAGTTCCCAGATATACTTGTAAATTGGAAATAACTTCCCAAATTGAATTTAGATCAACAACTGGCGGTTTTACCAATGGAGTTACAGAGTATTTAAATTCCATATCTTTGAGGTCCACAGTACCAAAAGGTAAATTTACCGGTGGCGACTTGTGCACCCCTTCCACCAATTCCAAGGCTTCCCGCGGCAGCAAAGAAGGCAATAGAGCAGTCAATACCTTCCTCACTGCTAGTTCTTCCTCCTGTTCACCTCTCAGCTCTCGGAGGCAGCTGCTAAACTTCCCTTGCTCTCCGTGTCCTGTAATACTTGGTGGGGGAGTGGCTGAACCTGTGTCCTACGCTCTTCCAGCGATAAGCCGGTCTCCTCGAAAGAAGTGTGAAGAGTCTCCGAAACCACTCCACCTCGCGCCGGGGTCTCGTCCAGCTCCACTTTGGGTTCCCATTTAACGAACGCATCCATCGGGCCAGGTAATTGTGGTTGTGGCCCGGGTTCCGAAGGGAAAACCCGGGTCTTTGATTTCCTTTTGACCATTGCTGGTAATAGTCACCGCACCGTTCAGCCGAACTCGATCAGGCCGCTATCTCAGTTAATCTCCTCCTCCTCTCCTCACCACGAGCATTTTAATGTAGGCCGGTGTGGTAAATGCTCCAACACTCATTCAGTACCTATGAGCACTGGAGCATTTACTTCACCAGTCTGCACTAAAATTCTCTACTGTGACTTAATAAAAGGGGGCCTACGATTTCAACTATTTGTGCTAATTGGCTTGTTATTCAATCAAATTGGGCATGCAATATATTAGCCCTTTTTATAGAATGTGGGGGGATGAATCATAGATAAAAATAGGACAGCAGAATTTAGCACATGCTAAAGTCCCTTAGTGTGTGTTAAGCTTTAGTAAAAAGGACCCTAAAACTCTTATACACACAGAAATACTGTGCTACATCTCAATTGCTTCCTGCAAGTCTGTCTTGTAATATTCTCTGAGGGATATGCAGAAACAAGAATCATTGTCGCTTTGCTGCACTTTAAAGACATAAATAGACAAACATCACGCTCACATTCTAGAGAGCAGAGCCAGCTTTTTGTTTCTTTTCTGGAACGAAGTGAAGTTGCTTTTCCTTTCATCTGGTATTGAAAAATTGTTCTATTAAAAAAGAGAGAGATAACAGATTCTTTAACACTAGGATAACTTCTATGAAACCAACATGAAATTATACAAAATAGTTACACATGATCTTGGGAAACAAATATATCTAAATAGTACTTACAACATTTATTTATTTATTTTACCACATATCAATACCAGATTTACTGACCAGCCCTAAGCACCCCTCTAGTCATCAAATTATTTTAGCTAATAGCACAATCATCTTGAACTACATATAGATTGATATTCCAAGTGATCTAGCCAACCATAAATGGCTCCTAACTGGTTAAATCACTTGTTCGATGCTAATCAGTCATTTTCAGCTACGCTTAACTAATTAGTGCCACTGAAAATGTCCGGTTAGCGTCTTTCTCAAAGTCAGCTATTTTGGAGGTGTTCCAGGGCTGGAGCCAGCACTTGGCTGAAATAATGCTGATACTTGGCACTGATCCAGCCAAGGTAACCGCATAAATAGGAACACATAAAATTCAGTCCTGGTTTTATGTGGAACCCCAGAGCTGGTTAAGTGTTGAATATTGCTCTTAACCAACTATGCTTTAGCTGGCTCGACAAAGCTGGAAATCCAATGCCAAATTCTAGATATGGTCCAGCATTGAATTTCTAGGCGTAATGCTGGATATTAACCCTTATGAGTCTTGCCCATGTTCTGCCCAGATGTTGCCTATTTGTACTCGTATTCCTACCTGTAAAATACATGCTATGTAAGACAGATATGTGTGTACAGAATAATGCTTAGGGGAATTTTTAGTATATACAAGCATCAGGGATCTATAAAAATGAACATAACATAATTTTAACAAAGATACATAAAAAAAAATACAATTAAAACATTTGAAATAAAAACATAAAAATATGAAAAATTAAAAAACAAAACACACGGAAGGTAGCATAGCATATTTTGTTGATGAATTAATTTAACGATGCATATGTGAATGAAGACATTCATATGTAAATACATAATAAAAACAAACGTAAAAATGCATTAAAAGTAAAAAGTTGAAAATTCCTCAGAAATTTGACCAAAACAAGAAAATGAGTGAAAACATACAATATAAAGTAAATATATACTTATACCTTATAAATATCAAGTCAAAATGTGTTCAGAAAATAACAGGTAAACAACATAAATAGCAAAGAATAAGGAAAGGTCAATAAAATTTGTATTAAAAAAATCACAAATTCTGAAAGTGATAATTTATTCAGCAGCTATCTTGATTCTATAAAATAATAATTTTTTTATTCTTATATACCGCCAAAGCCATGGAAGTTCAAGGTGGTTTACAGCAAGAAGCACTGGACAATCAGCGAAGAGGTTACATTCAAAGTCAACAGTACAATCTTACATAATGAAAGAATTAGAAAGCTATATAGTTCTTAGCAGAGCTGTGTAGATTCTTAGTTTACAAATCGATTGAACAAACTTGTTTTTACCAATTTTCTAAAATTGAAATAGGATGAGGAGAGCGTGATAAAGTTACTAAGCCAATCGTTCCATTTGCCTGCCTGGAAGGCAAGAGTTCTGTCCAAGAATCTTTTGTAGTGGCAGGTTTTTATTGTCGGATAGGTGAACAGATGTATTCTTCGTGTGGGCCTAAAAGAACTTGCCAGATTAAAATGGAAAACTAGGTAAGTGAGTCCCACAAGGTTCAATTCTATCTCCATTACTATTTTATATTTTTCTATCTCCTCTTCTTACACTAGCACAATCTATAGGATTCACAATCTTTGCCTACGCAGATGATATACAACTTCTCCACCCAGTCAATACTTCAAACATTTCAGACGTAAAAGACATAAACAATAAATTGGTCATCATAAATGACTGGCTCTACTCAAACAAACTCTCCCTCAATATTGATAAATCCCGTGGGCTCCTACTTCCAATCAAAACATCTGAATCTTTATTGGGAACAATTTCTATTAAATCTATTCCGATACAAATGGAAACTAAAATAAAACTATTAGGGGTCATCTTTGATAGAGATCTTGCTTTTCATGACCATATTGGTTCGGTCGTAAAAATCTGCTTCTTTAAACTCCGCATTATTCGATCACTAATTTCTATCCTAGATACCGACTCAATTACTATTTTGATTCATTCCTTAGTTATTTCTCATTTAGATTATTGTAATTCTCTTCTCAACGGTCTCCCCCAAAAAGAAATCCGACGTCTACAATTAATACAAAATACTGCAATAAAACTTATTTACAAAATAGGCAAATTCGAGCATGTTACTCCTCTTCTAAAAGAGGCTCATTGGCTCCCTATCACCCACTGCATCACTTATAAAATCATCTTACTCTCCTTTAAAATCAAACTCTCTCACCAACCCTCATTTCTTGATAAACTCCTCATACCACAATGTTCCCCTCGCACTCTAAGGTCAACTGACCAAAAACTTATCTTCATTCCTTCCCTAAAAGACTTTTATTACACCCGGAAAACAAATTTCGCAGTAACAGCCCCTACATTATGGAACTCTCTGCCACAACAACTCCGCGACGAACAACAATTAATCAAATTCAAGACTAGCCTAAAGACTTTCTTATTTCGGGACGCATTCGACAGTACTTAGATCTCCCTTTTTAATTTTTTTTTCTCTTTTCTTTAAGCAACTATTTGCTTTAACAAAGCACCCCTACCCTTTACGTTCTATCCCCACCCCACTTTCTCCTTCTCTTCTCAATTATGTAACTTTTCCCCTTCCTCCCCTCTTACCCTCACCTTCAAGTTTGTCTAGTCTTTGTCATTTATGTTCACTCTATTTATTTTTATACACCTTCTATTATTTTTAATCTACCTTTTTAAATTTTATTGTTAACCGGCCAGACATTTGTTTGATGGTCGGTATATTAAAAACTAATAAACTTGGAAACTTGGGCCAGACCAAATATTGATTAATAACACAGACAAGAGAATTTAAACAGGATTTGCACCTCTAGGGGCAGCCAATGGAGTTTTTGATAGTAGGGGCTTATGTGTTCCCATTTCTTCAGTCCAAAGATCAGTCGAACTGCCGAATTTTGAATGACTGAGTCTTAGAATGTTTTTTTTGAAGGATCCCAAGTAAATGATGTTGCAATAATCGAGATTGAACCAGTAAGCGGAAGGATGCTGCATCAAAGTATTTTCTGATTGTTCTGAGTTTCCATAGTACCGAAAAGCATTTTTTAACCAATAAATCTGTGTGAGCATTTAGGGTGAGGTGGCGGTCCAGGGTGACTCCCAGAATTTTAATGGAGTGGTCAATAGGGAAGTCATGACCATTCAAGGAGATCGATGTGTCTGATTTTGTCATTAGGGCTTGCAAGGAAAAATTTGGTTTTGTCAGTGTTGAGCTTCAATTTGAATTCAGTCATCCATAGTTCAATTTGCTTTAGAATGGATGATAGATGAATCTTAGTCTCGGGGGTCAGAGTAGTAAGGGGAATAACAATGGTGATATCATCAGTATAGATATAAAATTTAAAGTGCTTTCTTTTTAAAGATGCTTTTAATTGATCAATTGTATTTTAGAGATTAACCTATTCTTGTTTTTTTACATTTATTTTCCCAGTCCCTTTTGTGTTTACCTTAAATGTTTCTCACATTTTCTATATCAATTGTATTTCTCCCCCTCTTCCTATTCGTGTTTAGGGGCTTTTTGGTCCGCATTTACCTAGTATGTAATTGCTGTCAGTCTTGTAGTTTTTTATAGAAATGTATGTTTTAATTGTTAAATTTTTGTTTAAATGTTATTTTAAATTTTGTTCAACGCTTTGTAGTTTCGAAAAAGCGTTTAATCAAAAATCTGAATAAACAATAAACAATAGTAAGTTCCCCAATGAGGCAAGGTAGATGTTGAACAATGTAGGGGAAAGAAGAGAGCCTTGCGGGACTCCGCAAGAGTTTACCCAACTAAAGGATTTTTTATTGTCACTATAAACTTGATATGACCGTTTGTCAAAAAACCCCGAAACCATTTTAACACGTTACCTGAAAGACCAATTGAACACGTTACCTGAAAGACCAATTGACTCTAGACAGTCAATCAGAATAGCATGGTCAACCAGATCGAAAGCACTACTTAGGTCTAGTTGCAGAATTAGAGCACTGGTACCCTGATTGAATAAGGTATGGAGGAAGTCCAGTAATGATGTCATGACAGTTTTAGTGCTGAATCCAGAACAAAAACCAGACTGATTGTCTTTCAGTATGCTAAATTTGTCCAGATACATTACTAGTTCCTGGTTGACTAGTCCTTCCATTAGCTTAATGAACAAGGGAGTGCTCGCAATTGGTCTGTAGTTAGATGTCAGTTTGGTAGATTCTCTAGGGTTTTTGATGATTGGGGTGATCAAAATCTGGCCTAAATCCTCAGGGAAAGTACCGGTTAGTAAGAGAGAGGATAGCCAGTTGTATAACTTGGCTTTAAATGAGACTGGAGCAACTTTCATAATGTTCGGGGGGCAGCAGTCTAATCTGCAGTAGGAGACGGAGTATTTTGTGTAAAATTTAGAGAATTGTTGCCAGGATGGGGTAGTGAAATTATTCCAGGCCATATCTACCCTAGGATCATCTTTGTGTTGGGTGACTGGGTAGTTCAAATGGTTGGTTGAGGAGCCCGCTAGTTTGGATCTCAAATTGATGATTTTGTTGTTAAAAAATTCAGCCAGATCATCTGCAGATGGTGGGGAATCTAGGGTAGAACATGAGAGGGCCTATATGTCATAGAGATAATAGGTTTTATTAATCACTAGTCTGCATGATATCAGATGACTGAAAACTAATATGTGATATTTTACCTCACTTTTGTATGCTGATTCTGGAACTGTTCTTAGTTTTCTTCTATCATGCACAGTTCCTTCACAATTATACTTCAAAAATTTATTGCTGTGCCAGTGGGTAATGAGTATTGTTGGAGGGAACTTTCTCAATACAGACCTGTAAGCCTTTAGGCTGGCACAACTGTTTCAAGTTTATTTAAAAATTTGATTTGATCACAATATCATAATCCAATGCGATTTACAAATAATAATATAGTCAAGGTGAAAAATAAAAAACCTAAAAACCACATGATTGTTAAAACTATAACACTACGGGACACAGAAGGAAGACAGGTTTAATTACAATTCATAAACAAATAAAATGAACATAGGGGTTAAAACAGTAGGATGGGAATAGCTACCTATTTAATTTTCATTTAGAGGATTTTAGTCCACTGTAGGGTGCTTAAGTTTTATGGAATTCAAGCAGCTCAATAGAAAGCGTCTTTAAAGAGCCAGCTTTTTAAGAGACCTTTGAACTTACTAAGGGCTTCTTTTGCTAAGCTGCGATAGTGTTTTTAGCGCGTGCAGAATTTTAGCGTTTTAGCGCGTGCAGAATTTTAGCACGCGCTAAACCCACGCTACATGGCTAGAACTAACGCCAGCTCAATGCTGGCATTAGCGTCTAGCACATGGGGCAATTTAGCACTCTCTGAGCGTGCGCTAAAACTGCTATCGCAGCTTAGTAAAAGGAGCCCTAAGTGATTTTTCTTCCCTAATATAAATTGGAAGCGAGTTCCAAGTTTCAGGTGTGTGACCTTGGAAGTGTTGTCTATTGAAGGGGTGTGGCTTGGTGCTGAAGTGGGATGGACATTTGAATCAACGGCTCTCTCCCTTCTCCATTTTTTTTCCTAACTAGCAAGTTACACGTGTATAAAACATGGATAATTTAGGAGTATTCATTATATGCATATATAGTGAGTATAATATATAAGTTTTAGGATGGCATCTGGAAAGCAAAGTAAGTTGGAAACTGCTTTCACAGGGGTAGTGCCAAGAGGCCTAAGCCTGACCCATTGACCCGCAGATATCTTGGAACCTCTAATGTCTGAACTGAAAGACATTAAAAAATTGTAAAAGGAAAGCACGTCTAAAATCTCCGCGTTACAAGCGGAAGTTGCAAGCCTGTCGCAACAAAGGGATACATGTAATAAGAGGACTGAGCATCTTGAGCAGCGGGTTTCTGCTATTGAGGATAGATTACAAGGCTGCCAAGCAGACCGCAAAACAATTGCGCAGATGAAAGAAGAAGATTGAACTAAAAAAAAAAAAAAGGAAGTATTGTTTATCTCAGATGCTTGTGTTACCAGTGCTGTTCTCGTTTTATTTCTCTGTTGTGATTGCAGGTACTACAATGTCTACACGCAAGTGTGTGAACAATCCAAATGCTTTCTGTTACATTTGTTGGAATTATACAGTGCTTAAGCAAAGAACGGCTATAACAGACTTTGTGAATAAAGCTTACTATGCTTATTTTAAAGGGAAATTTGTTGACGAGGATAAGGCATGGGCGCTAAGGAAAGTTTGCCACTATTGTGTTGAGAGGTTGAGATTGTGGACTAAATGAAAGAAAACGTGCATGCCATTTCAATTCCTATGGTGTGGAGGGAGCCTAAAGACCACCTTAATGTCTGTTACGTCTGTTTAGTTAATGTTCAGGGGTGCAATTCGAAAAATAAGAACCAAATTGTGTATGCAAGCATTCCTTCAGCCATTAGGACAGTTCCACAAGGAGACCTGCAGGCTCCTCTTCCTCCAGCTGTTTTAGAGAACCTAATATAAATTTGCTGTGAGATTCAGGGACAATGATTACAGACCTGAGGCTATGATATCAAAATCATTCAACTGACCCGCATTGGTAACAAAATTCATGGAGAGTGATCAAAATAAAGTTTATAAAAATACTCAGAGATATGGAACTTTGTAGGGAAGGCTTGAATACCTCCCTTGGGTGAAGAGTTCACCTTCCAGTCATTGTGATTTTATAAAAACTTTGATCACTAACTCCACAGAATGTTGCTTAATTCAGTCTCAAAAAACTTTCATAATAAAGATTTATAACATATTTGAGAGTCACTGTGTGTTATAATATGTTTTGAAATAACACTTAGCTTAAACAGGACTTGGGGGTCCCAACGTGGCCCCGTTTCGTTCCCTGCGTCAGGGGATCCGAGTGGTGTAATTCAGGCAGGTTCCTGATGAAATGCAGTTGAAAAATGGCTCTTGTGACTATCAAAATGATTCTCTGCTGGAAAACAGTTGTTTAATTCAAAAACCGCCAGCTTTAGAGAACCTGGCAGAAGATGATGTTGAAAGTGAACTTGACGCAATCACCAAAGACGATGCTGATGATGTGTACCAGCCTGAATACGACTTTACTCCACAACAGTTCTCTCAGAGTGAGCTTAATGATCTAGTACGTGATTTGAATTTGTCTAATGAATCTGCAGGACTACTTGGCTCCCAGCTTAAAAGTAAGAATCTTCTGGAACAAGGAACATATTACTCATGGTACAGACACAGAGAAAAAGAACTAGTTCCTTTATTCTCACATAACGTTTCCTTGGTTTACTGGAATAACAAACGAGTTAATGCACTTCTATAGCACTGAACATGATCCTACTCAGTGGAGACTTTTTATAAACTCAAAGAAGAGCATCAAAGGCATGTTACTGCATAATGGGATGTGTATAGGTCAATTCATGTGGCCCATTCAGTTCAAATGAAAGAGACATTCGAGAACATGAAGCTACTTTTAACAAGTATCCAATATGAGGAAAACAAATGGCTTATCTGTGGTGACTTCAAAGTTATACAAGGACAACAAGCTGGGTTCACTAAAATGCCTTGTTTTCTATATAAATGGGACAGTCGGGCAAAGCAAAGACATTGGAGAGTGAGAGTTTGGCCAGAGCGGTGAAATTTTGCACTTGGAACTAAAAACATTCTGCATGAACTGCTTGTAGACCCCCCAAAAGTCCTGATTCCACCACTACACATCAAATTGGGCTTGATGAAGCAGTTTGTAAGGGCTCTACCACAGGATGGGCCCTACTTAAAGTACCTTTCTAAGAAATTTCCCTTCATCACACAAGAAAAATTGAAAGCTGGAATTTTTGTTGGTCCTCAAATAAAGAAACTGATGAAGGATGGAGATTTTGATAAAACAATGAATGAGAGAGAAAAAGACACATGGTCCGCCTTCTGATCTGCTACAGAAAACTTTCTAAGAAATAACAAAGATCCTAATTACAGGGCCATTGTTGAAACAATGTTAGAAAATTTCAAGAAGTTGGGTTAAACATGAGTGTAAAATTCACTTTCTATATTCCCATAGTGACTACTTTCCAGAAAATCTGGGACATTATAGTGAAGAGCAAGGTGAACATTTTCACTAAGATATTAAGGAGATGGAGAGGAGGTAGCAGGGGAGATGGAATGAAACTATGATGGCCGACTACTGTTGGATGTTGAAGAGGGACAGTCAAGATCTTCAAGGATCTGCAAGGAAGTCAAAGAGGAGAAAGGGGGGGAGAGTGTGGTGCAGTGGCTAAAGCTAAAGCCTCAGTACCCTGGTGGTTGTGGGTTGCTGCTCCTTGTAACCCTGGATAAGTAACTTAATCCCCCCATTGCCCCAGGTACATTAGATAGATTGTGAGCCCACCAGGACAGACAGGGAAAAATGTTTGAATACCTGAATAAATTCATGTAAACCATTCTGAGCTCTACTGGGAGAACACTGGAATGCTCTTCTGGAATCTGTCATAGGGGAAAACACCCTCCAGGGATTCAAGACAAAGTTAGACAAGTTCCTGCTGAACTGGAACATATGCAGGTAGGACTAGACTCAGTTAGGGTGCTGGTCTTGGACCAGAGGGCCACCGCATGAGTGGACTGCTGGGCACGATGAACCACTGGTCTGACCCAGCAGCAGCAATTCTTATGTTCTTATGTTATGTTTAACAGTATAGAAAATTGAAAAAATTAATTAATTAATGGAACCACTGTTTGATTTTGTTTTGTTACAGGGTAGACATGAAATAAATTAGGGCAGTTCTTTACAGTATTTTTTAAATGTGTTTGTAATAAAAATTGATCTCATGTGAAATGATGTTTGAATACATTTGTGCTTACAGTAGTTAAAATCATGAAAACATGACTTCTTATTTTGTGTAAAAATCTGATGTGATAGGCAAAATGGACATCATTTCTAGAATCAGCATACAAAAGTGACTCAAAACCAGCTACTTTTAAGAAATCATCTGAGTAAAAGTTTTAAAATGCAGATTGGTGTAATGAATTCTCATGTAAATATATAATAAATGACTTGTTTCGGCTCACAGTACCTCGTAGTACCCAGTCTGATCTTGTAGCCTGAAATGATTTTATAATTCTGCTTGGAGTTAAAATATGTAGCATGATATAATTAATGTTGCTGAAGTTATAAATTTTGAATTTGAATTATTGCCTGACCCAAGAGATTTATTAATTCTGAGGGACTTAAAGTAAAAATGATATGGTTTTATAATTCTGTTTGGAGTTAAAGTATATTAATTTGATGGATTTAAAAGTGAATTTCTGATGTGGCCTTTGAGTCAGCAGAGCCGTCTGTTTAGAAAGGCGTTAAATGCCCCATTCAACAGAGCACAAAAGAAAGGACTGAGCCATCTGCCTTCAGAAAGTGTTAAGTACATCTATTCAGATACCTGGCCAGGGTGGATACCAGAGCTAAACAGAACTTTAACAGGATGTAGGCCAGAAGCTTTTAACACCAAAATCATCTCTGGACTACCCAAGTCTGAACAATAGAAGCTCATCACACTATTTGTGTGTTAAATGCACCTATTACAAAAGAAAGGACTGAGCCATTCCCCTTCAGAAAGTGTTAAAAAGACATGGTCATGGTGGATACCAGAGCTAAACAGAACTCTACTACCCCATAATAGAAAGTGTATCAGTGAAATAGGATGTAGATAAACAGAAGCCCTTCATATCAAATTCATCTCTGGACTACTCCAGTCTGCAAGATCAATAGAAGCTCTTCACACCATTTTAAGCCACTCAACGAAGATTCAATCAGATGACCTCATCCACCTAGGAACAGAGAAAAAGGCTGAATTGCTATGCCTCATGGGTCCAGAGAATAGATTCTATTTTTAGAACAGTTTCAGCCCTATAAATATGAGGGGAAATCCTTTCTAACAACACACTCATTATCTCTCTGGATCAAGCTACAATATCACTCTTAGATCTGCCAGGCAGACTCTTCTCCATTGTAAGGATTATTCACATTGTGAGTAACTTTTTGAATCCAGATAAATTGATCCTTCTGATTTAGCAACATTTGTCTTGTGTAATACTATTATTTTTACTTTAAAATCCTATCTGTAACTGCTCTTTCTGCTTGATTTTATTCCTATTAAATAAATTTTCAGTTTACTTATAAATGTTCTGAGTCTTAGGGCACCTTTTACTAAGGTGCGCTAGCGTTTTTAGCGCACGCAGGAAATTACTGCACGCTAGACTGTGCGCTATGCTTCTAGAACTAACACCAACTCAATGCTGACATTAAGGTCTAATGCACGCAGCAGTGTAACGCGCTATTCCGCGCGTTAAAGCCCTAATGTGGCTTAGTAAAAGGAGCCCTTAGTTCTTGAATAAATATTCACATATATTATATTTAATTAGCTAAGTTTTAATCAAGCGAGCTAACTTCCCCAAATTAATAGTTCTTTATAATATATGTTTCTCTAAGCCAGAGAGGGATATATATATTATTGGTGGAATCTCATCCATTTAATAATAATTTTTATAATAATCTGATATACATGTAATGAATGTATAATTGCTTGTGTGTACTTTATAAAATTGCCCTGCACAAGGATAACCCAGTATTTCACTTTAGGCCTACTGAATAGCAATAAAACACATATTATGAAAGGATTGCATAGCATTTAGGTTTATATTTATTTTAAAAAATTTAGTATACAGTCAAACCTCGGTTTGTAAGTAACCCAGTTTGCGAGTGTTTTGCAAGATGAGCAAAACATTCTCGCAAAACGTGTCTCGCAAACCGAGTGTTGACTCGATTTGCGAGCACCCCCCGATAACCGGCATCGCTCCCTCCGCTCGCAAAGGGCCCCCTCCCACTCGAATCAGCCCACAAGAGCCGGTGCCGCTTGAAGATCTTCTTTCCAGTCTCTGCCGGCTTTGAGCATGCATCTGCGCATGCTCAAGCCCTTCTAATTCTCCCTCTCACTGAGAATCTCAGTGAGAGGGAGAATTAGAAGGGCTTGAGCATGCTCAAAGCCAGCAGAGACTGGGAAGAAGATCTTCAAGCGGTACCGGCACTTGTGGGCTGCGTGCCGGTGCCAAAGGGGGGGTGAGTTAAAGTTGGTCGGGTGGGGGGTTCCTGTTCTCGCGGGGGGTGCCGATTTGAGCGGGGGGGCCTTTGTGAACGGGGGGAGCGGTTCTCGTGCCGGTGCCAGACGGTGGGGGTGAATTAAAGTTGGTCGGGCGGGGGGTCCCTGTTCTCGGGGGTGCCAGATCATGCGGGGGGGAACTTTGCGAGCGGGGGGGGGGGGGACTTTGCGAGCGTGGGGGGGAGCAGCGCCCTGGGCTCGGGGGGGGGGGGGAACGTATCAAAGCGAGTTCCCATTATTTCCTATGGGGAAACTCGCTTTGATAAACGAGCATTTTGGATTACGAGTATGCTCCTGAAACGGATTATGCTCGTAATCCAAGGTACCACTGTACTGTTTTATACAATATAATTCAGATCACATATAAATAACAGTATTTTCATACTACCTCCCTAATTCTTGAAAGTTTCGTGTCCAAATTTCTGACTAGTGCTTGGGCAACTTATAGAATAACGTTAATCGCATACATAACGTAACAAGTTTATTAGATGCTAATTGGCCCTAACAACCAATTATTGGCTACAATTGGTGTTAATTAGTGCTAATTGGCAGTTACACACATGAATTGGTATTCCATAAGTTGTGTGTTCAAATTCCAGAGTGTGCAACTCCCATGGGGGCATAGACTTGGGAGGAGCATAGGAGGCTCAGGGACATAGAAACAGAGAAATATGAAGGCAGATCAAGACCATATGGTCTATCTAGTCTGCTTAACAATTTCCTCCTTTCCCTTAGAGATCCAACATACTTGTACCAAGTTTTCTTGAATTCAGATACACATTTTGGGCCTGATTCTTGAAAATACATGTTCCAATGGCAGGCGGAGGTAGACATCCTACCGCCATTGGGCAGCCAATCGGGATGCATGTTTTGTTTTTTTTTTAAAAAAAAGCCTCCCTGAGGCAGGATACCCACAAAGATTCTTCACCACCTAAACTGTAATATTCCCTCAGGTTTTTGCAGCCCAAATGCATGACCTTGCATTTCTTAACATTAAATCTTAGCTGCCAAATTTCAGACCATTCCTCAAGTTTCCCTAGGTCCTTCTTCATGTTATTCACAGCATCAGGAGTATCTAGTGCAGATTTTGGTATCATCTGCAAAGAAGCAAATCTTACTAGACAGCCCTTCAGCAATATCACTTACAAAAATTTGTGTTACTACATAGGTTAATGAATATTAAACAGATAAAGTGAACACTGATATTTTTAATGCATATTAATGAACCAAATCCACTCTAATGAACCCATATCTCTACCTATTACTGTTCTTTGGAATTCCCTTCTGACTACTCAGAAAGGATGCCTTTTGAAAGCCATTTATTGAATTCAAGAAATTGGTCCACAGAGTGGCAGTGTTAAGCCACACAGCAAAACTGAAGGAAAGAAATACTGATACTGGACAGCATTCTATAATAAACAAGAGCTGAATGTATTATAAAGGATAAAAAAAAATCATATTCCACTGAACATAAGGATTTTGATTATGTCATCCAAAAGTAACCTAGATTGTCAGCGATTTGAGTTTCTAAATACAACTTTGGTTTGTACTAGATTTGCAAATACTACACCTGTTCTTCATTGTCCAGATATTTCAGCCATCAGACAGTTTCATTTAATAAATTCATAACCCTCAAGTTCTTTTATAGAATAGTATAATAACCCAGTATATACAGTACATGCCTAATATTTAGGCGTTCACACTTATGTTAGCAATACAGCATCAAAGATGCACTAACTCACAGTATGTTATGTTAATCAGGTTTTTTATTTCACCTTGACCTATTCAGTTCAAGGTCGGATTACATTACAAGAGTTTGGGACAGTTACCCAGGAAATTACAATAGTGTTGCTAGTACAGGTAGTACAACTATTAATACAGTTAGGTCATAGTTTTAAATACATAACTACAAGTATAAGTAGGTCATTGTTAGCTCTTCGTTTTGTCCCAGGAGTTGCAGTAGTCTTTAAGTTATGAATATAAATGGGAGCCCTGCCTATGTCCCAGCCATGCTGCACCCTCGTGTATGCCTCCCTTGCAAATATCTATATAGGGCCCAATATTTAGCTGGTGGCTGGTTTGCTGATCATTGCTAACATTAAACCCAGAAATCCAATGCCGGCCTATGTTCAGGCACTGACAATGAGTTTCCAGGTTTCCAGAGCTAGCTAAAGTAAAGCCGATTAAGTTCAATATTCAGCAAGTAACCAGGTATAGGGCACCGCATAAAGAGAAAACAGTTTTTTATGCAGTCCTATATGGTTAACCTGGCTGGTAACTGGCCAAGTGCCAATTCTACCCCAAAATAACTGCTTTTCAGTTCGGCAGTAACTAGTTAAATTTCGCTGAAAGTTACTAGCCCCAAACAGCTGATTTAACCATTCAAGAGCCATTTCTGACCAGTTAAATTGCTTGGAATATCGGCCCCATAGAAGTTAAGCAGGGATTTGCAGAATATACTGGTGCAGGGGTGTCCAACCTGCAGCCCGAGGGCCGCATGCGACCCCGTGAAGTATTTTGTGCGGCCATGGTCAAGGGTGATGCAGTGTTTTCCTCTGCTGCCCCCGGGTGTTTACCATCTTGCCAGCTCCCTCCTCTGTCTTGCTGCAGCGTTTGGGCGGCCCCAGAAAAATTTTTTTCGGCCAATGCGGCCTAGGGAAGCCAAAAGGTTGGACACCCCTGTACTAGTGTATTAGCATATATACTAATATATTGATCTACCCTGTGTCCTGTGTGTCTATCATAATTAGATTGTAAGCTCTTTTGAGCAGAGACCGTCTCTTACATGTTTAGTGTACAGCACTGCGTACTTCTGGTAGTGCTATAGAAATAATAAATGTAGTAGTAGTATATGCTAGTATTCGAAACATATGAAGGTCAAGCCTATAATCAAAATGCCTACATGTATGTACCCATACTGGGTGTAAATATTTAGAATACTACTCATAGCATGTAACATGCACACTTCCATACATCTACGTGCAAAAGTACTAGTAGGGTGCTTAATTGCTATTCTGCAAATCCCTTCTTAACTTAGCATATATTTGCAAGGGGAATGTATGCAGGGCGGAGCATAAGTGGGAGATGGGCGGAGCTCTCCTTTATGCATTTAAATTAAAGAATACTGGAAATTATGGGCATGCCTGCCACATTTAGGTGCCCACACTTATGCCAGCTTTATGGCTGCTGTAACTATGATACAGATAACCCTCCCCCTCCCATGCTACCCTTGCTCCCCCCTCTCCCCTATGTCTTCCCACCTGTCTCTCTACGACTGCCTGTAAACTTTATCCTGTCATTTTATTGTGAATTATTGAACATTCCTCGTAAATATCCAGTGTGTGAATAAACAGTTATAGACTCAAACCCAACATTCAGTACTTTTTAATGCATTCAAATGAGTTGCATGTTTACTACATTTTTAAAGGTGTGCTAATGATCCAAATGTGCACGAAAAAATGCACATTGCTTATATTAAGTACAGTAACCATGATTATATTCATCACATATCTAAAATGAGATTCAGAGCATAAAGGCCACTATGGAAAGTCCATTATTACCCTCCAGTACCCCACATATTGGTCCACAAAGGGTTATTCATCTATACACAAAAATGCATTTTATTCACCACCTAAACCTCAGAAAATAGAATATATTTATGCCTGCCTCAGGCTGGAATATCATTGAACAGTTGACAGGAAAATAGGCAATTAAAAAGTCATCTTCAACAGAAAGCAGCATACGAGGGGATGCTGAAAAGTTCTCAGCCCAACCAACCAACTTCTCAGCATTATTTAGCCACTGTAGCTGAAAAGAGTGTTATCTTATTTCATTAAGTGGCAATTTGCAGAAACAAAATTCTCTCTTTAGAAATTGTTTCAGATCATTGATTGAACCATATCCAGGTCACTCTCTTCTTGGTTAAGCTGAGAACTTTTCAACACCCCCTTGTAGTTTGAAGACTTTCGGTCTCTGGTAATCTGAGCTGAGATTGCGATGTCATAATGCTTTGTTCCACCAATAAGAGCTAACCTCATCATTGATGTCACAATGGCTTCATTGTCGTATACTGGGCTCACTTTTATGACATACGAAGGAGCGCTGAAAAGTTCTAAGCACAATCAGCCAACTTCTTAAATGCTGAGCATTATTTTGCCACTATAGCTGAAAAGAGTATAAAAGGGAGGGGGGGGGGGAGAAGTGGGTTATGCACAATTTAAAATTTAATTTATTCAAGTGCTTTTTATTTAATAAATTATTTGCACTTGGCACTGTACCAGCTGTTTGTCATTATTCAATCATTCAGTCCACATCATACATATCTGTAATACCTCTTCTGAGATTCAGTTAAAGAAGTAGTCTAAAATTATTATCTTCCTCTGAATTAGAGACAGCCGCTTTAACCCTTTCAGGACCATAAGGATCGTAGGCCAATTTTTGTGGTTTTGACGACATTTTTATGGTAAAAAGGGCTTGCAGATGCCAAAAAATTGATTTTTTTTTGTGAAATATCATTATTTTTATTTAAAAAATCCAACTTCTGGCTTATGGACAGTGTGGCAAGTGAATCTTCTCGTCAATCTGGCAACGATGCTAATGAATGAATGTCGGAACCAGTTTGTTTACATAAAGGCAGTATCATATGGAATCCGTACATATCAAATTTAGAACTGTAGACTATCCCAATCAAAATTGATAGGATTTTAAAGTTATGGGACAAATATGTCCCTTGGTCCTGAAAGGGTTAAACAAGGTCCTTATTTTTCTGAGAACCAGTTCACTAAGTTAAAGCCTGGGCCAGAGGTATGTGGCCGGTGTCTGACTACAAAAAAAAATTCAAAAGTAAGACTCAGTTACTCCCTGAATTATGCTGCCTTTTACAACGCTGTTGTGAGGTAAATGTTCTGACACTCATAGAATTCCTATGAGCATCAGAACATTTACCTCAGCAGTCCGTGTGTAAAAGGAGCCCTTACTGAGCTGGGTCACATTTAGGTGGTAATTTGATGAAATTCAACATGTAGTCTGGTGTTTTGCCATGGAAGATTGAAAGGATCAGTGTTCATAGTTTTAAAATACACCTTGCTTCAAAGGGGAGTCAGTGTAGTTCGAGGTACAGAGGTGTCATTTCATCATATTTGGTGGCTGAGAAAATAAATCTGGCTGCTACATTTTGAATGGTTTGCAGTTTTTTTTCCCATATTATTTCTTTGCATCCTAAATAAAGAACATAAGAATAGCCTTACTGGGTCAGACCAATGGTCCATCAAGCCCAGGAGCCCGTTCTCACAGTGGCTAATCCAGGCCATTAGTACCTGGCCAAAACCCAAAGTGTAGCAATATTCCATGCTACCAATACAAAGCAAGCAGTGGCTTCCCCCATGTCTTTCTCAATAAGATACTATGGACTTTTCCTCCAGGAACTTGTCCAAACCTTTCTTAAAACCAGCTACGCTATCCGCTCTTACCACATAACATAATAGGTAATTTCTAAACTGCATAACCATAAGTTCAATGCGGTTAACAAAAGATTATGCTATGAGAAAATACAGGAATAATGTGATATAGAGAGATATAACTGATCAAGAATTTGGAAAAAGAAAATTCTTCAAAAGTTTTCTGTAATGTTCATAAAATATGGATCTAATCAATAATGGACTGAATCTTTGTCATACTAAGCTGCTTGGTAGGAAAAACAATGCCCATGATGTTTCTTTTTTTATATTTTTATTATTTACTAGCTGATGACCCGGCGTTGCATGGGTATTTAATTATAGCAATAACACTGTAAATGGATTCAAATAAAGATACTTTATAGTGGTGAATGAAATTATTTTTTTACAGCTTTATAAAAAGTACAATATTCAAATTATAATGTGAAATATTTGACAAAATGAATACAATACAACTAACACAAAACTTAATTATAAACAACATTTTTAGTTTCACCTCCAGGAGCAAGAACATATTAATTCTTGGGTGAACCCACCCTTGAGCAAGCAACATAGAGTTGTCCATGGGAAAAACAGGGGGATCTTAAATCCACTCCACAGTATGTAATAGTCTGTCCCTGTGATTTGTTGATTGTGATAGAGAATGCAAGTCTCACTGGAATTTGCAATCTCTTAAACTGAAAAGGAAGATCTGTTGGAATAAGTGGCATCAAAAAGTTTCAGTATTGATTTAAACAACTCAATAAGTGGAAACTCAGGTTGAAAAGAAACTCCATGCATTTTTTTCCCGGTTCAGAATGGAACCTGTGTTTCTAGTTCAGCATATGTGAGTACTCATGTAATGTAATAACATTATGAACTGGGGTGCATGAAGGAAACAGTTACAAACACAGTTAGAACATACAAACTCTATATATATGGTGTCCGTGGTAGAATAGAAACGATGTCCCTAGTGGTTATAGTGTCATAGAAAGTGTTTTATAGTTGGAATTACTGTGAGAATGGCAGCTTTTTACATCCTTTCCATTGACATGAAAGGGTGAAATATGATTTTATGTTTGTAGCTCCGCACACGTGTGCAGGTGGACCGCGAGACCCCCAGAACATATCACCCCAGGTAGTGAGGGATCTGCATACCAAGTTTCGTTCAAATCGGTCAAGCCGTTTTTGAATTACTGTGAGAATGGCAGCTTTTTACATTTTTTCCATTGACATGAATGGGTGAAATTTGATTTTATGTTTGTAGCTCCGCCCACGTGTGCAGGTGGGCCGCGAGACCCCCAGAACATATCACCCCAGGTAGTTGGAATTACTGTGAGAATGGCAGCTTTTTACATTTTTTCCATTGACATGAATGGGTGAAATCTGATTTTCTGTTTGTAGCTCCGCCCACGTGTGCAGGTGGGCCGCAAGACCCCCAGAACATATCACCCCAGGTAGTGAGGGATCTGCATACCAAGTTTCGTTCAAATCGGTCAAGCCGTTTTTGAATTACTGTGAGAATGGCAGCTTTTTACATTTTTTTCCATTGACATGAATGGGTGAAATCTGATTTTCTGTTTGTAGCTCCGCCCACATGTGCAGGTGGGCCACGAGACCCCCAGAACATATCACCCCAGGTAGTGAGGGATCTGCATACCAAGTTTCGTTCAAATCGGTCAAGCCGTTTTTGAATTACTGTGAGAATGGCAGCTTTTTACATTTTTTCCATTGACATGAATGGGTGAAATCTGATTTTCTGTTTGTAGCTCCGCCCACGTGTGCAGGTGGGCCACGAGACCCCCAGAACATATCATCCCAGGTAGTGAGGGATCTGCATACCAAGTTTCGTTCAAATCGGTCAAGCCGTTTTTGCGTGATCGCGGCACATACATACATACACACACACATACATACCTCCGATTTTATATATATAGATAAGCTTTTCAATTTTAAATCAAGCATACACAACTTGAAAAAGATCAGAAACATTAATAATGAAGATCACATAATTAGACAATCAAATGTATTGAAAACGTTAACTAATATTTAGACCACAATTACGAAAATCAAGAAAGGAAATTTTCAACAATTTGGAAAAAAAAATTTCTATATTAGAGTGACGGCAATAGGTAACCCAAGCTACAGCCAGATGGCAGGTCATTTATCATTAGACTGAAATACCAACCCTTCTTATGGTCCTATAAAATCTAAAAGCTGTTTGGGCTTAAAAAAACAGAAAATTCTTACTTTGATAGGTAATATAACATTTTGCTGGAAATTTAAGCAAAAAAGTAGCCCCAAGAGCGAGGAGTCCTAGCCTCAAGGCCAGGAACTCCTTCCTTCGCTTCTGGGTTTTCTGAGCTAGATCTGGAAAAATTCTAACTAGAGCCCAAAAACTTATCATTAATATGTCAGAAATACAAATGAAGAATATATTCCCTATCACTTTCCAAAGCCAGTATCAGCAACATAGTGGTTCTATTGGTTATCACCTCGAGGGAACTTTACAGAAATAAAGACAAATTCATGTCCACTTTTTCTATTGGATTTTCAATAGGAGTGGATTCCCCTTGAGGTTTCTTTATACTCAAATAGTAAGCCCTCACAATTGGAGGTAAATTTTCCAATGGAATGGCAAGAACCTCTTGAAAATATTTTCTCGCCATCTCTACAGGTGAGATGACAGGATATTTAGGAAAATTCGAAAGTCTTAAGTTATTCTTTCTCAGAGAGTTTTCAAAATTCTCCAACTTGTGGGAAATAAATTATTTTTCTTTAACCATTTCCATTTGGACATTTTTTATTTCCTTTAAATTTTCCTCTTGTTTCTCCAATTTTTCAGTTAAATTAGACAGTCGCACTCCTTGCTGCTCTACTTTGAAGTAGATAGTCCCATAATCCGTATTAATAGTCGAAAGGCTCAACTTAAGGTTGGCGTCCATGATAGAAATGGCCTGCCAGAGCACTTCCATATCTATTTTCTCCGGTCTTTTCAACTCCCCAAAACAGATGGAATTCCTTCCCAAAGCATCTCTCACCTATCCTTCCGTGGTGCTGGGAGATAGCTGGCAAAAATCACCTGCACCTTCCTCCTGAAGCTCCCATGCTGGTGTCCCTCCTCCACTGGAGTACAGCCTTCCCTCAGTGGGCAGCTGAACTCCTGCGTCTCCCTGCATCTGGGCACTTCCGGGTTGAGTAGGGACCGACCTCTGCTCCGGACTCAGAATCACCCATGCAGGTCCTGCGCCGAGTTCCCCCGATGAATCCGAGCTCACCCCCGAGGTAGGAAGAGTTCCTTCAGCTGGATGGGAAAAAGCGCTCTTAATTGTAGTTTGAACCAAGTGCTGAGGGGTCCCAAGTGCTGGAGGGTTAGGGCGAGAGATCCCTTTCCTCTTCCACATTTTGACGGAAAAGAGTCACTCCTCAGTGCTGGTAACTAGCAATACAGGATGCTGCGCCCGCTCAAGCGTCCTTCCCTGACGCCATCTTGATTCTTCACCAAGCACTATGGTGTTTCTTACTTTTACAACCCTTAACTGAAGGGAACGTAAATAGGGCATGAGATTTTCTACTATTCTCATGCGCCACGATAACAAATCTGTCAACAAGGTATAATGGGGCAACACCAAAAGCAACTTTATAGAATAAGCATCCCAACTTAAAGATCACCCGGGCCTCTACCGGAAGCCAATGCAGCTCACAATAATAGGGGGTAACGTGGTCATACTTCCTCAAACCATAAATCATTCTTACTGCTGTATTCTGAACCAGAGTTAATCTAGCCAAATTTTTCTTAGTACTTGTCAAATATACAATATTACAAATAGTTCAGTATACTCAGAAGTAGTGTCTGAACTAAAATTGTAAAACAGCGGCATTAAAGTAGGATCTGATGGTACGTAATGTCCTTAAGGTATAGAAACCCTTTTGAATCACTGCGTCTATCTGATTTTTCATGGTCAAGCACTGATCAAGAACAACTCCCATGATTTTAATTGTAGAGCTTATTGTATATGATATTGAATTGATCTTAATTATTGATTCAAAAATGATCTTTTGTGATGACACAAAGAAGAATTTTGTTTTTTCCTGATTTAATTTCAACTTGAATTCCTGCATCCAGGATTCCATCATATTTAGCACAGACTCAATAAGTTGAGTACTGTTGGATAGCATTTTACAACAATGCGTTCCAGAGCTTAACTATTCTCTGAGTGAAAAAAATTTCCTCCTATTGGTTTTAAAAGTATTTCAGTGTAACTTCATCGAGTGTCCCCTAGTCCTTGTAATTTTTGACAGAGCGAAAAATCGATCCACTTGTACCCGTTCTACTCCACTCAGGATTTGGTAGACTTCAATCATATCTCCCCTTAGTCTCTTTTCCTGTAACTGAACCAAGATCTGAAAGTTTTCTTTGGTGAAGCAATGCCTGATTTGTCTTAGTTTTCTCAGTGCTGTGAATATTTTCTTGGTTAATGTTTACGTTTGTGCCTCCCAGGATAGGTTCTTATTGAATATAATTCATAGGAGTCTTCGTTATGATTCCAGTTTCAGTGGGTCGTTATGCAGTTTATTTGAGTGTCATTGTGTGCGATTTTGGGTGGGCTTATCAGTAAAAAATGTGTTTGTGTGTGGGGGGGGTTCTTTATTTAGTTTCAGTTTCATGACTTCCTCTACTGATTTGTTGATCTTGTTTTCTTTCTTGTAGAAAGGAATGCATATTGTAATATCATCTGTGTTGGAGAAGCAAGTGAGGTCTTTCTTGTCTAAGTATCCTAGTATTGACATCAGTACATTGAAAAGTATAGGGAAGAGTGGTGAGCCTTGGGGTACTCCACGTGATGCTGACTATTCTTGCAATCTTTTTCCATTCATTTTTATGCTGTATGCTCTATTAGGAGTCCTTCTAGCATTGCCTCTGCCGGGTCAGACCAGGGGTCCATCGTGCTCAGCAGTCCGCTCCTGCAGCGGCCCCCCAGGTCCATGACCTGCAAGTGATCCTTCACCTAAAACGTTTATTCCCTGTTCATTTACTATCCTGTATAGTTACCCTCTGTCTGTACCCTTTAATCCCCTTCTCCTTCAGGAAGTCATCCAATCCCTTTTTGAAACCCAATATTGTACACTGTCCTATCACCTCCTCTGGGAGCGCATTCCAGGTGTTCACCACCCTCTGAGTAAAGAAGAACTTCCTAGCATTCGTTTTGAATCTGTCTCCTCTCAGTTTTTCTGAATGACCTCTCGTTTGTGTTGTCCCCGCTAGTCTGAAGAATCTGTCCCTCTCCACCTTCTCTATGCCTTTCATGATTTTATAAGTCTCTATCATGTCGCCTCTAAGTCTCCGCTTTTCCAGGGTGAAGAGCCCCAGCTTCTCCAGCCTTTCAGCATATGAAAGGTTTTCCATGCCCTTTATCATTCTTTTTTTTTTTTAATCATGTTTATTGAGACAAGAGATAACTGGACAAGAGCCAAGCACAAAACAGCAAAGCTGACAGGATATCATACAGGGGTAGAACAGTACAAGAAGCAGTAATGCTCACAAATATACACAAAAGACATCACAAAACCACAACATGTCAAAGTGAAATAAGTGAACAGCTCGCCATCCAGCACCTCCCGTCCAATTTACTTATATAGAAACGACCAGAATCCCCAAACGATTCAGCACACACATATTATAGCCAAGCTCAACGTACTCAAACCATATGAAATACACCCAGACACTGCAAAACACACCCATACACTCCCACACTCACAAACACAAGCATACAGTCACACTCAATCTCACTCTCTCTGCCAAAGAAGACTGCAGTGTAAACAGTAAGAAAAGGAGGATCCAGGTAACCATACCAGCTAACATATGAAGACTGCCTGTAAAAACTAAGCAGCCAAGTCCGAAATCTGCTACCTGAGGGAACAATAAGTCTTCCAGTGGTCCTGTGGGCGATACGCATAAGTGTCTATCTCAAAGTGGGCTTGCTGTTTCATCATAGCTACCCACAGAATATATGATGGTACCTCCTCAGAAGTCCAGTATTTCAGGATAAGCTTTTTCCCCACAAGAATCGCATGCAGAACAAATTTCTGGGAGGGGAAATCCAAGCCGTGTTGTTGTAGGTCATGGACATCCCCCAGCAACAGAGCAGGTGCATTCCAGGGCATCGTGCAATGCAGGTGAACATCCAGACAACTCTTCACCGAGTCCCAGAAAGACAGTTTTGAACAACTAAAAAAAGAGTGAAGGAAATTACCCCTTTGGGTTTTACATTTAAGACATTTATCATCAGATCATAACACCATAACCCCATAACATGTCCCCGGGCTCGTGTAAGGTAAAAGCGGTGTAAAATTTTGTATTGTGTCTTCTACAAGATCGCCGCTTTCACATTGATGTATAGTGTGTGGAAGAGAAGCCGTATATCGTGGATGGAGACAGCCAGCTCAAGTTCAGCAGTACACTCTCCTACCAGAATATTGAGACAACTCTCCCCAAGTCCATCCCTCCCCTCTCCATACCAAGTGGATATTTTATTAGTCGCAGTGGGGGTGGATAGGAAAATCCTGTCCAAAGTGCCATAACCCCAGCTTTCCTCGTGAGTGCGTACTAGGGAATGATAGTAGTGATGAATTTGGAAATGTGGGCATGGGGTAAAGACCACGATGTCTGCAATTGAGCGAAAGAAGGAAGCTCTCCTCCCCCCAAATCCAGTACAGCACCCAAGGTCTTATCGTGCTCTGTGCGTCCTCTCAGACCCCCCATTCCTGGAACAAAAACAGGATTGCGAATAAGAGAAAGAAAAAGAGAAACAGTAGGCAACTTGCCCTGCTGCACACGCCACCAACACCATGCTCTTCGAAAAGGAAGGAGGAATGGGAGATAAGGAGCACAAAGCCCCCCGCCCCCCACCCCGTGAATGAAGGATGAGAAAGACCAGGGTGAGCAACAGTCCTCAAGCAAGGCCACAGGAGAATAATGACGCAAAGATACAAGTTGATCATGGATATAGCGGAGAAGCGCAGCAACATTGTAGACACGAAGAGCAGGTAATCCCAAACCCCCCTGTATCGACTCTGGGACAATTTAAGAGCATTGATGCGGGCAACCTTCCCCCTCCAAACGAAAGAGTGGACAATAGATTGATAAGACCGCTCGTCCGTACGTGTGATCCAAACGGGAATTGTTTGCAGTAGATATAGCAGTTTCGGAAATATCACCATTTTCACTAACGCCACGCGCCCCAGCAAGGAGAGGGGGAGTGACTGCCATTTAAGACACAGAGTTTTGATCCGTCCAATAGTGGCAGTGATGTTTGCGTCTCGATAGAGCATGATACCCAAATATTTCAACTTCCCCGGTGCTATGCCGACGCCCAATCCCTGGCACCACGGCTCCCCCTCCAAGTTTCCCAACAGAAGAGCCTCCGTCTTATCGAAGTTAATTTTAAGGCCCGAAAAAAACATCATAAGAGCAAATGATGAACATTAGGGCAGGCATGGTGCAATCAGGGTGATTAACATATAAAAGCATATCATCGGCGAACATGCTAATGCAGAATTCCCGGCTGCCCACCACCGAAGTCCCTCCAAGTTGGGGTCCTGACGTATTCGGGTGGCCAAAGGCTCTAAGGAGAGAAGAAAAAGGAGCGGTGAGAGGGGACAACCCTGCTTTGTTCCCCTCCCAAGAGGGAAGGGTTCCTACACTCCACCATTCACTAACTGTGAATGAGGATTATGATATAACGCGGACAACCAGTCAATGAAGTCACTTCGGATACCGAATCAATCAAGTGTCCCAAAGAGATGAGGCCAGGAGACCATGTCAAACGCCTTCTCGACATCCAAGCTGGTAATGAGCGCTCTAGCGGTAGGTACATGGGAAGACTGCAGCACCGCGAGGACCTTCAAGAGATTCATGGACGCATGCCGACCTAGTACAAAGCCCACCTGGTCTTCATGAATGAGAGAAGGCAGAAATTCATTGAGGCGCGCCGCAAGGATACTTGCTAAAATGTTGACATCCTGATTTAGAAGGGATATAGGTCTGTAAGACCCCAGGGCATCCAGTTGTCGCCCAGGCTTGGGAAGAATGATGATGTGCGTTCTGTTATGGGAGTCCCCTGGTGGAGTAATAGTGCGGAGTCCCATAAAGTAGTTCTGTAAAGAGAATAAAGCCACATGGTCCAAAAGTTTATAAAACTCGGGACTAAGACCGTCAGGGCCCGGTGTCTTGGCGAGCTTAAGTTTTTTGATGGCCACCTGCAACTCCTCGCCTGAAATTGGACCATTAAGAGCAGCACGCTGGTCGTCAGTCAACGTAGGGAGAGAGATTCCCTGAAAGAACTGGTCACTAGCAGCCACATCATAAGGTTGGGCGGCATAAAGATCGGAGTAAAATTTCACAAATTGCTGTGTAATAGCCTGATGGGTAACATGGGTAGTTTTCCATTTGTCTTTGATAGAAGTAATAGTATGCCGTGCCTTATGAGGATGCACCAAGTTGGCTAGCAAGCGCCCCGTTTTGTTACCCCAGCGATGAAGATTGTATTTAAAACAGTAGAGGTTGTTACCAGCTCGTTGATCTAAGAGAAGGTTAATTTTGGATTTAAGATCACTCATGACCTGTCTAGTATCATCGAGGCGAGAAATATGAAGAGTCCGATAAGCAGCAAGGTCTCTTGACAATGAAAGTAATTCCCCATCTTGGCGTCTCTTCAAAGAAGCAGAATAAGCCAGAATGTGCCCCCGCATGACCGACTTAGTGGTCTCCCAATAAATAACGGGGCCCACATCCTCCACTGAATTGGTTTGAACAAATTCATCCCATTTCTTCTGAAAGAAGTCACGAAATGAAGCATCCGTAAAGAGGTGGGGTGACATATGCCAAACACGACCCGCCACCTTGGAGCCAAACTGAAGGCGAGGCTCAAGCGAGCATGGTCAGAAACTAAAGGCGCAGAAATGCTCGCATCAGTCAAATAGGGAAAGAAAGACTCAGAAATAAAGATGTAGTCAATGCGAGAGTAAGTCGAATGAGGGTGGGAATAAAAGGAGAAGTCATGCTCTTCCGGGTGTATAGTATGCCAAGAGTTCAGCAATCCCAACTCCTTCATAAGAAAGTACACCCCCTTGGTAAAGTGGTCCTTCGGTACTGGTTTAGCGAGTTTATGATCCCATTGTGGATTAGTGACGAAATTGAAATCTCCACCCAATATAATCTGCTGGGGCAAGGTGACCCACCAAGGAGGTAAAAAAAGCGTGGGTGTACGAGTTAGGGACAAAGACATTACACAAGACCAAGGGTTTCCCCTAGAGTTCCCCAATCATGATAATAAACTGCCCATTGGGATCAGCAATCTGACAGTGAAGGTGAAAGGGTATGCGTTTGTGTACGAGTATAGCCACCCCACACCTCCGAGCTGTGAAAGAAGCTTGTCCCACCACACTCTCTGCGGAGCTTGTCATGTTCTATAGGTGTCAAGTGTGTCTCCTGCAGAAAGGCAATATCAGTGTGTTCCCTCTTAAGATAGGCTAGGATTTTAGTACGCTTGATGGGGGAGTGGTCCCGTCCACATTAAGTGATTTTACCTGCAATTGAGTCATGTCATAGAAAAGTACACAGCATCAGTAAACAAAGAGGCAGCAAACAATAATTCAAGGGTAGGACGTCCCAGCCAAATCCCACCCAAGGTAATGGACACCACTGCATAAAAGAAAACAAAGACAAGGAAAAGCCCCAGCTCCAAACATCCTTCCAGCAAAGAACGCAAACATGCAACCACACATTCCACAATCACCCTAATACTCCCTCTCCCCCCTTCCATCCTGACCATAAAATCATACACAGCAAGGAAAATCCCCGCTATTCCCCAACCCCTAGAACAAACCATCAGGTAGCCCCGGGCCGCACCATTAAGTGTAGCAGGCTAACCCATTCCGACCACGGCCCCGGCACAAAAACATGGCCCTTGCCCAGATATCAAAAAATAAAGTAAAAGTGGAAGCGAGAGTCCATATATGCAATCTCAAAAAAGGAAAATCACAAAGGCATATAAACATGCAAAGGGACCTAACGAGACTGGAAGACTGGGCAAAAAAGTGGCAAATGAATTTTAACGTAGAGAAATGCAAGGTCATGCATGTAGGGAAAAAGAACCCGATGTTCAGCTACAAAATGGGGGAAACACTGCTAGGGGTGAATAACCTTGAAAGGGACCTGGGGGTGATGGTCGACACATCACTGAAACCATCGGCGCAGTGTGCGACAGCCTCAAAGAAAGCAAATAGAATGCTGGGCATCATCAAAAAAGGTATCACGACCAGGACGAAGGAGGTCATCATGCCGCTGTATCGCGCAATGGTGCGCCCGCACCTGGAGTACTGTGTTCAATACTGGTCGCCGTACCTCAAGAAGGACATGGCGGTACTCGAGGGAGTGCAGAGGAGGGCGACTAAACTGATAAGAGGTATGGAAAATTTTTCATACGCTGACAGGTTAAAAATGCTGGGGCTGTTCTCCCTGGAGAAGAGGAGACTTAGAGGGGACATGATAGAAACCTTCAAAATCCTAAAGGGCATAGAGAAAGTAAATAAGGACAGATTCTTCAAACTGTGGGGAGCCACAAGCACTAGGGGTCACTCAGAGAAATTGAAAGGGGAAAGGTTTAGAACAAATGCTAGGAAGTTCTTTTTTACCCAGAGGGTGGTGGACACATGGAACGTGCTTCTGGAGGAAGTGATAGGCCAGAACTCGGTACAGGGGTTCAAGGAAGGTTTAGATAGGTTCCTGGAGGATAAGGGGATAGAGGGGTACAGATAGAACTTGAGGTAGGTTATAGAAGTGGTCAGAAACCACTTCACAGGTCGCGGACCTGATGGGCCGCCGCGGGAGCGGACCGCTGGGCGAGATGGACCTCTGGTCTGACCCAGTGGAGGCAACTTCTTATGTTCTTATGTATCCCAACAGGAGAATGGGCAAAGGATTGGACATAAACCAAGAAAGCAAATATGCCTCATAGGCGCCCTTAAAAATGATCAATCATAACTCGCTCAGAAATAGGACATCCAAAGCAGGAAAACAGTAGTCCTTGCGTGCAAAGCAGCTCAGCCAGAACAAGAGAGCCGGGTACAGCCAAGTAGCAGTCGCTGACGTGGTATAGCCTAACAAAGCTGCCCAAGCTCCATGGTGAGACCTCCACATCCCGAGAACCACCATCTCCAGCAGACATGCACCCTGCACAAAATGCTCAAAGGGCTACCCCCGGATCCAGACCTCGACAGGGCATTTATTTATTTATTTATTTATTTATTTGGATTTCTATCCCGTCCTCCCAGTAGCTCAGAACGGTCTACAAATGAACATACACAGTGGAGAGTAAATAGACATATAAGTAATACAACAGGTTTAGTCATTGGATTTATAGAATTTGGAGAGAATTAAGTACAGGGAGAGTATAGCAGAAAGAGAGAAGGGGGAAATACAGTAGTTTAGTTTAAGGAAAGTTATATGCGTTTAGATACAATTTGTTGGTGGAGAGAGTAAGAGAGGGTTATATTGGAGTTTTTGGGGGGAGATAGGAGAGTGGAGGGGGGGTGTAAGGGGGGGAGAAGACAGAGGAGATCTTTAGTTGAAGAGGAGGGTCTTTACCGATTTCCTGAAAGTTAATAATGAGTTCTGTTGTCTAAGTTGGGGGGGGAGTTGGTTCCAAAGGTGAGGAATGAAGTGGCTGTAGGATCGTTTGTGGGCTGTTTCTGTGAGCAGGGATCTTCCGGGGGGGGGTGCAAAGGCGTATCTCTGACTTTGAGCGGAGGGTGCGAGTGGGGTTGTAGATGGGTAGCTTGGATTTTATGTAGGAGGGGGCTCGGCAAACTGCAGGTACCGCAAATCGTCCGCCCCCCAATAGCCAACGAGCTCAAAACAGAATAAAAACAACTGGGCATAAGGGGGGCCGGTCCAGTGACCGATACAGAATCAGATCCACTTTGGCTCAGGAGACTCCACAGTCCCCACGTGACACAGCAGGGAGCGATTTAATGAAGCCCTCCAACGCAGCCGGAGTGTCATAAAAAGTGGTAGCATTATTGTTAATGATACAGGAGGGAAAATCTTATGCTGCGCTTGAAGAGCTCGCTACAATGGGGCGCCATTGCCTGGCGTCGAGACGAGACCTGAGGGGAAAAGTCTTGAAAGATAAGAACCTTGCGACCCTCTAGTTGCAGATTCAGGTCTTTTCCACATCAGTAGGCAGCCAGCACTCTCTCCTTCACTACGTAGTTATGGAACCTGGCAATGACTGGCCGGGGTCTGGTCTCCTCGTCTCGTCGTGATCCCAGTCTGTGGGCACATTCAATGAAAAATGGCGCCAACGGGTCAGGCAGGTCAACAGCCTTAGGCAGCCAGTCTTCCAGCCATTGCCAGAGGTCCACATCAGGGACAGAAGTAGGGATCCCCACAAACCGAAGGTTATTTCGCTGGCCCCTATTCTCCTGATCCTCAAGGCGGTCCAGTAACGTCTTGTTCTCAGATTCCAGCGTGCACAGGCGTTCCTCGTAGTGAGCCGCTGTGTCCTCCTGCTGAGCGATGCGATCCTCGGCCCTCTGCAGCCGACCAGCTTGAGAGTCAAGGCTTTCCTTAATACCTTCCATGAAGGTGTGGGTGGTGGCTAATTTGTCCTCCATGACCAATGTGAGGGATCGGGTAAGTTCTTGAACTGCTGCCGCCTCCAAAGTAAAGACAGGCGCCTCGTGGTGTTCCGCCATCTTGGGATCCGTGCCCTTCTGTCTATCTCTCATAGATCTAGCGGATTTAGCGGCCATTCGCTCGTCCCGGGGGTAGAAAAATAGCAGAACATCCGCGGGATACCAGTATTCACCTAATCCGCTGTGAAACAAGTTGGCCTGCCGGTTTAGAGCTGAGAGAATTAGCAAGGTATGTGCGCACGGCCCGGAGCTACTCAGAGGCACGTCCGATCACTCTCCCGGCATCACGTGCCCCCCTGCCCTTTATCATTCTTATTGCTAGGATATTTAGGATCAGTAATAGGACTTGGTCTACGACATCAAATGCACTAGCGTGTTCTAATCTCGGATGTCAGGGCACTGAGTAGTGTTTCAGTGCTATAGTGTTTTCTGAAACCCGATTGTGTGGTGTATAGTAGTTTATGGTGTTCCATATACTTTGTGATTTGTTGTGTTACTACACTTTCTAATGGCTTGACGTGAGGTAGGATTGAAGCTACTGGTCTGTAATTCTTGACAAAGTTTATTTCTCCTTTTTGATCTTTTGGGATGGGAGTTAGAATGATTTTTCCTAGGTATTTGGGGAATATTCCTTTTTCTAGTGAGTCATTCAGCCAATCTAACAGATAGTTGTAGTATATTTTTTAATGGATTTTTCTAGAAAAATTGGGCAGACATCTAATGAGCACTGAGATTTGGTATATTTGGTTAGTAACCTTATTAACTCGGTTTCTGTGATTGGGGAGAATTCTACCTAGTACCTAGTTGCTGGGCATTTTGCTTGTGGGCGGTCTTCTCTCTCTTTTGATTTTGTATCGTTTCCTTGTACATCTATGCCAGGGGTATCAAAGTCCCTCCTCGAGGGCCGTAATCCAGTTGGGTTTTCAGGATTTCCCCAATGAATATGCATTGAAAGCAGTGCATGCACATAGATCTCATGCATATTCATTGGGGAAATCCTGAAAACCCGAATGGATTCCGGCCCTCGAGGACCGACTTTGACACCTGTGATCTATGCAGTTCACTGCATTTCCTTGGTTAGTATAAGTTCCTATGTGGTCTATTTTTGCTTTAAAAAAGGTTGCCAGTTCAGCCGCTGTTGGGGTATTTGTTGATTTGATCGTTAATTCAGTTGGGTTAGCTAGGAAGTGTGCTATTTGAAATAATTTTTATCCAAATCTGTTTTTCCTTTTCTGATTTGTTCCGAATAATACATTTGGCTAGTTTTGTTTGGGTTTTGTAGTGGTTGATCTTTTTTCTCCATGAGTTCTGTAACTTCCCACTCAAGCCTTTGATGCAACGTTCCTGACTTATCAAAAACAGCCCCTGCTTGGTCAGTGTGAGTACCCATACTTGTGGCGCAGGCCAGGCTTCAAACCACAAATATGCATTTTGTCTGACTGGCAGGCAAAATCCTTAGTTAGAACCAAATTTCAGAGTCTCCTGTTTGCCCTCCTTGTTTGATTTTCCATGTCTACTATAGCTTTTCCTAAATCACTGTGAACTACCCAAGGAAGCTGCAAGCCATTCAATATTAGTGGTCTCTTGTGGGCCACCCAGGTTGCAACTTTGATGCTGTCCAAACTATGACCCATATTATTGATGAGTGCCCTCTGGCTGAACTGGCAGTAGAGTTTCTGGAACTCTATTTATATCACTAATAATCTTAATAATTATGCACAGAGTAAATAAATACATTTATATGTTGTACTTAGGAATTATACGTGGTGTCTCTTGGTTTTGATTGGGAGAGCAAGGGTCAGACATGGGAAATATTCTACAGGAAGCCAAAGGCAGCTCCAAGGGTTCTGAAAAACACTGGGGGGTGGCAGAAGCATGTGATCAGCAGAGGCCATGGAAGTTAAGGAGGGAAAATTAGAGGAGACAGAGAATACTCAGGAAGAGGAGGCAGGCAAGAGAGAGAGAGAGAGACTGTGCTTTGGGGGGAAGGGAAGGTCAGACAGAGAGAAAGAGTACATTGGGAGAGGGTAAAGAAAGAAAATGCCTTGGGTACAAAGGGGAAGGAGAATGAGAGAGAGAGAGAGAGAGAGAGAGAGAGAGAGAGAGAGAGAGAGAGAGAGAGAGAGAATATGATTTGGAGAGAAGGGAAGGTCAGAAAGAGTGAGAGAGTACATTGAGGATGGTAAAAAAAATAAAATGCCTTGGGGTACAAAGGATAGGGAGAATGAGAGAGAGAGAGAGAGAGAGAGAGCACCTGATAGTGGAAGGAGAAGGGAAGAGAAAGGAGAAAAAGAGTATCTTTAGGAGAGAGAAGAAAAATTCAAATTTATGACCAATGAACTTTACCACCAAAATTCAAATTTGTGACCAACAGACATTTATGCATCAATCGGTTCAAGCCCTAGCCAATCAGTTTAAAGACCTCACAGCATACCCTGAAGAAAGCCATATCATTATGGCCGAAATGTCAGTTCTACCTACCCAGATGCGGCAAGACCCAGACAACTGCAACAATCATGACACCAGCCACATAAGCCTAAGAGAACAGGGAGTGACTTGTGAAAGAGAGAAGAAAGAGAGAGAGTGTGTGCTTAGGCTGGAGAATGAACAGGGAAGAGAAAAGAGAGGGTGAGAACTGGGGAAGAGAAAGACAGGGAGTGACAGGGCAAGGTCAGAGAAAATGCACTGTTTGGGGTGGGGGTAAGAAATGCTGTTTGTCAGAAATGTTTAGTGGGACTGATAACTTAATATAACATTTTGGATCACCTCATTTTGGCTATATGCAGTATAGTCCATGAGATAAGCTAGTCCATAGGGAGATAGAGAGAGAAATAGAAAAGGCAACATACCCAATACTAGTGTACAATTCCCTGGTGATCAGTTTTGTCATTTTATGATGATATATTTATGAGCAAGAAGTTAATTTTTGTCATTCTACTGGAAAAGGAATATACTGGAGAAAAATTCCACAGTATAATAACCAATACCTGTATCTCCTAGGGCTTGTAATGCTATAGGTCTGACTAAGGCTCCACAGATTGCAACCAAGAATTAAAATAGGTTATGTTAAGTGATTGCCTGAGAGACTCTTTCTCCAGGGACCCTCCACACTTAAATTCAGCTCTGCCAATCATATTGTCCTACTTCTCTATCACAGTATCATTTCAAATCTTTTCTTTGTACTGAGATATTATATTTTATTCCTACTTGGGATACAGTCTCACTTTTTTATCTGTACAATTCAGGGTCACAGTGTGCCATTTTCTTAATTTCATAGTTGCTGACCCCTTCCTTTCCTGTGATATTACCTTTCGGTGTCTATGTTAGCACTTAAGTAGATAGATCTTCAATAAAGAATTTACCTACTTTCTTGAAAGTTAAAAACTAGTGAATACCTGTTTTGTAACAGTTTGGAAACTTAAGGGGTAATGTTAGATATCAGATTAACCTTGGTTGGTGAAGTCATGGATAGTTCTTTGTAACTTTCAGGACTTCTGTTGCCTACTTAGAATACAGCATTTGATATCGGTTGGTTCCATAACTAGTTAGGTCTGTTCACATTTAAGACCTAAAACAACAGGGGCACTTGTTTAAATATAACTGGCGCGAAATGAGTCAAAATGCGACCACCAGTAAAAATGATGCAATCTCATAAAAGCTCTTCTGTGTTCAGAGATAACTTATGGGCTGAATAAATTCCTGTATGTGCAAGCATGCGGTCTCTCACCCTTCATGGTTCACGGACCATGAACCGTTAAGGAGTGACCACACTTTTGCACATATAGGAATTTATTCAGCTTATCCAGGGTTCTCTGAAGCAGTAGGATGTGAAATGCATCAAGAACCTGAGCATTCAAGAAAGCATGAAAGCATTTTCTAAGCATCTACATAAAGCTAAATGCAGTTCATAAATTGAATGTAATCTACTGGCTTATGCATGAAGATATGTGCAATGATTGCGAGAAGAGAAATTTAAAGGTGGGCATTGCCCACTCAATGGTCTCAACAATAAGTTATCTCTGAGCACAGAAGAGCTTCTATTATAGTGGTTTTGAGATTGCATGTTGCGTTTTGACTTCAAATTTAAGACTTAACACACTAATCCATTCTTTGGTAATTTCTTCTATAGATTATTGTAATGCATAAACATAAAATCATTATGGGTATTTTTTTATGATCTATAACAGGTCTTACCTGCTGCCACGACTCCTGGGACCAATTGAGCAGGAGATCCCGACCTGTTGGTGGGAGTGTGGGAGAAGACCTGCAAAAGCAGGAGTCTTGGCAGGTCTGAAAATCACATCTGGACATTGGCATCTCACTAAGCCAGCAAAAATGAACAAGGTTTGTTTTAGCATGTCAGTGCAAACAGGCGGTGACACTAGAGGGTTGAGAATCTGCTCTGTGTTGCTGGCTTCATTTTCAGCATTCAGAAGAAGAGATTACAGACAGTCCCACTGACTTGAGAATGTGAGCATCATTAGTTATTCCCAAGAAGCCACTTAACCTGTGTATGATAGAAACTGATGGGCTGTAAAAGATTAGAGCAAGTTACTTCTTTATCTTGGAAAATGTTCCATAAAATATTAAAACTGTTTCTGCCATTATGCTAGAACACAAGAGTAAGGAGTTATGGGGCTCATAATCAAAATGGAAATACGTATAAAAACCAGCCTAAATCAGCACTTGGACGATCAGTAAGACAAGTCATCCAAGTGCCGATAATCAAACCGGGTTTTAGAAGTATCTAAAAATGACTTAGGCCTTTTCAGTGCTGCCGTACGATCAGAGCTAAAAGGGGAGTTTTAGGAGGAGTGGTGTGGGCGGGATTTGGGCGGAACATGGGCTGATCTAAATTTACCAACAATAGCAAGTGGAATATAATAAATCACCACAAAAAGTATTCCAAAAAATACCCACTACTTCAGAGGCGTGAGACAAGAGATAAATATGTATTTATAAATGGAAAAAAGACCTCAGTTTCTTCCAGGGAAAAGAAATTCACCTGGAGGACCTCTATGCCAGCCGTATTCAACTTCAAGCTGCATAGGAAAAAACATCCCTGGTCAAAAGCTCCATTATAAAGCAATATTCAGAAAATCTTATAGTATAAAGTCCAAAAATACTCAAAACACTTATCTCTCCAGTTCACTGTCCTCCAGGTGGGATCCGAATCCAAACAGTCCACACAATTTTCACCACGCTGATCTTCTTTCAAACATGGGAAAGAAAATATATTTAAGACTCCCGACAGGCCCTGTTTCGCTATTAGAATGCTGCATCAGGGGAGGTCTATTGAAACATTGAGTTACCGCTTCACAGATTCTCTTAGTAGATATTTATTTCTTGTCTCACGCCTCTGAAGTAGTGGGTATTTTTTGGAATGCTGATCTAAATTTAGTCATACTGCATAAATAACCAAAAGTTTAACGAGGCTGCCTGGACGGAACTTACACGTTGTGACTTAGGCCATGTAAAACCAGGTCTAAGTGCCAAAAAGATATCCAAAGTGACCAGATAAGCACTGCAGACACAAAGTCCAGACCCACACACACTGCCCTAGTGATCACTGCCCCCCCACCGCAACACCATAAAAATCAGAATAAAAATGCACATACCTGCCTCCAGAACATCAGCACCTGGCATAGCAAAGCCTAGTACAGCAGCACAGAGGTAGCTTAAGTAGGGTGGGGGGGGGGGGGTGGGCTAGTGAACCATAGAGAGGAGGACCCAGGCCCATAAGCCACTCTAACCACTGCATTTATGGTGGAACATGTGCACCCCTCAAACTCCCCCAAACCCTACTATACTGTACTATACACCTGCAGCCATGAGGACTATTGGGGTGGTAGACAGGTGGGTCTAGTAGGTTTTGGGGGGCTCACCATGACCTATAAGGGAGTTATGGTGAGATGTTTATGTGACACCCTTTTTGTGAAGTTTGCAGCAGTGCCCTGTAAGGTGCCCCACTACTCTGTTGCCATGTCCAGTCCATTACTTTGCTGGCCCCTCCCACATCCAAAAGGTCCTTTTCTAGGTGTTTTTGACTTGGACAAATTTTTGGACAAGAATGGGGTATAAAGATAGATGACTTAGTGGTCTAGGCGATCAAACAGCTGAAAGTACAGTTAGACGACTCTTGAAAAACAAAATATTTTGGACATATTTTTCGGGAATGGACTTTAGATACTGCCGACTTTGGGCGACTAGTGATTTAGGCTCATAAAGGACTCTTTTGATTATGTCCCTCCAAGTATCTACATCAAGCACCGATTTAGTCTGTATTTTAATCATATCTCAATTCAACCATGAAGCTATGCCAACAAAAATAGAACTAGCTTCATAGTTCCAAAACAAAAACAGTTGCGCTGAAATAAAACTTAGATTTCTATTACACAAGGTACAGATGTGGTATTCATTAGCCATAGCTAGTTTGACGTACCTGTAAACTATGGGATCTATGTCAGGGTTCCTGACTTTTTCAAGACCAAAGTGCACCTACATTATCAAAAAGGTATGGTACACCAATCTCTGTGGAGGAAGCTGTGTGGAGATGGAGAAGGATCATCATATCACACACACAAAAAAAAACAACCGTAGAGAAACACTGAGAATGCCTACCAGAGGATGGAAGGACTCAGAGGAGGAGGCTCACAGATGTAGAAGAGGAGGAAGCAGTATGTGCAATGTATGTGTGGAACCAAGCATGGCCTGGTTATATGTGCCATCTGCACATTAATTCTCACACTTTAAGATAGCTAGGAAAAATGAGAGTGTATAACTGCTTGAGTGCTCAGAAAAAAGTTTCTGCCATGTTGTGGCTGTAAGCAGTGGCAAAGTAAGGAGTGTGTGGAGGGTGGTCTGCCCCGGGTGTGGTCTTCCTAAGGGCATACCACCCCTTCTCCTCTTCTTGACGTGCGCGTGTGCCTTGCCTTCCCTGTACCTTTTTTTCTTCCCCAGTGCGAGGTTGCTGCCTGCATTGGCATCGGCGCTCTCTCTGATGTCACATCTGGGACCCGTGCCTAAGAAGTGACATCAAAGGGCGAGCCGATACCGACATGGGCATGCTGCTCACACCAGAGAAGTTAAAAAGGTACGGGGAAAGGAAAGGGGGCATGCACGTAGCAGGGGGGGGGGGGGGGGAAGAGAGCGGGGGAGGGGCACCATGGCTGTAAGATACTGAGAGCAAGTGTAAATGGTAGTCTGTATCTCAATAATAGCCAGTGGGGACTTTTTCATGAATAGTTCAATTAAGTCTGAAGGTACACTGGTTGGGAAACACTGTTCTATGTACCTAAAGGTTTTTACCTCTGTGCCTATAGGGCCTGATTCTGGAAAAAAGTGCCTGCCCTGGTGGGTGCCTGCAAAATGGGCAATCACCAGTAGGCGCTGCGTCCAGAATCACGTTTATTTTTTTGTACAGACACCTTAAATGTAGGCCAGCATTTTACGGGCTTGCATTTAAGGCGTCTGACTTGCGCCTACGGAAGTACCTAGACACGCCTTCGTATGCCTAAGACTACTTTCGGTAAAACCCATGCTGGCCTTAGATATCCATAGGCACTTCCGTAGGTGCAAGTAAGATGCCTACATTGTAGGTATCATTTGACACATCAATGTGTTTTTTTTTTAATGTGCGTTAGATGGTGGTAGGACGCCTACTGCCACCTACAATCGGGACATCGTTTTGAGAATCAAATCCATAGTGCATAGCACCCTATATTTAATATTTTCTATTTTCCATTAATCTGATTTCTCTAAACATTTTCCAAAATTCCTCAAGGTTCTCTGTATGTTGTACCACTGTGGAGGAGAATAAATCTAATTAAGGCTAGATTAATCATCAGTGCTATCAGTTTTATTTGGATTTTTGTACTAATTGCTTTTCTTAGAGTTTGAAACATTATAATCTTCTATAATAAGCAATGGTGGGAGTCAGTAACTGTGAATAGTCACCGAAGTAGTATAGTTATGATGGAAAATGATGATTCTCCCTGTACCACATCTCTACATTTCACGATACAATAACAGGCTGCTTCGCTTGCTGCTTAAGGTGAAAGAGTCGGCGGGGTTCTGCTGCGCAGAATGGGAAGGAGGGCTGGAAAGATGCTGCGCAAGGGGATCAGTGAGAGGGGAGGAAAGATGATGCACATGGGAGGGGGGGGGGGAGAAAGTGCTGCCACTGGCGAATCAGGGAGTGTCGGGGACATTCAGGAGGAGCTTTGGGGATTGATCCAATTAGGGTTTATTTTTGTGGGTAGGGCTTATATTAGGACCTACCCAGAAAATCATGGTAGGGCTTATTTTCAGGGAAACACGGTACCTATGTTAAGGTGGATTTGGCATTGTGAGGGGGTCTCCAGCAGGGGGAGTGGTAACATTTTATAGACTCCTTCACAGGCACCCCCATGTTGCCTTTATATAATAAGCCTTTTAGAATCCTCATGCCGAGCGACGCCTCCTAAATACCGAGCCACCCATAAGAATAAAACAGGCTGTTTGGGCATTTAGCTTGCGCTGCTGGGTAGGTGTCCTACAAAATCAAAGCCCAGCGGTTCATCAACTTTTGCACTGATTTCTCATGCAATGGGGCGGAGGGGAAAGAGAAATTTAACCATTTCATTAGCCAGTGAAATACATCTATTTAAAAAAAATTATTTGCACACACAACCAGGGAGGGGGGGGGGGGGGGATATACTTTGTATTATTACTTGATTGGATGTAAGTGCTGTTCCAGGTTTTAATTGTTTGTAAAAAAAAAAAAAAAAATTTTGCACTTTGTACTCAAATTGAAAATCAATAAAAAAATTTTTTAAAAATAAAATTATTTGCACTCTGCCACTCTGCTTTTATCATAGGTGCTAAATTATGGCTGAATTCATTTTTGGTCTAGTAAGAACACTAGACAAATAAATATAAAGCATTGCAGAATAATTATAGATGCTGGAGGTTGAGAGGAAAACCAGACCAGTTCTGCCTGCAAGCTGCCTGTCTGTTTTTGCTCGTCATAACAATGTATTCAATTATCATTTTTTTCTATGCATGCACTGTAGATGTTCCCCACTGTGGCCAGGGGCAGTGTTCATCTTAATGCACTTGGAAAGCAAATGAAGAATTAGGGCTGAGAACTCTTATTTCCTGCTCATATCTATATTATTCACGTAGGGTCTTTGTCAAATTGTACATTTTGTTTCCCCTTAGAGCATAAATTGCAAATGACTCTTGTTAGAGGACAATGAAAGCATTAGCACAGAGATAATGTTTCTGTTGCTTTCAGTAGGGAGCACAGTGAGTGTGTGGTTCCTGGTCTGTAGCAGGGCCGGGAAGTGGAAATGATCCCTATCATCCAGTAGGGATGTGTATAGCAAACATTTCCTTTTCTTTTCATTCCTTTTCTTATTCTGTTTTCATTTTGGCCCTCTTTTCACTAAGCCACAGTAGAGGTTTCTACCGCGGCCTGAGGCGCTAAATGCTCTGATGCTCATTGGAATTCTATAAGCGTCGGAGCATTCAGCGCTCCGGGCCGCAGTAGAAACCTCTAGCATGGCTTAGTAAAAAGGGGGAACTTGTTAGATAATGAATTTGTTTATTTTTTCATTTGTTAGTCAAGGTCCTTATTCTATAAAAGTTAGGTGCCTAGATTGGCATGCCTAGCTAATCTAGGCACCTCAATTATTTAAAAAGCTTAATTGGTAGCAATAATTGGCAATTAGCACCTCATATATGGCTTAAATTAAAATTAATTGGGTGGTAGGCACTTAACTCGGTAGTTGCCTACCACTTTCAGGTAGGCGTCTAGTTCAAAGTGCCTACCAGAAAATAGGCAAGGTTAGGGGCAGAGAGCTTGGGTGTGTTTGCATGTATAAATAGGCATAAATAGGGAGCACCTAAGATTAGGTCTAGTCTAGGTCTAGTCTAGGCATGATTCTATAAATGGAGCCTAACTTAAGATTGACAGGTGATAAGTACCACATTCCTCTGCATCTATGTTTTAGGCACCATTTATAGAATCAGGGCCAAAATAAATATTGAAGCAAAACAAGAAAAAAAAAAAAAAAAAAAAAAAGTCCTACCTCCAGTCAAAAACCCTGGCACTGCTTTTTAAAAATGAAAAGCCTCTGCCTTCTCCACCTGCCTCATCTACAGAGTTACAAGAATCAAACTGAGAAATGATTCCCAGTTGCTTCTACCCCTCCCGGATCCTGTTTTTCAAATGGTATGGGCATATTTACATTGGTGTGATATATAGGCCTTCTTCACAGATGGAAGAAGCGGAATAGCATAAAGGGGCATGGCCGGGTGAGGGGGCATGGATGGGCCGGGCGTTCCCTTAAAATACACACATTGTTATAGAATTTGGGTGGGGGTGATCTGCTCCCAACTTGTGCACCCAGATTTCACCAGGTTTCAGTTTGTGTAATTCCTCGTACCCAGAACTGAGCAAGAATCCTGGCGTTAAGCACGATTTCTATAAGGGGCGCCAACTCCAGAACACCTGTTCTAGAATATCGTTCAACACTGAATTTTAAGTGCAATTTATAGAAGTCCCCTTTATGTAGGTTAAACAAGTATTTTCAAAATAGCCCTTAAGTGCCCTACTAACACATAGATGAGGAAGTGTACACATGTATGTGTCAGCGCTAGCATGCTAGACATATAGGTATGAAAGTCAGGAGTCAATGTAGGCACACGGTTTATGGAATTACCTTTATTTTGACTATTGAGATCCCACGGAATAGTAAGTGGGATCTGGGGAAATGAAGGGGGGAGGTTCAAGTTTAATATTCAGTGCATTGTTATTTACAAAACTAAAATGATGCAATAGCCATGTCAATTCACTTTTCAAGATAATATATAGAAATAAAACAAAGCATAAAGGAAAAAAGTGATATCTTTTTTTTTTTTTTATTGGACTAACAAAACATTGCTTGATTAGCGTTTGAAGATAACCTTGTCTGAAAAAGGTCACCTTTGAAAGCTAATCAAACAATGAATTGTTAGTCCAATAAAAAATACTGTATATCGCCTTTTTTCCTTTCTGTTTTGTTTTATTTCTCTATATTACCAAAGCAAAAAGGAAATGCAACATCCTCTGAAAGGCAGAACGATTGTTTTTCATTTTGTTTTCTAGGTTTGTTTGTTTTTTTTTATTCCATTAGAAAACGAATGTACTTACGCATTGAGTGTTTCTACGATAATGTCACTTAATTTATGGTGCATTATTTTCATCATTTTGTACATGAGGTTTTCAGCAAGGAAACTGAACCATGAAGAAATGAGGACTCTACATGCCTAATCTGGAGTTTACAAGCTAATTTTACTGCAGCTAGATTGGTTTTCAGACTGATAAAGCTCCTGTATAAAGTGCAATTCTCCACTGTAATCTCTGAAGGCCCATTTAGGCCACTTGTGTAAGAGATTCTCATCATATACTGTACACCCAGTGTTAACACTGAACCACTGCCAGATCCATTTTCAGCCACAGGCCAATCACATAAACACATGTTCATTTGACCCTTCAACACTTAGAGGCCCTTTTACTAAAGTGCGTATAGCTGTTGCTGCACAAATTTGGGCGTACAAATTTGGGTGTTAACTGCATGTTCTAATAGGGGTCAGAACTAAGCAGAGAATGAGCAGCAACTGAATATTACGAGTAGTGCGTACGGTGGCGTAGTAAGAGGGTGGGGGGATGGGCACCGTCTTGGTGGGGGTACCGGCACCTCTCCTGCTCTCCAACCCCTTGCCCCTTTTCCAACATCCCAGACACCAAGCGCCCCCATCTTCTAATGTCTCTGACCCCTCCACAAAATCCTGGTGGTTTAGTGGGCTGGGGGGGGGGGGTTGGATCAGATCCCCCAGCTCAAAAGCCCTCCACCCCCAACACCTCCCCCGTACCTTTTGTCGAAAATCAGGCAGGAGGGATGCCCATTTCCTCCTGCCTTGAAGGGCTGCCTCTTTATAATGGTGGCCCTTCCCCCTCCTGGTGCATCAGACCTGAGCCAATCAGGAACTTAGGCACCCCCATGCAAATTAATTACCTTATGAGACAATAATAACTTGATGTTAACAATCACTTATTGCAGTTAATTGGCAGAAGTTAAAAACTGCACGCACATCTGTTTATGCCCTATTCTACAATCCCACATGCCTAAATCCTCTAGTTTAGTGGTTCCCAACCCTGTCTTGGAGGACAACCAGGCAGTGGCGTACCTAGGGTATGTGGCACCCGGGGCCCATCATTTTTTGACACCCCCCCCTATGTAAAAAAATATTTTTGTAATGACCATGAAACAGAATAAATGGTCAGAATAGAAACAGGCAGTGAAAATTTTCTTATATTCCAAACATAACATAACATAAATTATGTCTGAATTGTCATGACATCAGAAGTACATATGGAGTAATTGCAGGTGATGCTTGGGACAGTTCTGATTGTGTTAGTTCGGTTTTATGTGTTTTTTGAATAGAAGGGTTTTTATTTCTTTTTGAAGGTTTTGCAGTATGTGGTCGATGTCAATTGGTTGTAGAGTTGGGGGTCGAGTGTTGCAGCTCGAATGGCTAGGAGGTTGTCGAACAGTTTTTTCTTTTGACGTTTTTGGTTGGAGGGTGTGTGAATGGTGCGTGAGTTCTCCTATGTCTGTTTGAAGTGGATTGAATTATTTAGCTGAAGAAATTAGTTACCCCCTCATCCCACACACATTAATTCTCTTCCATTTTTGTTCCCATTATAAAAAACACTGATAAGTTCCCAGAAAAAAAATACATTAAAATAAGAAGTGAAAACAAAGGCCCCTACAGATGAGAACATAACATAAGAATAGCCTAACTGGGTCAGACCAATGGTCCATCATGCCCAGTAGCCCATTCTCATGGTAGCCAATCCAGGACACTAATACCTGGTCAAAACCCAAAGAGTAGCAACATTCCATGCTACCGATCCAGGGCAAGCAGACACTTCCCCCATGTCTTAATAACAGATTATGGACTTTTCCTCCAGGAATTTGTCCAAATCTTTCTTAAAACCAGCTACACTATCTGCTTTTACCATAACTTCTGGCCACTTCATTTTTAAGTTTAGATCTTTCCTTTCAAACAGAGACCTTGCTAGATGTCAAATACAGCACAAGGTAACTTTACATGGACTTAGCTGTGCAGGAAATGTGAATCCCCTCATACACCCACCATATAGTGCAAAAATGTGCAAAGGTCTGTTTTTTTCTTTCGATCACTACATAGCCTAATGCCACACAAGCAGCGCTGTTACAAACATATTCTGTAGGTCAATGCTAAGGATAACAAAGTTTCCTTCCTTGGACCAGAAGGAGATAAACCACTGGAAGAGATCCCAAAACAACACCCAAAGACCCACTCAATGTGTGAACCAGTTGAGTGGAGTGGACTAACTGAGGGGTGGAAATGGGCCCGAAGTTTGCTCAGCAGAATTTCCCAGACCACCTCTTCCTCTCAACACATTGACACGCTGCCACCATCACCACTAGGAACACCTCACTGGGTAGGCCAGCTATGCTATAAACTTTATAAAACACATTATTATATTTTCTTATAAAGCACATATTTTAACTGAACTCTCTGACATCCTCAGCCTTTCCATTCACAAAAATAGAAGGAAGAAAAGTTCCCATTTCCTGCTGTCTCATGTCCCCGGCCTATACAATATTTTTTTTCTGCAGACCCTTCAAAAGTCTGACCAAATCCTCGTTTCACTTGCATTATAAAGTACTGAGGATGCCATCTCTCCCCAATCCCAGGTCCTAAAGTCTAAGACAGTAGCGCAAACTAATGCTGCCAGATACAGGAAAAAAATTTTTGATTCGATTCAGCTCTATTGAATTGGTTTTTCAATTCGATTTTTCCTGCCCAGTTGGGTGATTTTTTTCAAAACTCCTGGTGGGTTTTATAGCTTTTTTCACCCCCCTTTGGCTTCTCCTAACCACACTGGCGCTGTGGTGTAAATAAAATAAAGAAACAAAAAGGACTTTTCCTCTCTCTGTTAAATCCTAGCTCACGTTTGCAGTCCAACACTAGCTCTGTCAGGATACACATTTCAAATCTGACATATTATAATCACAAAACAGAAAATAAAATTAATTTTTCTACCTTTTGTTGTCTGGTTATATTTCAAATCTTGTTGGTCCAAGGCTCTGGTTTTCTTCTGATAACTTGCTTGCCAGGGTCTCCTTCTTTCTGCATGCTAACCATCCATCTGCCAACTCTGTCCTCCCTTTCCATTTCCCTTCCCTTCCCAGGAAGTCTGGTATCTTTCCTTTTTTTCATCTCCCTCCACAGATCCACCTTTTCTTAAATACCCTTTCATCCGGCATCTCTCCCTCCTTCCCCACCACCCCAGAGTCCACCATCTCTCCCTTTCTTTTCCTAATTACCCTCCTATCCAGTATCTCTATCCCTCCTCCACACCATCCCTTGTGTCCAATTTCTCTCCCTTTCGTTCCTTCCCTCCCTAAATCCCATGGTCCATCATCTCTCTCCCTCTCCTCTATTTCGGACCCATTATTTCTTCCCCCCCCCCGAAGTTTGGCATATGCACGTCTCTTTAAACACCCCCCTTCCCTCCGTGTACTCTAAATCATGGTCCCCCCCAAAGGCCTGTCCCCCCTTTTAAAGGTCTGCCTGCCTGCCTTTTCCCCCCCTTGAAGGCCTGTCTCCCCCTTGAAGGCCTGCACCCACCCCCTTGAAGGCCTGCACTCCCTTGAAGGTCTGCACCCCCGAAGGCCTGTCCCACCCCCTTGTAGGCCTGTCCCCCCCTTGTAGGCCTGTCCCCCCTTGAAGGCCTGCCTGCCTTTCCCCCTTGAAGGCCTGTCCCCCCCCTTGAAGGCCTGCACCCCCCCAAAGGCCTACACCCCCCCGAAGGCCTGCACCCCCCCTTAAGGCCTGCCTGCCCCCCCTTGAAGGCCTGCACCCCTTGAAGGTCTGCACCCCCCCCCGAAGGCCTGTCCCCCCTTGAAGGCCTGCCTGCCTGCCTGTCACCCCCTCCCCCTTGAAAGCCTGCCTGCCTGCCCGCCCGCCCCACCCTGAAGGCCTGATGCCCCGACCCACCCCGAAGGACCGCTCGCCCCCCTGGCCTCCCCGCACCACCTATGAAGCAGCCGCAGCAGGATCGCAAAGTCAGCGTCAGCGATCCCTGCGCTGCTTCCTGCCCCATGGTCCCGCCCCTCCTCTGACATCAGAGGAGGGGCGGGATCGCGGCGCAGGAAGCAGCGCCTAAGCAGCGCAGGGATCGCTGACGCTGACTTCGCGATCCTGCTGCGGGCTGCTTCACAGTTGGTGCAGGAAGGTCAGTGGGGCGAGCGGTCCTTCGGGGTGGGTCGGGGCATCAGGCCTTCAGGGTGGGGCGGGCGGGCAGGCAGGCAGGCTTTCAAGGGGGAGGGGGTGACAGGCAGGCAGGCAGGCCTTCAAGGGGGGACAGGCCAATCGAGTTTTCAGGCTAGCCCTAATGAATATGCATGGAGTAGATTTGCATGCCTATCACTTCCATTATATGCATATCACTCTCATGCATATTCATTAGGGCTAGCCTGAAAACCCGATTGGCCTGGTGGTCCTTCAGGACATGGTTGGGAATCACTGCTCTAATGTACAACTCAAAAGGGGACATGGCTAGAAGTGGGGCAAAAAGAGACTAGTACATTCCTGCTCCCAAATGGGAATAGAGACTTTGTATACTGTCATGGCAAATGCGACATGGCAAATGAGGTTCAACGTGGATAAGTGTAAGGTGATGCATGTCGGTAACAAAAATCTCATGCACGAATACAGGATGTCCGGGGCTGTACTTGGAGAGACCTCCCAGGAAAGAGACTTGGGAGTTCTGATCGACATGTCAATGAAGCTGTCTATGCAATGTGCGGCGGCAGCAAAAAGGACGAACAGAATGCTAAGAATGATTAAAAAGGGGATCAAGAACAGATCGGAGAGGGTTATCATGCTGCTGTACCGGGCCATGGTGCGCCCTCACCTGGAATACTGCGTCCAGCACTGGTCGCCATACATGAAGAAGAACACGGTACTACTCGAAAGGGTCCAGAGAAGAGTGACTAAAATGGTTAAGGGGCTGGAGGAGTTGCCGTACAGTGAGAGATTGAAGAAACTGGGCCTCTTCTCCCTTGAAAAGAGGAGACTGAGAGGGGACTTGATCGAAACGTTCAAAATACTGAAGGGAATAGACTTAGGTAAGGTAAGGAGAACGAGAGGGCACTCTCTAAATTTGAAAGGGGATAGATTCCGTACAAACATAAGGAAATTCTTCTTCACACAGAGTGGTGGAAAACTGGAACTCTCTTCCGGAATCTGTTACAGGGGAAAACACACTTCAGGGTTTGTAAACAAAGCTGGACAAATTCTTGCAAAACTGGAATATACGCAGGTGAGGCTGGACTCATTTAGAGCACTGGTCTTTGACCTGAGGGCCACCGCGTGAGCGGACTACTGGGCAGGATGGACCACTGATATGACCCAGCAGCGGCAATTCTTATGTTCTTTTTGTTGCTTTGGCATTTCAAAGCTGACATTCAAAGTGGTGGGCACTGGAAGATTAGATGACTTGATCAGGGTCACAAGGAGCAGCACTGGGATTTGATCTCACAACCTCTGGGTGCAGAGGCAGCGGCTCAACCAGTGAGCCACAGCCGTAGTAAAAATTAAGTGGGTAGCGTTCCCCAACCTCTTGTTTCAAGTTTCAAGTTTATTAGCTTTTTAATATACTGACCATCAACAAGTATCTGGCCGGTTAACAATAAAATTTTAAAGGGTAAGAAAGAAGAAAAATAAAATAATAAATATTTAGAAATAAATAGAGTGAACATTAATGACATTAACTAGACAAACTTGAAAGTGAGGGTGAAAGGGAAAGGAAGGGAAAAGTTACATATTTGAGAAGAAAAGGAGAAAGTGGGAATGGGATAAAACGTATTGGGTAGGGTCGCTTTATTAAAGCGGTTGGTTGCTTAAAAGAGAAAAAGAAATAATAAAAGAAAAGGAAAACAGAAGGTAAGTCTAAGCACAAGCGAATGCGTCACGAAATAAAAAAGTCTTTAGGCTTATCTTGTCATTACCTATCCCTTTTTATTTGTTTTTGAATTGTATTTAAGCCACTTTTGTTTTCGCCTCCTTTTCTCAAATGCATTATTTTATTATAATTAGTACTAATTGTCCTGTCTTTTTAAAATTTTTATTTTAACCTAATTTTTAACTAAATGTAAATCGCATTGGATTTGGATTTTGCGATTAAATCAAATATTTTAAATAAACTTGAAACTTCCTCCTCAGCCATAGGTGTTGGGTGCTGGCATTTATACTAGGTTTCAGCTGGCATAAATACCGGTGCCCAAAGAGATCTTAACGTTATTCTATAAAGAACAACCAACTCAGAGGCCTTTTTATAGAATAGATCTTTGAAGTGATTTTTTTTTCCCGGCGCTTAAATTCAGACACCATTTACCAAATCCAAATGGCCATCCCAGTCGGCCCATCCGCAGCTCCCACTCTCTCCTTCTCTCCCTAACAGATCCCATGTGCTTGTCTCACGCTTTCATGAACTCAGACACAGTTAAATAAAACAGACTTAGTAACATAGTAGATGATGGCAGATAAAGACTCGAATGGTCCATCCAGTCTGCCCAAACTGATTCAATTTAAATTTTTTAAATTTTTTCTTCTTAGCTATTTCTGGGCAAGAATCCAAAGCTCTACCCGGTACTGTGCTTAGGTTCCTACTGCCAAAATCCCTGTTAAAACCTACTCCAGCACATCTACACCCTCCCAGCCACTGAAGCCCTCCCCAGCCCATCCTCCACCAAATGGCCATACACCGACACAGACCTGCAAGTCTGCCCAGTACTGGCCTTAGTTCAATTTTTAATATTATTATTATTGTAACCCACATTGATAACATTCCCCCTAAAATATGTAAAAATCCTCTTTTAAATTTGTTCTTATCTTCACTTCATGCGGCTTCTGAATGCTTAAACTCTGCTCAGTGAGCCATCCCCAGATATTAGTGTCACTGAACATGCCCTCTGGCATTAGAAAAAGGATGGTCTTTGGGCAGAGCTGGAGAGGAACCAGCAGTTATACGGGCAATGTAGATATTCAGTTTTGTGCCCATTCAGCTAACTGGATAGATAGCAGTGTGCAAAAGACAGGCCTGCCTTTGCCCTGTTAGCTAGGTGGGTGCCAGGACTGAATATCATAATTTCCAGATCTGTGGCTGATAAAGATATTCAATGCTGGTGCCCGGATGTGGCTCAGCACTGAATATACGGGTTAGATCAGGGGTAGGGAACTCCAGTCCTCGAGAGCTGTATTCCAGTCAGGTTTTCAGGATTTCCCCAATGAATATGCATGAGATCTATTTGCATGCACTGCTTTCAATGCATATTCATTGGGGAAATCCTGAAAACCTGACTGGAATATGGCTCTCAAGAACCAGAGTTCCCTACCCCTAGGTTAGATTCACCCTGTGATGGTCGGTGCCTTTAAAAACGCTGACTGCTACTGGCTGAATAGTGAGGGACACATCAGAAGTTCTCCACTTCATATTCTCAAAGCTGGAATATTCAGATCCACAAAACAAAGCTAATTTTTTTTTTCTTCCTTTACTATTTGGACATCTCAGCTACTGTAAGCTGGGTTTCCTACATCTTACAGCAGGGGTCTCAAAGTCCCTCTTTGAGGGCCGCAATCCAGTCGGGTTTTCAGGATTTCCCCAATGAATATGCATGCACTGCTTTCAATGCATATTCATTGGGGAAATCCTGAAAACCCAACTGGATTGCGGCCCTCAAAGAGGGACTTTGAGATCCCTGTCTTACAGGGACTAAGCTATTTTGTGGTGGTTGCAGCATGTTTCTCCTTATTCTCCCATGTGTAGGGTTACCATATGGCTCCAGAAAAAGGAGGATGGAGACATCCGGGTTTTACTTCCATTGCTTTCAATGGAACTAAAACCCAGATGTCTCAATCTGTCCTCTTTTTTTCTGGATATATATGCAAATCCAGGGAGATACAGTGTCACTCATGGCAATATTGAATCAACATAAATAATAAAATTGCAGTTTTTGTAAATTCATATGCATCAATAAATAATTGTGATATAAGGTGCTCAGACCCGCAACCTGGTGGAATAGTAAAAACTATGCCAAAGTTGTCGCTGGGCCCATCATTGTCACTTTATTGTCCCGACCGCCATAGTGCACAAATGATAATAATACTTCCAAAGAAATCAAAAACTTTAACTTATCTGTGTGGTTATAAGGTGGTCAGTTGAGATCAGCTGGAACCATATGGTAACCCAAGCCATGTGAGGACTGAAGATGCTATTTTTCCCATGGGGGAGGGAGGGGAGAAACTCTTTGTGTGTGTTTGATGTGCGCAGAGCCTGACATCGCTCATTAATACTTGGGAACCAAAGCTCGCTATAATCAAGCAATGGCAAATATGCTGGTACTCAGTACTTCTAAATACCCTCTGGGGAAAAAATAAAAGCCTTGTCATTTGCAATATTTTATTAATAAGCTGAAATATTGTGATAAGAGTACTCTTAAGCAAAATATCTAATTTCATCATTCATGATTATAGAATTTTCATGCAAATGACATAACATACCATTGTGCTTATTGACCGCGTAACCAGAAGTTCAACGCGGTTTACAAAAAGGTATAAAAGTAAACATGTTACATAAAATAAGATGATTCATTAAACAGTCAAATATTTAGAAAAAAGATAGGTCTTCAATTGTTTTCTAAAATGGCCTTAGGAATGGGTAGTAAGCAACAATATTCGGAATTCGATGTCATGAAGAGCTGCCTGAGATGCCAAAGTATAATTCAGAAATTTCTTACTCCTGCAACCCTGGACAGATGGAAAATTAAACAAAGGATGAGTTCTTCTACTATATCTGTATGATGCTAAAGAAAATCTATTGACTAAGTAAGAAGGAGCTGCACCATAAACAGCCTTGTAACAGAAACAGCCTAGTTTAAACAATACCCAGGCCTCCATTGGCAGCCAATGCAATTCACGATAAAAGGGTATAACATGATCAAATTTCTTCAGGCCATAAATCATTCTGACCACTGTATTCTGTATTATTGTAAGTCTTGCTAATTCTTTCTTGGTGACTGTCATATAATATTACAATAATCGAGAAGATTCAGTAGTAACAATTGAACCAGTAATCTAAAAGCAGTAAATCCTATATAATAAAACTCTAAGGGTTTCGTGTTCCCTGCCGCCGTGGTGTGTGATCCGTGGCCGTGTTCCATTTTAGAACCCAGCGGCAGGGAACACTCTGGCCACTCCCCTCCTCCCACCCTCACTCACCAATCGCTGCTGCTGGAGTAAGCTGCAGGCAAGCTCTCTCCCAGCGGCGCCAGAGCCGCATCATTGCCGCCCAGTACTGCTGCCGACGCCGCTCTTCAAAGGAGCCTGGTGAGAATAGCGGCCGCCTGTAACAAACTTCGCAGGCCGCTCAGCACCTCAGTAGCACATTTCCTCTGACGTACGCGATCGCGTCAGAAGGAACTTGCTACTGAGGTGCATAGCGGCCTGCGAGGTTCGCTACAGCTGACCGCTATCCTCACCAGGCTGAAAACGAACATGCTGGACAGGGGGAGCAGGTGGGCTGATGGACGGGGGAACAGGAAAGAGGGACAGGGGGAGCACGGAAGAGGTGCTGATGGATGGGGGAACAGGAAAGAGTCTGCAAACGAACATGCTGGACAGGGGGAGCAGGTAAGAGCGACAGGGGGAGCACGGAAGAGGTGCTGATGGACCAGGGGGAAGGGAAGAGGGACAGGGGGAGCACAAAAGAGGTGCTGATGGACTGGGGAGCAGGGAAGAGGGATAGGGGGAGCACGGAAGAGGTGCTGATGGACTGGGGAGCAGGGAAGAGGGACAGGGGGAGCACAGAAGAGGTGCTGCTGGACACGGGGGGCATAAAAGGAAGGGAGAAGGGCTACTGCTGGACAGGGGGAACTGGCAACGGGTGGTGGTGGACAGCAGAGGAAAAAGAGACAGAAAGAAAGAAAGACAGACAGAAAGCAGCCAAGGAGAGAGAGAGAGAGAGAAAGACACATCTATTCTAGCACCCGTTAATGTAACAGGCTTAAAGACTAGTTCAAAATAAGATCTAATTGTTCGCAAGCAATGAAATGCCTCCAGCTCTTCGCTGGCAAGCAGCAGGTCCAACCTGCTGCTCGCGTCGGCCTTGGCACTCCCCTCTGACGTTTTGTCTGGGTCCTGCAACTAGGAAGTAACGTCAGAGGGAGAGCAGACGCTGATGTAAGCATCAAGTTAGAGATGCTGCTCGGCCCAGGGAGCTAAACGGGTAAGGGGGGAAGGGAAGGGGAGTGTACACAGAGGGGAAGGGGGGTTAGAGAAGAAGGTGAGGGTGAGCACCACCGCCCCGGGTGACTAACCACCCTTACTACGCCACTGTGCTCTAGTGCTCACTGCAATGTTTAAGAAGCTGCCTTTTCCTAGGTGCACTCTGGATGTGTAACTCGTGGATTATTACTAAAAATATATATTTTTTATATAGAGGGAGGGGGTGTTAAAAACAATCAGCCCCGGGTGTCAAATGTACTACACTTCTTCCTCCGTATTCACAGTTTCAGCAATCGTGGTTTCGATTATTCGCAGTTTATAGGGTGCTGGCTCCCCCTCCCCCCCAATGACATCAGCTTGCATAGAGAAATTGCCAATTCCAAGCATTTGCAGAGAAAATCGCTGATTCCCGGCACTTTCTTCACCGTGTTTTGCCTCTCCTTCAGGAATAAGCTAGGTCTCCCACCAGCTTTCACCATATTCACGATGGTTTTTAATAGAAAACAGCGAATAACATATGAAAAAGTTATTTAGGTCTATTAATCCCCTGTCACAGCAAATACGGAGGGAGAAGTGTAGATACGCCACGGGAGAGTGCATAGGTGGAAAAGAAAATGGAAGAGTGGAAGAGGGAGGCTAGCAAAGGACATGAAGAGAGTGAATGCAGGAGGACAAGAAGTGAGCATAGCACCCTCTTTTCAGTCACAGCCCCTCAAATTTGGAATCTATTACCGACTCAGGTGAGGGAAGAAAAATGCCTAGATAAATTCAAAGGGAAATTAAATAGCCACCTGTTTAGGGATGCCTTAGAACAGTGGTCTCAAACTCAAACCCTTTGTGGTGCCACATTTTGGATTTGTAGGTATTTGGAGGGCCGCAGAAAAAATAGTTAATGTCTTATTAAAGAAATGACAATTTTGCATGAGGTAAAACTCTTTATGGTTTATAAAACTTTCCTTTAACAGTTAAAGGAAAGATATATAAACTATAAAGAGTTTTACCTCATGCAAAATTGTCATTTCTTTAATAAGACATTAACTATTTTTTCTGCGGCCCTCCAAGCACTCTATTTTTCTGCAGCCCTCACATTTAAAGTTTAATATCTTTTCTTTCTCAAAACTGACACATTTCAATCACTATATTGAAAATAAAATCATTTTCCCTACCTTTGTTGGCTGGTGACTTTATTTTTCTGTGCTTTTAATTATGTTTCCAGGGCCTTCTTGTCCTTTGACTGTTTTTTTCTCCGTCTTCACTTTCTGCCTTGCATCCTATCATCTTTGGAATTAACTTAATATTCAATTTTTCTGCTTTCTTTTCAAAATCTACTTTTCCATATCTTCCCTTCCCTTCCTATCTCTCTCTTCTTCCGTCCTATTTCCACGGTCTGACATCTCTTTCCTTCCTTTCTCTCCCTCCCTCCTTCCTTCCTTTCCCCTGGTCTGGCATCTGTCTCCTTCCCTCCCCCCATGCCCTGATATCTATCCCTCCCCCTCTATGGTCTGATATCTCCTTTCCTTCCCTCCCATCCATGAACTTGGCATCTCTTGTTCCTCTCCTCTCCCTTGTCTTCCTTCTCCTTCCTTCCCTCTCTTTCCCCAATTGGGTGCAGCAGTAACAGAAGCAGCATTTCCCTTCCCCCTTTCCTGTGCAGCAGAAGCATTTCTCATCCCCTTTCCCTTCCCCTCCCTTTCCCTATGCAACAGCAGCAGAAGCAGCATTTCCATCCCCCCCTTTCCTGTGCAGGAGAGGCATTTCTCTTCCCCCTTCCCTCCCTCTCCCTTTCCCTGTGCAGCAGTAGCAGCATTTCCCTAGGGTCCCCCTTTCCTATGCAGCAGAAGCATTTCTCTTTCCTCTCCCCTTCCGTTCTCTTCCTTGTGGAGCAGCAGCGTGTCTGGCCGGCTCCCTTGCTCAGTCGATCGTTCCGTTCAAAGCCACGGGTGGTGGCTTCTAGCGAGATCCGCGCCTGAGTCAGAAGCCTCTCTGATGTTGTGACGTCAGAGAGGCTTCCGATGCAGGAGTGGATAGCACGAGGAGCCACCACCCGCGGCTTTAAACGGAACAATCAACTGAGAGAGGGAGCCGGCCAGACACGCTGCTGCTCCAGAAGGAAGGGAAGGGGGGAAGAGAAATGCTTGTGTGGATGGCACAAGGAGCCGCCGCCGGCCGCAGCTTTAACCGGAACAATCAACTGCAGCAAGGGAGCAGTTGATCATCGCGTCCAAACTGTGGGCCGCAAAATAGCACCTGGAGAGCCGCATGCGGCCCGTGGGCCGCGTGTTTCAGACCGCTGCCTTATAACAATAAACCTTCTGAGTTAAATCTGCCTTGAACCCTCAATTCATACAAGGCTCTCGCTTTATAATGTTACTAGTCTTGAAGCCCGTTACATTAATGGGTGCTAGAATATATGTCTGTCTGTCTTTCTTTCTTTCTCTCTCCCTCCTACTGTCTCTCTCTCTCCCTGGCCCCCCTTTCTCTGTCTTTCTGTCCCTCTCCCTGCCCCTGTGTCTTTCTTCCTTTCTTTCTGTCTCCCTCCCTCCTGCTGTTGTCTGTCATTTTTTCCCCTGCATTTCCCTGTGCAGCAGCAACAGCATTTCCCTCCCCCCCACACTTCCCTGTGCAGCAATGGTATTTCCCTTCCCCTCCAGGTCCCTGTGTAGCAGTAGCAGCATTTTCCCCCATCCCTCTTCCCTACTCTTACCACGATGTGGTCTGCTCCTTTTGGCCCCTCCCCTTCCCTTCCCACAGTCTAGCCGGCTCCCCCTTTCCCTTATTGCGTTCCTCGCAGGCAGGCTCAGCTTCTCCTTGCACGTTACCTTTTTTTAAATTGTGTTGCCCTCCGTCGCGTGGCTGGCTGCCTGCCTGGTCCTGTTGAGCGGCTTGTGGCTGTAGTCTTTTTTGTCAGCGCTTCCCTGCCCGCCCCGCAGTCAGGCCTGCTCCGTGCGAATTTTTTTTTTTTTTTTTAAGTTTTAAAGTTGTCGCGGTAGCTCCTCTCAATCCCCGCCAAAGTCGGAAGCCTTCTCCGACGCTGGTGCGGCTCATGAGAGGAACCGACACCGCGATCTTTTGGAGAGCAGGGAGTCCAGCGCTGGCAGCCAGTCCTGCTAGTGAGTGTAAGTAGATGCTGTAAGGCTGGGGACTCGCGCATGCGCACTCCTGCGGCCACGGACATACATCTCTCAGATCAGAGATCACGGAAGCACGCAGGTATGAGTGCGCATGCGCGGCTAGGGTTTTATTATATAGGATACCCTTATGTTTTTTTCTCCTTCTTTGTTCTCTTTCCTATTTTGATTGCAGTTCTTCCTATTTTCCTTTTCTTTTACAGTCTGCCTTTGTCCATGTTCAGGTCACTGTCCCCCAAATAATTTGTCTGTCTTCCCTGTTTTATTGTACATCGCTTTGAAATTCCCAAAAAAGCGATTTAATCAAACTTTTTTTTTAATAAACTTGAAACTTGGATGCTGTGGAAGGGCCATTTTGGCCTTTTTTTGTTTCTATGTAAATTAGCTGGCACTGTACTCAGTGCTCCTACTAGGAGATTCAGGCTGCTATATAAGGGCTTTTCGTTTAGCTAAACTGACCCCTCTTCTAAAATACATGTGCAGAAGAAGCAACATTTTACAAAAGTATACCTTGAAACAATAGATGGCACGAACTCAGCAGCTTCCAGCTGGCAATAAATGCTGCCAATTTCACGAGACTGCAATTTGTATTTAAAAAAATGGGGGATTAAACACAATTGCTTTCTTCATTACGCATGTAAAGCCCTGGCTGAAATGAGCACTTTTAAAAAACCTGGTCTCCCTACCTAAAGAAGGATATAACCCTGCTGGAGAGAGTGCAGAGGCGAGCCACGAAGCTAGTAAAGGGTATGGAGAATTTGAGCTACGAAGAACGCCTCGGGAAACTGGGCTTGTTCATCCTGGAGAAGAGAAGACTGCGAGGGGATATGATAGAGACTTTTAAAATAATAAAAGGATTCAACAAAATAGAGCAAGAAACACCGTTATTCACGTTGTCAAAAGTAACTCAGACAAGAGGTCATGGACTGAAATTGAGGGGCAACAGGCCCAGGACAAATGTCAGGAAGTTCTGTTTCACACAACGAGTGGTGGACGCTTGGAATGCTCTCCTGGAGGAGGTTGTGATGGAGATCACCATTCTGGGATTCCAGAGCAAGTTGGATGCACACTTTCTTGCGAATCACATTGAGGGATATAGGTTAAACAGGGTCTAAATCAGAGAGCACCTGGCTTGGCCTCCGCGTGTGCGGGTCACCGGACTAGATGGACCTAGGGTCTGATTCGGTGAAGCCATTTCTTATGTTCTTATATGTTCTATGCAGAGCTTTGGGTTGCTATAAAGCAGTATGTCGCAAACTTTTTAAGCTGCTGGCACATTAATCTCGAAGCTATGGCTGGAAGGCACCCAGAAATTCACAGACGTTGGCACGATGATGTCACGCACATGAATGACATCGTCCCGTCAACATCCGCACATGTGCAGATACCCTCCAGCCATGGCCCTGAGCCTCCTATTACTGCCAGTGGGGGGAGGGGTGCTGCAGAAAGAGTGTTAAGGAGAAGGAACAGAAGCACCGGTGAGGAGAGGCTCAGGTGCCAGCTGAATGACTACAGGACGTGCCTCTCACCACAAAAGGCACATCCTGTAAGCAGTCAGCTGGCACCAGCACCTCTCCTCCTTGCTGGCATCTTGGGGCACACCTGGAATCCTCTGCGGCACACAGTTTGCGATACACTGCTATAAAGCTTGATATATAAAGTAGAGAATGACACGGTGACAAAATTCATCACTGTTCCCGTCCCCGCGGATAACCGAGGGAAACCATCTTCATGTCATTCTTTAAAGAGAGAGGGAAGAATCAGAGTATAATTGGGCACAACCACTGACCTGCAAGCTTTGCTTTGAAGAATGCTGGTGTAGAAGGCCCGAGGTTGAAATAGACACTAGAAAATGACATGGGTTTATTTCCCGCGGTTATCCGCGGGGACGGGAACGGTGATGAATTTTGTCACCGTGTCATTCTCTATAAAGTTCCCCTTAAATGCATATTTGCTCTATAAAATGGGAAGGCATTTGTAGATTTTTATCCTACTGAAGCCATGCCATCCCTCAGACCTCTTTGAAACGGCACGTGCAAATAGCTTTCTAAGACTGCAAT